>NW_027189203.1:369787-693120 GCF_040958095.1 Procambarus clarkii | reverse complement strand
CACCACCGTCACCAACACTCACCACCGTCACCACCACACCCACCACCGTCACCACCACACACCACCGTCACCACCACACACCACCGTCACCATCACACACCACCGTCACCTTCACACACCACCGTCACCATCACACACCACGGTCACCACCACACATCACCGTCACCACCACACACCACCGTCACCATCACACACCACTGTCACCTTCACACACCACCGTCACCATCACACACCACGGTCACCACCACACACCACCGTCACCACCACACACCACCGTCACCTTCACACACCACCGTCACCACCACACACCACCGTCACCACCACACACCACCGTCACCACCACACACCACCGTCACCACCACACACCACCGTCACCTTCACACACCACCGTCACCATCACACACCACCGTCACCATCACACACCACTGTCACCACCACACACCACCGTCACAAACACTCACCACCGTCACCACCACACACCACCGTCACCTTCATACACCACCGTCACCATCACACCACCGTCACCATCACACACCACTGTCACCACCACACACCACCGTCACAAACACTCACCACCGTCACCACCACACACCACCGTTACCATCACACACCACCGTTACCACTACACACCACCGTCACCAACACTCACCACCGTCACCACCACACCCACCACCGTCACCACCACACACCACCGAACACCACCACACACCACCGTCACCATCACACACCACCGTCACCACCACACACCACCGTCACCACCACACACCACTGTCACCAACACACACCACCGTCACAATCACACACCACCGTCACCACCACACACCACCGTCACAATCACACACCACAGTCACCACCACACACCACCGTCACCAACACTCACCACCGTCACCACCGTCACCACAACACCCACCACCGTCACCACTTCACACCACCGTCACCACCACACACCACGGTCACCACCACACACCACCGTCACCATCACACACCACCGTCACCACCACACACCACCGTCACCACCAAACACCACCGTCACCACCACACACCACCGTCACCATCACACACCACCGTCACCACCACACACCACCGTCACCACCACACACCACCGTCACCACCACACACCACCGTCACCACCACACACCACCGTCACCATCACACACCACCGACACCACCACACCCACCACCGTCACCACCACACACCACCGTCACCACCACACACCACGGTCAACAACACACACCACGGTCACCAACACACACCACGGTCACCAACACACACCACCGTCACCACCACACACCACGGTCACCAACACACACCACGGTCACCAACACACACCACCGTCACCACCACACACCAAGGTCACCATCACACACCACCGTCACCACCACACACCACCGTCACCAACACTCACCACCGTCACCACCACACCCACCACCGTCACCACCACACACCACCGTCACCACCACACCCACTACCGTCACCACCACACACCACCGTCACAAACACTCACCACCGTCACCACCACACACCACCGTCACCATCACACACCACCGTTACCACTACACACCACCGTCACCAACACTCACCACGGTCACCACCACACCCACCACCGTCACCACCACACACCACCGTCACCAACACTCACCACCGTCACCACCACACACCAAAGTCACCACCACACCCACCACCGTCACCACCACACACCACCGTCACAAACACTCACCACCGTCACCACCACACACCACCGTCACCATCACACACCACCGTTACCACCACACACCACCGTCACCACCACACACCACCGTCACCACCACACACCACCGTCACCATCACACACCACCGTCACCTTCACACACCACCGTCACCATCACACACCACGGTCACCACCACACACCACCGTCACCACCACACACCACCGTCGCCTTCACACACCACCGTCACCACCACACACCACCGTCACCACCACACACCACGGTCACCACCACACACCACCGTCACCACCACACACCACGGTCACCACCACACACCACCGTCACCACCACACATCACTGTCACCACCACACACCACGGTCACCACTACACACCACCGTCACCACCACACACCACCGTCACCATCACACACCACCGTCACCAACACTCACCACCGTCACCTTCACACACCACCATAACCACCACACACCACCGTCACCACTACACACCACTGTCACCTTCACACACCACCGTCACCATCACACACCACGTCACCACCACACACCATCGTCACCACCACACACCACCGTCACCACCACACACCACCGTCACCACCACACACCACCGTCACCATCACACACCACCGTCACCTTCACACACCACCGTCACCATCACACACCACGGTCACCACCACACATCACCGTCACCACCACACACCACCGTCACCATCACACACCACTGTCACCTTCACACACCACCGTCACCATCACACACCACGGTCACCACCACACACCACCGTCACCACCACACACCACCGTCACCTTCACACACCACCGTCACCACCACACACCACCGTCACCACCACACACCACCGTCACCACCACACACCACCGTCACCACCACACACCACCGTCACCATCACACACCACGGTCACCACCACACACAACCGTCACCACCACACACCACCGTCACCTTCACACACCACCGTCACCATCACACACCACCGTCACCATCACACACCACTGTCACCACCACACACCACCGTCACAAACACTCACCACCGTCACCACCACACACCACCGTCACCTTCACACACCACCGTCACCATCACACCACCGTCACCATCACACACCACTGTCACCACCACACACCACCGTCACAAACACTCACCACCGTCACCACCACACACCACCGTTACCATCACACACCACCGTTACCACTACACACCACCGTCACCAACACTCACCACCGTCACCACCACACCCACCACCGTCACCACCACACACCACCGTCACCACCACACACCACCGTCACCATCACACACCACCGTCACCATCACACACCACCGTCACCACCACACACCACCGTCACCATCACACACCACCGTCACCACCACACACCACCGTCACCACCACACACCACTGTCACCAACACACACCACCGTCACAATCACACACCACCGTCACCACCACACACCACCGTCACAATCACACACCACAGTCACCACCACACACCACCGTCACCAACACTCACCACCGCCACCACCGTCACCACAACACCCACCACCGTCACCACTTCACACCACCGTCACCACCACACACCACGGTCACCACCACACACCACCGTCACCATCACACACCACCGTCACCACCACACACCACCGTCACCACCAAACACCACCGTCACCACCACACACCACCGTCACCATCACACACCACCGTCACCACCACACACCACCGTCACCATCACACACCACCGTCACCACCACACACCACCGTCACCACCACACACCACCGTCACCATCACACACCACCGACACCACCACACCCACCACCGTCACCACCACACACCACCGTCACCACCACACAAGACCGTCATCACCACACACCACCGTCACCACCACACAAGACCGTCACCACCACACACCACCGTCCCCACCACACACCACCGTCACCACCACACACCACCGTCACCATCACACACCACCGTCACAACTACACACCACCGTCACCACCACACACCATCGTCACCATCACACACCACCGTCACCAACACTCACCACCGTCACCTTCACACACCACCGTCACCACCACACACCATCGTCACCACCACACACCACCGTCACCACCACACACCACCGTCACCATCACACACCACCGTCACCATCACACACCACCGTCACCTTCACACACCACCGTCACCATCACACACCACGGTCACCACCACACATCACCGTCACCACCACACACCACCGTCACCATCACACACCACCGTCACCTTCACACACCACCGTCACCATCACACACCACGGTCACCATCACACACCACCGTCACCACCACACACAACCGTCACCACCACACACCACGGTCACCACTACACACCACCGTCACCACCACACACCACCGTCACCATCACACACCACCGTCACCAACACTCACCACCGTCACCTTCACACACCACCGTAACCACCACACACCACCGTCACCACTACACACCACCGTCACCTTCACACACAACCGTCACCATCACACACCACCGTCACCACCACACACCATCGTCACCACCACACACCACCGTCACCACCACACACCACCGTCACCACCACACACCACCGTCATTATCACACACCACCGTCACCTTCACACACCACCGTCACCATCACACACCACGGTCACCACCACACATCACCGTCACCACCACACACCACCGTCACCATCACACACCACCGTCACTTTTACACACCACCGTCACCATCACACACCACGGTCACCACCACACACCACCGTCACCACCACACACCACCGTCACCTTCACACACCATCGTCACCACCACACACCACCGTCACCACCACACACCACCGTCACCACCACACACCACCGTCACCACCACACACCACCGTCACCATCACACACCACGGTCACCACCACACACAACCGTCACCACCACACACCACCGTCACCTTCACACACCACCGTCACCATCACACACCACCGTCACCATCACACATCACTGTCACCACCACACACCACCGTCACAAACACTCACCACCGTCACCACCACACACCACCGTCACCTTCACACACCACCGTCACCATCACACACCACCGTCACCATCACACACCACTGTCACCACCACACACCACCGTCACAAACACTCACCACCGTCACCACCACACACCACCGTCACCATCACACACCACCGTTACCACTATACACCACCGTCACCAACACTCACCACCGTCACCACCACACCCACCACCGTCACCACCACACACCACCGTCACCACCACACACCACCGTCACCATCACACACCACCGTCACCATCACACACCACCGTCACCACCACACACCACCGTCACCATCACACACCACCGTCACCACCACACACCACCGTCACCACCACACACCACTGTCACCACCACACACCACCGTCACCATCACACACCACCGTCACCACCACACACCACCGTCACCATCACACACCACCGTCACCACCACACACCACCGTCACCACCACACACCACCGTCACAATCAAACACCACAGTCACCACCACACACCACCGTCACCAACACTCACCACCGTCACCACCACACACCACCGTCACCACAACACCCACCACCGTCACCACTTCACACCACCGTCACCACCACACACCACGGTCACCACCACACACCACCGTCACCATCACACACCACCGTCACCACCACACACCACCGTCACCACCAAACACCACCGTCACCACCACACACCACCGTCACCATCACACACCACCGTCACCACCACACACCACCGTAACCACCACACACCACCGTCACCACCACACACCACCGTCACCACCACACACCACCGTCACCATCACACACCACCGACACCACCACACCCACCACCGTCACCACCACACACCACCGTCACCACCACACAAGACCGTCATCACCACACACCACCGTCACCACCACACAAGACCGTCACCACCACACACCACCGTCCCCACCACACACCACCGTCACCACCACACACCACCGTCACCATCACACACCACCGACACCACCACACCCACCACCGTCACCACCACACACCACCGTCACCACCACACAAGACCGTCATCACCACACACCACCGTCACCACCACACAAGACCGTCACCACCACACACCACCGTCCCCACCACACACCACCGTCACCACCACACACCACCGTCACCATCACACACCACCGTCACCACCACACACCACCGTCACCACCACACACCACTGTCACCACCACACACCACCGTCACAATCACACACCACCGTCACCACTACACACCACCGTCACAATCAAACACCACAGTCACCACCACACACCACCGTCACCAACACTCACCACCGTCACCACCACACACCACCGTCACCACAACACCCACCACCGTCACCACTTCACACCACCGTCACCACCACACACCACGGTCACCACCACACACCACCGTCACCATCACACACCACCGTCACCACCACACACCACCGTCACCACCAAACACCACCGTCACCACCACACACCACCGTCACCATCACACACCACCGTCACCACCACACACCACCGTAACCATCACACACCACCGTCACAACTACACACCACCGTCACCACCACACACCATCGTCACCATCACACACCACCGTCACCAACACTCACCACCGTCACCTTCACACACCACCGTCACCACCACACACTATCGTCACCACCACACACCACCGTCACCACCACACACCACCGTCACCACCACACACCACCGTCACCATCACACACCACCGTCACCTTCACACACCACCGTCACCATCACACACCACGGTCACCACCACACATCACCGTCACCACCACACACCACCGTCACCATCACATACCACAGGTCACCTTCACACACCACCGTCACCATCACACACCACGGTCACCACCACACACCATCGTCACCACCACACACCACCGTCACCTTCACACACCACCGTCACCACCACACACCACCGTCACCTTCACACACCACCGTCACCATCACACACCACCGTCCCCATTACACACCAATGTCACCACCACACACCACCAACACAAACACTCACCACCGTCACCACCACACACCACCGTCACCATCACACACCACCGTTACCACTACACACCACCGTCACCAACACTCACCACCGTCACCACCACACCCACCACCGTCACCACCACACACCACCGTCACCACCACACACCACCGTCACCATCACACACCACCGTCACCATCACACACCACCGTCACCACCACACACCACCGTCACCATCACACACCACCGTCACCACCACACACCACCGTCACCACCACACACCACCGTCACCACCACACACCACCGTCACAATCACACACCACCGTCACCACCACACACCACCGTCACAATCACACACCACAGTCACCACCACACACCACCGTCACCAACACTCACCACCGTCACCACCACACACCACCGTCACCACCACACCCACCACCGTCACCACTTCACACCACCGTCACCACCACACACCACGGTCACCACCACACACCACCGTCACCATCACACACCACCGTCACCACCACACACCACCGTCACCACCACACACCACCGTCACCACCACACACCACCGTCACCACTACACTCCACCATCACCACTACACACACTACCATCACCACACACCACCGTCACCACCACACACCACCGTCACAACCACTCACCACCTTCAGCACCACACACCACCGTCACCACCACACACCACCGTCACCACCACACACCACCGTCACAAACACTCACCACCGTCACCACCACACACCACCGTCACCACCACACACCACTGTCACCACCACACACCACCATCACCACCACACACCACTGTCACCACCACGCACCACCGTCACCACCACTCACCACCTTCAGCACCACACACCACCGTCACAAACACTCACCACCGTCACCACCACACACCACTGTCACCACCACATACCACCGTCACCACCACACACCACGGTCACGACCACACACCACCGTCACCACCACACACCACGGTCACCACCACACACCACCGTCACCACCACACATCACCGTCACCACTACACACCACGGTCACCACCACACACCACGGTCACCACCACACACCACCGTCACCATCACACACCACCGTCACCATCACACATTACCGTCACCACCACACACCACCGTCACAAACACTCACCACCGTCACCACCACACACCACCGTCACCATCACACACCACCGTTACCACTACACACCACCGTCACCAACACTCACCACCGTCACCACCACACCCACCACCGTCACCACCACACACCACCGTCACCACCACACACCACCGTCACCATCACACACCACCGTCACCATCACACACCACCGTCACCGCCACACACCACCGTCACCATCACACACCACCGTCACCACCACACACCACCGTCACCACCACACACCACCATCACCACCACATACCTCCGTCACCACCACACACCACCGTCACAATCACATACCACCGTCACCACCACACACCACCGTCACAATCACACACCACAGTCACCACCACACACCACCGTCACCAACACTCACCACCGTCACCACCACACACCACCGTCACCACCACAACCACCACCGTCACCACTACACACCACCGTCACCACCACACACCACGGTCACCACCACTCACCACCGTCACCACCACTCACCACCGTCACCATCACACACCACCGTCACCACCACACACCACGGTCACCACCACACACCACCGTCACCACCACACACCACCGTCACCATCACACACCACCGTCACCAACACTCACCACCGTCACCACCACACACCACCGTCACCACCACACACCACCGTCACCATCACACACCACCGTCACCACCACACACCACCGTCACCACCACACACCATCGTCACCATCACACACCACCGTCACCAACACTCACCACCGTCACCACCACACACCATCGTCACCATCACACACCACCGTCACCAACACTCACCACCGTCACCACCACACACCACCGTCACCACCACACACCACCGTCACCACCACACACCACCGTCACCACCACACACCACGGTCACCATCACACACCACCGTCACCACCACACACCACCGTCACCACCACACACCACCGTCACCACCACACACCACCGTCACCACCACACACCACCGTCACCTTCACACACCACCGTAACCACCACACACCACCGTCACCACTACACACCACCATGATTCTTTACACCACTGTGTAAAGAATCATTCAGAACTTTGTATACCACATATGTCAGGCCAATCCTGGAGTATGCAGCCCCAGCATGGAGTCCATATCTAGTCAAGGATAAGACTAAACTGGAAAAGGTTCAAAGGTTTGCCACCAGACTAGTACCCGAGCTGAGAGGTATGAGCTACGAGGAGAGACTACGGGAATTAAACCTCACTTCGCTGGAAGACAGAAGAGTTAGGGGGGACATGATCACTACATTCAAGATTCTGAAGGGGATTGATAGGGTAGATAAAGAGTCTATTTAACACAAGGGGAACACGCACAAGGGGACACAGGTGGAGACTGAGTGCCCAAATGAGCCACAGAGATATTAGAAAGATTTTTTTTAGTGTCAGAGTGGTTGACAAATGGAATGCATTAGGAAGTGATGTGGTGGAGGCTGACTCAATACACAGGTTCAAGTGTAGATATGACAGAGCCCGATAGGCTCATGAATCTGTACACCTGTTGATTGACGGTTGAGAGGCGGGACCAAAGAGCCAGAGCTCAACCCCCGCAAACACAACTAGGTGAGTACAACTAGGTGAGTACACCACCGTCACCTTCACACACCACCGTCACCATCACACACCACCGTCACCACCACACACCATCGTCACCACCACACACCACCGTCACCACCACACACCACCGTCACCACCACACACCACCGTCACCATCACACACCACCGTCACCTTCACACACCACCGTCACCATAACACACCACGGTCACCACCCCACATCACCGTCACCACCACACACCACCGTCACCATCACACACCACCGTCACCTTCACACACCACGGTCACCACCACACACCACCGTCACCACCACACTCCACCGTCACCTTCACACACCACCGTCACCACCACACACCACCGTCACCACCACACACCACCGTCACCACCACACACCACGGTCACCACCACACACCACCGTCACCATCACACACCACGGTCACCACCACACACCACCGTCACCACCACACACCACCGTCACCTTCACACACCACCGTGACCATCACACACCACCGTCACCATCACACACCACCGTCACCACCACACACCACCGTCACAAACACTCACCACCGTCACCACCGTCACCATCACACACCACCGTTACCACTACACACCACCGTCACCAACACTCACCACCGTCACCACCACACCCACCACCGTCACCACCACACACCACCGTCACCACCACACCCACCACCGTCACCACCACACACCACCGTCACCATCACACACCACCGTCACCACCACACACCACCGTCACCACCACACACCACCGTCACCATCACACACCACCGTCACCACCACACACCACCGTCACCATCACACACCACCGTCACCACCACACACCATCGTCACCATCACTCACCACCGTCACCACCACACAACACCGTCACCACCACACACCACCGTCACCACCACACACCACCGTGATCATCACACACAACCTTCACCACCACACATCACTGTCACCACCACACACCACTGAGATAAAGCCCCGTAGACTCAGGAATCTGTACATCAGTTGATTGGCAGTTGAGGGGCGGGACCAAAGAGGCAGAGCTCTACCCCCGCAAGCGCATTTAGGTAAGTACACACACACATCCACACATATTTGATGAAAATAAAATTTCAACCAGTATATATGTAACTATAGTCTCTATTATTTTTTAGTAATTATTAAATAATAATATTATTCTATTTACTTAATAAAACAAACAAAAAGAAAGAATAAGAATTTTAGTTTTTATATATACTGTATACAGACAACCAGGCCACAAAACTAGATTTGACATGTGTGACAGTTATAGGCATTCTAAAGAATATTAAATTATAAGTTGTTATTATTATTTTTAGTCTTTACCCAGTTTTAAGAGAAAAATACCCCAGATAAGAGATATCATGAAATCTTTAGGATTGAAAGGAATCGTGCTGTTGGTGTTAGATGAATAGTCGATACTTTTTTCCAATATTCCTCTAAATAAAAGACTTTTTAAATCCTCCTCTTACTGCCTATACCATGGACATTGATGAGCATGTCCACAACTTTCTTCACTTTGTCTATAATTATTCCTGTGAAGAATTTCTCATCAAGGGTAAACTTTTTCCTGATAATTTTGGTTGTTTTAGATGATGATACGATGACTATTGTCTTGTAGTTCCTGCTTCCTCTTGTATAACAATATGATTACCATCTATTTCAAATGCCTTTAATATGTGTGGTGACAATAAAATTTGTGTTGGGGAATATTCTTGGGGGGGATATTCTAGTAATTCTCCCTTCTAGTAATTGATGTTTTAAAATCTTCATATTACCCCATTCTATTACAATATGTTGAATTTGGTATATGAATTTGATTAACGATGGGATCAATTGGGGTAGTGAATGCCCCAAAAATGGATGTTAACATGGAGGATATACTGTATACGTTTCCAAGGATGTAATTCTTCCATTTTCTTTTACTGTATTAATTAATTCTAAATAATAATGAAGAAGCTACACTCGCTAATTGCTGATATTTTTCCTGGTCAATTGAAAAATAAGATCTGTGTAAGTACTAAATTATATTATATTGTAAATGAGATAAAACAACTCTATGGGCTTGTTGTTTTTTGCCTTTATGGGCATTATTAAATTTTACTGTTTCATGATCAATATTAAAAGAATTTATCGGAACCACATGTGCTATATGCTTTTTTGCATTATATCTAAAATAGTTAACGAATTTAACGGTCAACTGAAATAAACATAAATAGTCATTTTTTAATACAGTCATTGCAAAAGTGATGAGATTCGATTGACTCATCTGCAAGTCTTCTTAATATTAGAATTTAGAGGAGTAGTGGTTTACTTGACTGATGACAGTTGTAGCAGCTTGCTACATTCTTAGTTCATTCTGGTTGACACCATTTTTCTACTCTCTGGTATATAGTTAAAGTCGAATGGATCGTGTTTAAAAGATGTTCTGGAGAAATGTACTCTAAAAGAGATTCCACTAAAGAATCCAGATTAGTGAATTCAACATCGTTTAGTTCAAAATTTGTATTAATTTTTTCTTAGAGGGTTACATTTTTAATAATGCTAGAGAATTTAAGGAATTCTAAAAAAAAATGCATTATTTGACCTTTTATAGACATAATTAAAAAAAATTTGAATCATATGACTGGATGATATATTTTATAATATTACATACATTATCCTGTCTTTCACAACCATATATTAATATCACACACATTGTTACTGGGGCAATGATACCATACATAGTAAGAATGACACTGTATTTATCTCTATGAGGCATTTTTTTGTTCAAGTGTATCGCGAATTTACCGTCGACACTGTCTATACCGTAATAATCCACTGTCCACAAAGCAAATTTCTCCAGTCACCATCTAAAGTCCCTCGTTCTTTCTACGATATTCAATATAAATATCCTTTCACTTATTTTACTTTATCGAAATGGAATACATGTTGGATCCTGCAAAAGAAAGAGTAACAGACATGGTTTCCACACAGGTGGAAATTTAGTACCGAAATGAGCCACAGGGAAGTTTGAAAGAACTTTGAGTGTAAAAAGAGGGGACGATAGAAAGAGCTTTGAGTGTAGAAAGAAAAGTGTCAGAGTAGTTAACAGCTGGAATGCAATATAGGCCATGATATGGTGGAGCCAGACTCCATACACAGTTTCAGATCTAGCCCAACACAAAATGAAATTAGAAAAGGTTCAGAGGACTACCACCAGGGTAGTCCCCGAGCTGAGGGCATGAGCAATGAGAAAAAGTTTTGAGTTGTTGTCATTGTTATATTTTTTCTTGACTTAGTTGTAAAAGAGAAGTACCCCAGATACAAGATTACATGAAATCTCAATGATAAAATCTCAATGATGAGTACTTAAGAGATAGAATGCATTATGCTGTGATGAGGTGGAGGCAGACTCCATACCCCTTTTTAAAAGTAGATATGATTGAGCCTAGTAGGCTCAGGAATCTGCACACCAGTTCATTGACAGTTAATAGGCGGGTTCAATGAGCTTAACCTCAATTCCCCCCCTCCCCCAAGTACAACTACGTGAATATACACACACACAGTTCGGATGAAAATAAAAATTCAACCAGAATATATGAAACTATATTCTCTACTTTTTTAGTAAGTTTTAAATAACTGTAATAATATTTTACTTACTAAAACAAAAAAAAAGAAAGAATAAGAGTTTAGCTTTATATATATATATATATATATATATATATATATATATATATATATATATATATATATATATATATATATATATATATATGTCGTACCTAGTAGCCAGAACGCACTTCTCAGCCTACTATGCAAGGCCCAATTTGCCTAATAAGCCAAGTTTTCCTGAATTAATATATTTTCTCTATTTTTTTTCTTATGAAATGATAAAGCTACCCATTTCATTACGTATGAGGTAAAAAAAAAATTATTGGAGTTAAAATTAACGTAGATATATGACCGAACCTAACCAACCCTATCTTTATATGTTAGGTTAGGTTAGGTAGCCGAAAAAGTTAGGTTAGGTTAGGTTAGGTACCTAACCTATAAAGATAGGTTAGGTTAGGTAGGGTTGGTTAGGTTCGGTCATATATCTACGTTATTTTTTAACTCCAATAAAAAAAAATTGACCTCATACATAATGAAATGGGTAGCTTTATCATTTCAAGAGAAAAAAATTAGAGAAAATATATTAATTCATGAAAACGTGGCTTATTAGGCAAATCGGGCCTTGCATCGAGTCCACAGTGAACCAGTTTATATTGTGCAGTGATATATCACGAGATTGTACAAACATGTTAGTGTCACCCCTCTGACCCCCCCCCCCCCCCCCCTCCCCATACCCGCTAGTGTGTACCGTCACCCAACCCAAGAGTCACCTCCCCCACCCTGCCCCACCCCAACCGCGACCGCTACCTCCCTGTGTCCACCCCCTCACGCTACTTCCGCCCAGCGCCCACCCTGAGCCCGCCCAGCGCCCGCCCAGCGCCCACCCAGCGCCCGCCCAACGCCCGCCCAGCGCCCGCCCAGCGCCTGCCCAGCGCCCGCCCAGCGCCCGCCCAGCGCCCGCCCAGCGCCCGCCCAGCGCCCGCCCAGCGCCCGTCCAGTGCCCGCCCAGCGCCCGCCCAGCGCCTGCCCAGCGCCTGCCCAGTGCCCACCCAGCGCCCGCCCAGCGCCCGCCCAGCGCCAGCCCAGCGCCTGCCCAGCGCTCGCCGATGTCGCAGGTCACGACTGACAGCCAGGCTTCTCTCAGCCAAGAGGAGCCATCAATCGACGACAGGTATGGCACATGCCAAGTGTGTGACAAGGTGTGGAGACTCAAGCGTAACGGAGATGTGCGCAAGCATGCTCACAACGGAACCGATTGTCCGGGTATGTGGCGCCCTCCCAAAGAGGGAATCAATCAAGGCCCCACTCCAGCAGTCAGGGAAAACACCTCCAACAGCTTCATTTCGACTGAGAACCTACTAGAAGCCATCAAAGCAACATCGGTTGGAACCTTGCAGCACATCCCCAAAGCTGCCCGGCCCCAGGCAGTAGCCAAACTATCCAGCCTCTTGAAAAAGGTCAATGACTCCCCCGGAACTATCCAAGCATGGCACAACCTTCTCCTGTTTGGAAACATATGCCTAGCTGTCCCTGCAAGGAGAGACAAATCACTAGCTTCCTCAGTCATTATGGCTATAAATAGTTTTCCTAGAGAGGACAACCAGGCACCCCTCCCCACCCGTGCCAAAAACACCCACCGCAGGAAAGGTATCAACAGCAGAACCGGGGCATCCAAAATCAGAGCAACAGTCAGCAAGAAAATAGAAGAAGGCAACACAATAGGGGCGATCAGAGTCATCACCAGTGAAGACACAGTTGCCACCAGGGATGCCCATACAGCACAAGCCCTGAGGGAAAAACTCCCACCCTGAGCTCCTCGTGACGACAGTGTTCCCCTAGTCGGTGTCACCAGAGCAGAACCCCTGTGTGTGCTCGAATCCATGGTGCACAAAGCAGCTTTATCCTTCCCACCAGGATCAGCAGGTGGGTTCACAGGACTACGACCCAACCACATCAAACAAATGCTCAACCCTGCACTGGGAGACATTGCACAGGGCCTCCTGGTGGAACTAACTAGATTCGCCAACACATGTCTAGCTGGCAACATACCAGAGACCATACGGCCTCTCTTTTTTGGCGCTACCCTCTGTGTCCTGAGGAAAAAAGATGGAGGAATCAGACCGATAGCTGTGGGCAATTCACTCCGGCGTCTCGTCGCTAAGTCTGCTGCTAGAGCAGTTAGTTAGGCAGCAGCCGACATGCTGAAGCCAAAACAGCTTGGGTTTGGCATTCCCCAAGGGTGTGAGGCAGCGGCTCATGCAGCTAGAGCCTACATTGCCAACATTACGAATGAAAAAGCCCTGATAAAGCTGGACTTCAAAAATGCTTTCAATCTGGTTAGAAGGGATGCAGTACTCAGTGCAGTTCATCGCATTTTTCCTTCCCTCTACCCGTTTGTAAACTCATGCTACAGCAAGAATCTAACTCTGCTTTTTGGGGAACATGAAATTGAATCACAAGAAGGTGTCCAACAAGGTGACCCCCTTGCTCCTTTTCTGTTCTGCCTAGTTATCAAGGAAGTCACCGATAACCTGTCCAGTGAGCTCAACATTTGGTTTTTGGATGATGGTACTCTAGCCGGCTCCCCAGCCTCACTCTTGGACGACATAAGAATAATCCAGGAGCAAGGAGCAAGCCTAGGCCTCACCCTGAACCCTTCCAAGTGCGAAATAACCTCCACCAACCAGCACATAATAGAGCAAATAAAGGTTGTTTTGTCTGACATTCATACAACCAACCCTGAGGACAGCACACTCCTAGGTGCTCCTCTTGGAAGAAATGCCATTGACGGGGTCCTCGATAAGAAGATCACTGACCTGAAGAGGATGAACGAGAGGATTGAAGACATCGATGCTTCATCGATGCAACCGGCACCCGTCTCACACCGCAGGCCCTCCGAATTGCCGTGGCTCTCCGCCTAGCTGCCACAATCCACACCGAATACAGGTGTATTTGCGGCGAGGCAGAGGCCAACAGATATGGACGGCATGGCCTTCTTTGCCAAAGGACGGGAGGATGGCATGCAAGACACGGCGAGGTTAATGACATTATTAAGAGAAGCCTTACCACAGCCAGTTGTCCAGCAGAGAGAGAGCCCCGTTACCTAATGTCCCGCAACTCTGATGAGCCTGTCGGTCGCCCAGACGGAATTACGGTGAACCCCTGGAAGAATGGTAGACAGTTGGTGTGGGACTACACTTGCGTTTCAACTTTAGCCAATACCTATGTTGACTTCAGTGCTACACAAGCAGGAGGAGCTGCCAATCACCGGGAAGCGGCCAAGTCACGTAAATACAGAGACCTTGAGCACCACTACAATTTTGTTCCCATTGCCTCAGAGACACTTGGTGCCTGGGGTAAAAGTGCTGCTAGCTTTTTGAAGGAGTTGGGGTCTAAGCTAATCGAAACAACTAGAGACCCTAGAGCTGCCAGTTTTCTTTTTCAGCGCCTTAGTGTGGCAATCCAGAGAGGAAATGCTCACTGCATCCACGGTTCCTGCCCGCCATCTGAGGAGCTGGAGGAGCTTTTCAACTTCTGACAAGCAGCCTTGTACCCTGCATGTAATCAATATTGTAACTTTTTTTGTGTAATGACATTTTCAAATAAAGTTAGATAAATATACACACTTAACAAAAGAATAGGGGTGGTAGGAGAAGAAAATATCAAAGTGTTCAGTGAGGATCCACAAGGTCTTCTCTGAGTACTCTTTATTTTCTTCTCCGAGGCTATGGGTCCCTACACTTGCACCAGAGGTGGTACCCCTTCTTATATATATATATATATATATATATATATATATATATATATATATATATATATATATATATATATATATATATATATATATATATATATATATAAATATTTTTTTTTTTCATTATAGGGAAGGGAGTACCACCTCTGGCTGGAAGAAGGGGGACCCATAGCCTCGGAGGAAACCACACATAACGCATTGGAGGGAATGTAGGTCCCCTCCAATACAGTTTCTGTGTGCTTTTCTCCTACCACCCCCTTCCCTTTTTTTTTTCCTTTATTGTGTATTTAAAGGTTACAAAACATACAAGACAAATGCCTAAAGGTTATGGATCTCTTGAAGCTCCTCCGCTTCTGGACAGGAACCGAGGATGCAGCAAGCATTTCCCCACTGGATCACCACACTGAGACGCTGAAACAAAAAACTGGAAGCCCTTGGGTCTCTGGTGACGTCAATGAGCTTGGAACCCAATTCCTTGAGAAATCCCAAGGCACTCTTGCCCCCTGGGGCCATGTGTCTCAGATGCTATTTGAACAAAGAGGTATTGACCTTCCAGTCGCCTGTACTTGAGTGATTTTGCTGTTTCCCTGTGGTTGGCCGCCCCACCTGCTTGATCAGCTCCGAAGTGTACATAGCTGTCAGCCAGGGTGGATACACATGTGTAGTCCCACACCAACTGTCTACCCTCCTTCCATGAGTATATGGTGATGCCATCAGGGCGAAGTGCGGGGAAATCCGGGTTTTGGACCCCTAGGATGCGAGGTTCTCTCTCCGCTGGGCACCCAGCTGAGACGAGGCTTCTCTTGATGATGTCATTGACCTCGTTGTGTCGTGCATGCCAGCCCTTTGTGCTTCCGCAATGCAACCCATGCAGTCCGTATTGGTCTGCTTCCACCCTGTTGCAAATACACTTGTATTCAGTGTGAATTGGGGCACCAAGGCGGAGGGCCACTCCTACACGAAGGGATTCTGGATCTAGGCGCGTGCCCATTGCTGACATGGGTACTGCCAGTAAAAAGTCTCCTGCATGGGGGGCACGCACTGCTCGGAGGCGGGCTTTCTCCTTGTCTGATGTTGCGAGCTGAGCATGGCATCAGCTACTTTTTCCACTAGAGGGTGGTCCCAGCCGGACTGTTTGTGTTGTTTTGTTGGCTCTATAATGGTTGCTGGGGCTGCAAGAACATCCCAAAATATATATATATACATCCTATATATATATATATATATATATATATATATATATATATATATATATATATATATATATATATATATATATATATATATATATATATATATATATATATATATATATATATATATGTCGTACCTAGTAGCCAGAACACACTTCTCAGCCTACTATGCAAGGCCCGATTTTCCTAATAAGCCAAGTTTTCCTGAATTAATATATTTTCTCAATTTTTTTCTTATGAAATGATAAAGCTACCCATTTCATTATGTATGAGGTCAATTTATTTTTATTGGAGTTAAAATTAACGTAGATATATGACCGAACCTAACCAACCCTACCTAACCTAACCTAACCAATCCTTATAGGTTAGGTTAGGTTAGGTAGCCGAAAAAGTTAGGTTAGGTTAGGTTAGGTAGGTTAGGTAGTCGAAAAGCAATTAATTCATGAAAACTTGGCTTAGTAGGCAAATTGGGCCTTGCATAGTAGGCTGAGAAGTGCGTTCTGGCTACTAGGTACGACATATATATATATATATATATATATATATATATATATATGTCGTACTTAATAGCCAGAACGCACTTCTCAGCCTACTATTCAAGGCCCGATTTGCCTAATAAGCCAAGTTTTCATGAATTAATGTTTTTTCGTCTACCTAACCTACCTAACCTAACCTAACCTAGCTTTTTTTGGCTACCTAACCTAACCTTACCTATAAATATAGGTTAGGTTAGGTTAGGTAGGGTTGGTTAGGTTCGGTCATATATCTACGTTAATTTTAACTCCAATAAAAAAAAATTGACCTCATACATAATGAAATGGGTAGCTTTATCATTTCATAAGAAAAAAATTAGAAAAAATATATTAATTCAGGAAAACTTGGCTTATAAGGCAAATCGGGCCTTGAATAGTAGGCCAAAAAGTGAGTTCTGGCTACTAGGTACGACATATATATATATATATATATATATATATATATATATATATATATATATATATATGTCGTACCTAGTAGCCAGAACGCACTTCTATGCCTACTATGCAAGGCCCTTTTTGCCTAATAAGACAAGTTTTCATGAATTAATATATTTTCTAAAAACATTTTTTTATGAAATGATAAAGCTACCCATTTCATTATGTATGAGGTCAATTTTTTTTTATTGGAGTTAAAATTAACGTAGATATATTACCGAACCTAACCAACCCTACCTAACCTAACCTAACCTATCTTTATAGGTTAGGTTAGGTTAGGTGGCCGAAAAAGTTAGGTTAGGTTAGGTTAGGTAGGTTAGGTAGTCGAAAAACAATTAATTCATGAAAACTTGGCTTATTAGGCAAATCGGGCCTTGCATAGTAGGCATAGAAGTGCGTTCTGGCTACTAGGTACGACATATATATATATATGTCGTACCTAGTAGCCAGAACTCACTTCTCAGCCTACTATTCAAGGCCCGATTTGCCTAATAAGCCAAGTTTTCCTGAATTAATATATTTACTATAATTTTTTTCTTATGAAATGATAAAGCAACCCTTTTCTCTATGTATGAGGTCAATTTTTTTGTATTGGAGTTAAAATTAACGTAGATATATGACCGAACCTAAGCAACCCCACCTAACCTAACCTAACCTATATTTATAGGTAAGGTTAGGTTAGGTAGCCAAAAAAAGCTAGGTTAGGTTAGGTTAGGTAGGTTAGGTAGACGAAAAAACATTAATTCATGAAAACTTGGCTTATTAGGCAAATCGGGCCTTGAATAGTAGGCTGAGAAGTGCGTTCTGGCTATTAGGTACGACATATATATATATATATATATATATATATATATATGTCGTACCTAGTAGCCAGAATGCACTTCTCGGCCTACTATTCAAGGCCCGATTTGCCTAATAAGCCAAGTTTTCCTGAAATAATATATTTTCTCTAATTTTTTTCTTATGAAATGATAAAGCTACCCAATTCATTATATATCAGGTCAATTTTTTTTATTGGAGTTAAAATTAACGTAGATATATAATAATAATAATAATAATAATATTTTATTTAGGTAAGGTACATACAATAAATTTTTACAAAGATTGGTTGACTTATAGGTAGAGCTAGTACATACAATGCCTAAAGCCACTATTATGCAAAGCGTTTCGGGCATGATAAACTTAAATGACAAGCTTAATACTAATTGAGCATAATGAGTAGATGAAAACAAGAAATGAAAACATAGATGAAAAAGCAGCACAAATACAAAAATGTCGACAAACAGCGCTCTTTAAAGAAAAACAGACATTGGTTGACAATAGAAGGGTAAGGTAGGTTACAGGGAATTTATTCGGTATAGCTTCGTTTTTAACTTAAACTGGTTGAGAGAGGTACAGTCTTTAACATGGTCGGGAAGGTCATTCCACATTCTGGGCCCCTTGATTTGTAGAGCATTTCTAGTTTGATTAAGTCGTACTCTAGGAATATCAAAACTGTATTTATTTCTGGTGTGGTGCTCATGTGTTCTGTTACAACCTTCTATGAAGCTTTTGAGATCAGGATTGGCATTATAGTTTAGCGTTTTATATATGTATAATACACATGAGAGAATGTGCAGAGACTTAATGTCTAACATATTCAGAGATTTGAGTAGGGGTACCGAGTGATGTCTGGGGCCAGAGTTGGATATTGTCCTAATAGCAGCTTTGTGGTGAGTAATTAGAGGACGTAAGTGATTTTGGGTAGTAGAGCCCCAAGCACAAATACCATAGTTGAGATATGGATAGATAAGGGAGTAATAGAGAGTCACCAGGACAGGGCGTGGTACATAATATCTGATCATAGAAAAAATGCCCACAGTTTTTGAAACTTTTTTTGATATATTTAGAATGTGTCCCTGGAAATTCAGCTTGTGGTCAATGAGAATGCCCAGGAATTTGGCATCTAATTTGCTACAAATT
This sequence comes from Procambarus clarkii, assembly GCF_040958095.1. Lineage (NCBI taxonomy): Eukaryota > Metazoa > Arthropoda > Malacostraca > Decapoda > Cambaridae > Procambarus > Procambarus clarkii. The sequence goes on along the minus strand of NW_027189203.1, from coordinate 672,124 downwards.
TGGGTATTGTTTATTTTGAGATTTATTTGATTAGAGGTTTTATTGCCAAACAGAATATAGAAAGTTTTGTCAATGTTAAGGGTGAGTTTGTTGGCAGTTAGCCAAAGATGGACTTTATTAAGCTCAGTATTTACTTTGGCATTTAGAGCAAGGGGATCAGGGCTGGAGTAAATGAAGGTTGTGTCGTCAGCAAATAGAATTGGTTTGAGGTGTTGGGAGGCATTTGGAAGGTCATTAATGTAGATGAGAAAGAGGAGAGGGCCAAGTATGCTGCCCTGAGGAACACCAATGTTGATGGGTAGGGTGGGAGAAATTGTATTATTCACAGAAACATATTGGAGCCTGTCAGTAAGATAGGATTTGAGGTATTGTAGGGAGTGTCCTCTGACTCCATAATGATGTAATTTAAGAAGAAGGTTTTGGTGGTTGACAGTATCAAAAGCTTTACGCAGGTCCACAAATAACCCAACAGGGAACTCATTTTTATCAAAAGCTGTATGAATCGAGTTAAGCATACTAATAAGTGCATCGTTAGTGCTTTTTTTGGGCCGAACCTAACCAACCCTACCTAACCTATCTTTATTGGTTAGGTTAGGTTAGGTAGCCGAAAAGGTTAGGTTAGGTTAGGTAGGTTAGGTAGTCGAAAAACAATTAATTCATGAAAACTTGGCTTATTAGGCAAATTGGGCCTTGCATAGTAGGCTGAAAAGTGCGTTCTGGCTACTAGGTACGACATATATATATATATATATATATATATATATATATATATATATATATATATATATATATATATATATATATATGTGTGTGTGTGTGTGTGTGTGTGTCGTACCTAGTAGCCAGAATGCATTTCTCGGCCTACCATGCAAGGCCCGATTTGTCTAATAAGTCAAATTTTCATGAATTAATATATTTTATCTAATTTTTTTCTTATTAAATTATAAAGCTACCCATTTAATTATGTATGAGGTCAATTTTTTTTTATTGGAGTTAAAATTAACGTAGATATATGACCAAACCTAACCAACTCTACCTAACCTAACCTAACCTATCTTTATAGGTTAGGTTAGGTTAGGTAGCCGAAAAAGTTAGGTTAGGTAGTTGAAAAACAGGTTGTATTTTACGTTTAAGCATTGTAGTTGCCATCCAACCTGGATTGGAAACCATTTTAGGAAAAGCAGAGACCGAAGTTGGAATAACCAGTTACACGGTAAATCAGAGGTGAAAAATAAAAGACACTATACCTCTCTTTTGCTTCTAGATCTCATAACCTAAGTGCAAGAGACCAGGTAATTGATATAGTCGACATCTTTCTCCTACATAATCAGTATGAATGTCGAGTGAGTTATATACTTGTCTGCAGAATTTGAGGAAATTGGTAACTATTTGAAAAAATCCCTTGGTGTCGTGTAGAAGGAGGTAATAATTCCCATCCATATTATTTCCCAGGGTATTATTACACCAAGACCAAATTTCATTGGAAAAAGGCATGTCAGTAAAAGAACATTCTTTTAAATAATTTGCTTCTTTTTGAAATTTAAACATTTTTTAAATTTTGAAGGATATATTTTTTGTTATAGTTTAGGTAAAAATTGGTCATTATTGAGGGTTAGCTTATGTTGCAGAACGACGAAAATAATGCAACAATAATTGTTTTAATATAATTATAAAGGAGAGATGACCATTTTGATTGGCCACTGCAATATGGGAAATACGTGGGGTAACGTAATCGTTAGTTCTAGAAAAAATATTCATCACTTTGAGATTTCTGAATGATGATGATGACAGTATAGAAGACATTGATATTATTAAGTTATTTATTTTACATTATTATTATTATTATTATTATTATTGTTATATTATAATTAATAATAATAATAATAATAATAATATTATTATTATTATTATTATAACAAAAATTAAAACTCAGTACAACTGAAGGTAGAAATCATTTTGACCATTAAATTTAAATTTTAAAATTTTACCTCAAGGGGCGAATTTATTGAGCAGCGCCACTCATCCTGTGAGTGGACATACTGCCATAGCAGCATGTACAATACTCCCCAATAGAAAAAAAAACCACTGGGTTGTTAATCCTGTCGCTTGTACAAAGATGCAGCTGGGACTTGCTTAACTGTCTCCAGTGAACAGCTCCTCAAACAAGAAGATTAACATCTCTCTTATCTTACCATTAAGATTAACATCTATCTAAGATCTTACGTCATGAACAAATCCACAAGGGCCGTGACGAGGATTCGAACCTGCGTCCGAGAGCATCCCAGATGCTGCCTTAATCGACTGAGCTACGACATGGTCAAATGAATTGAAACCGAAGTTCTACTGAACTTACTGGATCCTGCAGCCTCTCGAGACACAAACCAGGGTTTTACAAACCTCCCCCATGCACTCGAGCTATGTCAATAGGCCGTTCTCCCTCTTCGCCCTTACTTCATTACACACAGAAATCACAATTGTATGATGCATCAAATGAACAAATCCACAAGGGGCCGGATTTGCCCTTGTGGCAAAAATCTACAAGGACGCAGGTTCAAATCATCACGGCCCTTGTGAATTTGTTCATAAGATGCATCACGCAATTGTGATTTCTGTGTGTAATCTTACGTTATCTTGCGGGTGCAAAATAGGGGAATCTTTTAAAAACAGTGTCAATATTTGAGAAATAATGTTTTTCTAACTCAAACAATAAAGGGTTTATTATTCTACACATATTTATAATGTCTCTCAGGTGTTCACATTCTTTCAGGTAGTGGTCAAGGCGGTGTCCATCACTCTCATCACAGATTCTGCAGCTCCGCTGCTCAGTTGTGGTTTCCATTCCGAATCGCCATGGATATTTGTATCCAAGATGGATTCTCGCTATTAATGTGTCTCTCCCACGGCCACTTCCTCTTCTTCCATAATGATTAGGGTTGCCAGCCGCAACCGTGTTGTACCAGCTTACAGATTCTCTGGTTTGTGCTTCTATTCTCCATTCCTCAGTTACCTTATCACGGTGATGTTGCCTTACAATACCTCAAATTTGTAGCATAGTCTTGGGTATTCAATATGGTCTACTTCAGCAGCCAGCACATCTGCTCGTTCATTCCCACATATTCCAACATGGGAAGGGATCCACAGAAACTTATTGACTCTTCCCTGGTTGATTAGTACCCTCACAGCTCTCTTAATTTCATCGACTATCGCCAGACTTTCTGCCTGATTTTTACTTAGGCTTTGTAGCGCTGCTTTTGAGTCAGTGCTGATCACTGCGCCTTTAGTGTATCGTTTAAGGAATCTTAACGCCATAACAATGGCATTTAGCTCCGCTTGCGTTGAAGAGGCATAGTTCTCAATACGTGCTTTCTCTTCATTTCTGCGTTGAAAGGCATTATTCGTAATTACAGTGTATGCTGCACCAGCCCTGCCATTGACAGGAACAGATAACCCGTCAGTATAAATTTGATCTAGTTCATCTCCGGCTTCTTTATAAATGTCCCAGAGATCCTTGTGCCTCATTTCTTGTGGTATCATGTTGGATTTTTTGTTGCCATTTCATTGATGATAATCCTGCAAGAGTCATCCTCCCAGGGAGGTAACCTCTCTAAAGGCATGAGCTCACGGGCTTGCTCAAGCAGATGAAGTTCTTCGAGGAAGCAGGCTGATCTGTAATGCCATTTTTTGCTTCTCCTGTTTCCTCCTGTTAGCAGCAATGAACTCAGTGTTTTCGTGGCAATATCATTGTAATAGGGATCTCTGGCTATCCTAATTGCAAGCTTAGCATTCAGTTCCTTAATCCTGCTTTTAACACTGGGGAGGGACAACTGCTCTCGTAGATTAAACGATTTGGCTGTTCTTGGAACTTCAAGAATGATTGTCATTGCTTCATTCTGTATGCTTTCGAGCCTTTTCATGGCAGTAGGTACACAAAACTGGTGCGGCATAGTCTATGACGGAGCGCACATAGGCTGTGTAAATCATTTTAAGCACGGCAGTAGAGGCTCCATGTCCATTCCTGGTCACAGCTCTCAGTGTCCTGAGTCGACTTTTGCATGTTCCTATGAGTTGGCTGAGCTCCTCTTTCTTCCCCTTGTGAAAGCCGACAATGACGCCAAGGTACCTGTAGTGGTTACCCATTAATGTGTTACACCATTAATTTGTAGTTCTTCATTTGCTCCCCACTTGTGATGGGATTATGCCTTCGTGTTGTTTGTGGAGAGAGTAAAACCGAGCTCAATACATTTCCTTCCAAGAAGTTAAATGGACTGTTTAATTTTTACTAAGGTGGGAGCTTGTATTAGGACATTATCTGCATATTCCACTTGTCTTGTTCCTTCCGGAAAATCTATATTTGCAATGGCGTTCATAAGTATATTGAATAGTGTAGGGCTTAAGACCCCGCCTTGGGGGGTCCCGAGTTTCATATTCATTGTTCTTGAGACTGCTCCATTGAAGCAAACCTTGGCCTTCCTCCTTGTGAGGTAGTCTTCAACCCATTTTAAGAGTTTCCCCTTGACACCCATGCATGCAAGCTCGTCCAGGATCGCAATCCCCTGCGCTTTGTCGAAGTCAGATCACTCCACTACGGGCTCACCATAGCCCGTGCTACTTGGACTTTTTTGTTCCAGGTAGCGAATCTTTAACAACAACATGTCGAAGGCTCCTTTGATGTCAACAAATGCAGAGTGCCTAGCCCTGTCATTAGCCAAGTAATTAACTATACAGTTTGCTGTGCTCCGTCCTTTAACAAATCCATTGACCCCCTCCCCTAACCTTCCTATTTGTGCAACAGTCAGTTTAGGATGATCCTTTCAAGCATCTTGCAAGTGCATGACATGTGACTCATAGGTCTGTAGTTGCCAGGGTCATTAGGCTTCGGTATAGGAACAATTATTGGGTGTTTCACTCACTTAGGAATGTCTTGTTAAACAGGTGGAGTAGTGGATTTCCAGACACTTCACACAGTGCATTGAGTATGTCGTAGGTGACGCCATCTTCACCGGGTGCAGTGCTTTTACCCCCTTTTCATAGCCCCATTTACATCCTGGGCTGTGATCGGTTCCATATATTCGTCATCACTAGACGACACTCTTGTTATCCTTATTCTTCTGTCATTATGCCGGAGGAGCTGTTCCCTGTTGATTTCTGCAGGGAGGGAGGAGGATGATGCTGCATCACTCCACTTGTGAATTAGTTCATCAGCCTTACCCTGGGGGTCTTTGTGAGCCGCTGGCCGGGTTCTGCCCCCATTAGCTATCAGAATTTTCGGCTAAACTTGTCTTGCAGATGTTTCCCTTCCAAGAGAGCTAGTGAACTCAAGCCATTGTCTCTCCCGCTCTTTAATGTTCTCTTCACTAGGCTATTTGATACACAGTTTTAAACAGCTCTTGTTTACTTTCAGTGGGATGTCTCCGGTACTCTCTACTCATGTCTCTTACATTTGCGTTAAGCATCCTTATGTAATCGTTCTCATAACATTTCATTTTCTTCCTCTGAGGGTTACTTCGCCCAGTCGTATGGCGCGGAACTCTGAGACAGCTCTCAATTTGGTGATTAAGGTCATCAACAAATGCATCAATGTCTTCTGGGATTTGGTATTCCGTGAACCAGTCACTCATCTTGTTTATGAAGTGCGGCCTCATATCTGGTCCGAGTGATAACCTCTTTCTTCTAGTTGACTCTTTCCTTCTCTTGCTCATGTCAACGGTGGTAATCAGTGCCCAGTGGTCACTACATAAACTGTGCACAATGTGTGTACTGGCATCCGTGTCCTGTTCATTCAGCGGGAGAGCATAGTCTAATCTTTCTCCTCTAAGGTGAGTTGGCTGTTCATCACCCAGGACCCTGAGGTTTTCACTTCCCCTGACAAAGAGTGACAGTTTCTGTCCATTGACATTGGGCTGATGACAGTTGGCACCAAAGTGTGGGTGTCTGGCATTAAGGTCACCGACCAGTAGGGTAGGTTCTTCGTTAATAAATTCAGGCAGTGTGTCAAGGTCAAGTTTACTCTGTGGCACATATAGGTTGATTATATGTTGGGCATTATTGTTTAAGTGAAGGGTTACCCCAGTGATTCATACTCATCCCCCATGTGGAGAAGTCATCGCCTACCAGCGTCTCCTGTAGCACTATGACGTCAGTTTGGTGTTCACAGGGGTATTGTATGATGTCATTAATTCTATTGCAAACTCCATTGCAGTTCCATTGTAGTATAGTGCGATGGTCTTCGATGTGATTATCCATTTTGAGGGTGTTTGTCATCAGATGCGTTAAACGTGTAATTATTAGGTTCACATATATATTATCGTGTATTCCATGGTGTTTGGTGTTACTGTGTGTACTGGTGTTGTTGTGTGTATAGTGGTAAATATATGTACTGGTGTTACTGTGTGTACTGGTGTTACTGTGTGTACTGGTGTTACTGTGTGCACTGGTGTTACTGTGTGTAATGGTGTTACTGTGTGTACTGGTGTTACTGCGTGCACTGGTGTTGCTGTGTGCACTGATGTGCTGGTATCCTTGGTGTGTCTGCTGACGTACCTCAGCAGCACGTGTTGCTTCATCTTACCCCTGGCTTGCAAGACCTCCACTTGAAGGACTCTGCTGTTGCGGGATGTTGAGGATTTGTTCCTGAGTCGTCTTAATCTGGCAGAGGGCTTTCTCAAGTTCCGTTTGCTTTTGCAATATTTGAAGGACGATTGGATGAGTTTGTATCATATGGTCAAATATTGCTTTGACACAAACCGGAGTGACATCCTCCTGGGAGTCAGGATGGGGAGGGGATGGTTGTCAACTAATGGGGCAGTGGCAGTCATTTTGACCATGTCATGGCCTAGTTGACTAGGGCGTGTAGTTGATTTTTGATGAATATGAGGGGGGGGGGGTAGTGGGAGCATTTGTTGGAGGAGGATGGGAATGATAATGATGATTATTGGAATAACAATAAGGAGAAGTGGGAATATGCTGACATTGACAGTTCTAATTGGAATTATGGAGTTGTTGATGAGATGAAAAATGAAATGACGTAATTCAGTAATTCTTGTAATTACTGAAGTATGTGCCAATAGGCTTTCTGCAGTTACTTCCATTCTTATGGAAGTAAGTTATCTTCCATTCTACTTCCAAAACTTTTGTACCATATCACCTCACCCAATAGAGTATAAGTACGATGAATTTGTGTGTAAATTAAGTCTTTGAAAATGTAATACGAATTACGAAACACGTTCAGGCATCAGACAATTAATAAAAAAACGAATTTTGGAGAATTGTTATTTTCATTACCACCGACAGTGAAGAAAAACATAAGAAATATAGAAAAAAATCGTGTTAGAATTATTAATCTTACTTTTTTCTGTCATATTCAGCAACATATGCTTACAAGAAAGACTGCTACCAAAATATACTAATATCATTATATGTATACTTCATTCTTGTTTTTGTAGTTTTCTCTTCAGTAAACTTTACTTACTTTTATTATCACTTTTATATGTCTCCTCCATCGCATTGATCATTGTGAATAAATTATATTAGATTACACCACACTAGTACTGGTATTAAATAGGAAAGATACCATGGGTGGCAACACGGTACCAAATTTGAAATAAAAGCGTTGCTGGGACGCAGAGATGATTACCCAGCTGGCGACCAGAATAAAAGATGAGAACTCACATAACATGTCTACATAACCCGGCCCAACATAAGTTCAGAACATGGTGCTCCTGCCTCTCACAATTGATAACCTACTATGGCATCGCACTAGATGCCATTGAAGACAGTCTAAAAGCACATGTAAAGTACACAGATGTCTCAGAAGCTCTCGTGTAATGTGACCATTGTGTTATTGCATACAAAATGTGCACAAAAGTAATTACTGAAAAAGTATGAAGATGGATCTATAATTTCCTAACGAAAAGAACACAGTAAGAGTCATTAGTATTCAGTGATGTCTGGCAACATAAACATGGTGTATTTTTTACACATTAAATATTCTGTGTTATACAAACTAAGTAATGTATACTGTGTGGCAAAAAAATGTGGTTCTTACCGAAACGATCTCTGCTGCTGACGTCTGCTCCTGCATGTACGAGGACCTTGAGCGCATCACTGTGTTCAGTCTGGGATACCAAGAGAAGTGCCGTTATCCCTGTAAACAAATATCAATATTTCTCTTATTTTTAAACTATCTCGACTCCTAACTTTTATGGAAACATTGCAAATAATCTTCTAGTCATCATGCTCAAAAGTTTCACATACTTCTAAATGGGTGTTAACGAAGTTTGGCAAATAAGAAAAACAATACAGATATTTTTGTTTGTTTGGAGATATATACAAGAGTTCTTACATTCTTGTACAGCCGCTAAAACGCTTAGCATTTCAGGCAAGTTCTTAATCCTATGGTCCATGGAATACGACCCCCACGAAGATTTGTTTTTACAACCAAGTACCCATTTTACTGTTAAGTTAAACAGAGGCTACAATTAAGGATTTGCTCCCAGTAAATCCTCCCCGGCCAGGATACGAACCCAGGATAAAGCGCTCGCGGAACGACAGGCAAGTGTCTTACCACTACACCATGAAGACTGCTCACCACCATTTGATATCTTACCATACACAGCTTGAGGGAAAAGGTACGGTGGTACCGTTAGTAAGATGATTAAGGTAAAAAATAAGGATATCCAGTACACAGCAAAGTCTGAACAATAAACATTTGAGACGATACCCAACAGGGTTGTGGGAATGACAAGTCTTGAAAATGGTGCAACATGCATTTGAGCAACGTTTAATCCCAAAAAGATCAAAATCTATATAAATAAAAATGTAAGTGATCGTTTTGTTCAGAATCACTAATCTCCGAAAGTTCTTCACCAATTGCTTTGAAATTTTCACGCAACATTTCATTTGCATCCGAGCGTGTTTTTATATACATACTATATAGATGTCACATCTGTGATGGGAAAAAAACATGTTTTTTTTTAAACTGTACATTTCATGTGTTTTTCAAGTGAGGGAAATCTTCGAAACATCTTTACCAATTGCTTTGAAATTTTGACAAACTTGCATTCTAATAGGCACGTGTTTTTATTTACCTGCTATGAACATGCCTCACCTGTGACAAGAAAAAAACATGCTTTTTTTGATAAACAGCGCCATCTGTTGGACATAAGAGCAACGCATGCTATAATCTCCGAAAGTTTTTCACCGATTGCTTTGAAATTTTGACACAACATTCCATTCGAATATGCACATGTTTTTATATATCTACTAAATAGATGCCACACCTGTAACTGGTAAAAAAATAAAAAAAAAATAACAGCGCAAGTAATAGCACACACGCTATAATAAATATATTATGATTCTATTTCAATGTTTCCATTTGCATTGATAAATTAAATTTTCATAGATTTTAATTTATTTTCATTTTGATTTAATTATTTTGGGTGACATTGCATTGGAATATAGCTGTGTTGTTTACCATACCACTCATTTTTGTAAGTATAAGAATAGATGCCTCACCTGTGACAGGTAAAAAAAAAAATTCTAATAAACAACAAAATCTGTTGTGCGTAAGAGGAATACACACTTTACTAAATATGTAACGATTCCATTTCAATGTTTCCGATTGCATTGACAAATTTAATTTTCATAGATTTCAAAATATTTTCATTTTGATTTAATTATTTTGTGTGGCATTGCATTGGAATATAGCTGTGTTGTTTACCATACTATTCCTTTCGTGAGCATAAGTATAGATGCTACACCTATGAAAGGTACAAACGTGCTTTTTTTTGGAAAACAGCATCATCTGTTGTATGTATTAGCAACTCACACTACACTTAATACGTAACGATTCCATTTCAATATTTTGGACTTCTTTGATAAATTAAATTTTCAAAGATTTTTATTTATTTTCATTTTGATTTAATTATTTTGTGTGACATTGTGTTGGAATTGAGATGTGTTGTCTACCATACCATTCATTTCGTGAGTATAGTTTATTTTTCTTATTTTTTCATTGTTTTTCATTTCATTTTTTTTAATTGTTTTTCTTATATTTCAGTGATAGGAACATAAGATCATTTGATGTTCCCAATTTTCTGATGGGAACAACAGATCATTGGGAATGCATCGGAAAAGGAAGTGGGGAATTGTGCAGAGGACGAGGTTGATGGGAGTTGGGGATGAGGGGACGTTGTAGTGGGGAATGGTTAGGAGTACGAGGGAATGGTGAAGTGGTGGATGGTGGGGAGGATAAAGGAACGGAGGAGGGGAGGAATGGTAGGGAGGACGAGAGGACAGGAGAGTGGGGTATGGTTGGGAGGACGAGAGGACAGGAGAGTGGGGTATGGTTGGGAGGACGAGAGGACAGGAGAATGGGGTATGGTTGGGAGGACGAGAAGACAGGAGAGTGGGGTATGGTTGGGAGGACGGGGGAGTAGGGAATGGTTGGGAGGCCGAGGAGACGGGTGAGGGGGGGGGGGGAATGGTGGGGAGGACTGGGGGACAGGGAAGGTTGCTGTGGCTCAGCAACGCACATGCGTTGCTGAGCCGGATAGAACCAGTATTATATATATAATTTTACTAATATATGTTTTTTTCTAAAACGATTTTCTTCCTTATGAATTAAAAACTTCTGTTTATGTGTTTAAATAATAAATTGATTTATAGTTAGTAAAATTCAATAATAAATTGGGAATTTTATTTCATGGTTGTATGAAACATTCTTAAGTCATTTAAGCATTCATAGATCGGATAAGATTTATTTTACTAATTTTGCTAAAATTCGCTCTTAAATCACTTTTGGGTCTCCTTATGTATTCAATAAAACTAATTTAATGTTTACATATTAAATTTATTGATTATTCTTTAATATATATATATATATATATATATATATATATATATATATATATATATATATTGTGACAATAATCTCCTTCAAGAGATTGAGCCTGCTCTTCCCTCCACAAACACGTCGTTGAAATTATATAAAACGACTATGGAAGACATGTCCAACAACAACAACAACACCAGCAAGGCTTGCCAGGGTGAGCAAAACGTATGCAGCCAGCCACCTGTTCGGACTCAAACCACCAAACTACATGTTGATCGCTACCGGCTCTGCTGATTGGTCGCCGGTCTGGCTGCACCTGCACTCGCCCCCCCATACTACTTGATGTCTGGGGTCGCCCCAACCTCATACCTCAGAATGTTCAGTGCTCTCGTTGTCACCACTCCTCCCGGCTAGACGCTAGCGTGTACTGAGAGAAGTGGTGGCTTAAAGCCAATATTCCAACACCTCCCATTTACTTTTGTATTGCACTTCTTGTTATTTTGCCTTAACGTAACTTTTCATTGTGTCATCTAATTATTCTTATTATTTTGATTGATTTTATTATAAGAATTTGTTTGTGCATTTTATTCATGTTTTGATTTAATTAACGTAATTAAAATTTCATTGTTAAAGTTTACTTGTGTTTTGTGTGTCTTCTCCTTACCTTACCACAGACGAAGTTCCAGTTTTTTCTATTTTTTTTTATAACTATGTGACGAGGCCATACCCCTAGCCTTAAACAGCCGAACACCAACGCGTTACCGTCACAAGTTATATGGGGGCCTGTCCTAGGAGCTTCACTCAGGTACTGGTGCCAAGTGGTAATTTATGGTAAGCGTATTTAACTTTGTTAACGTAGCTTTACTATTTTTCATTCAATTTCATTTTTTATAAGGTGCGGTGTATTGTGCATTACGAGAGTAACATATAGTGAAGGTGAGACAACTTTGGATTACGTGGTGACTGTAGGCCGCAGTCATACTCTTAATTGGTCATCTCTCCCTCCGTGTTATTACTCGTGTTTACCATCTATGTCCCTTGAATATTTCTCATTCTGACAGATCATCATATTGGTACCCTGGTACTGTGGTCTGCCCCGGGTCAAGAGTACCCAATCTTCTGCAATCTGACTGTAGGAGGACAAAGAGGGCCATAGTTCCTCTAGCTCGAACTTTAGTTGCTGAATTGGGACCTCAGCAGCAGTTCTCGTCACAAGTTGACACCTCGCACCCCTACACGTCAGTCAGAGATGATGATACATACAACGGTAGGGAATTAGCTTATTTTTTCAGAGCACAAAAGTTCGCTAATTCTGTAAGTATCATATTAAATTCAGTGGGAAAAACTTGCTTTATGTCCTATAGAGACTTGGCAAGGTATGCCTACATCCTTGGACTACCAATTTTACTTTTGAAGCATTTAACTGTTTCATTTGTTTTCGAAACTTTGTTTCATTTGTTAGTAGGATTTTCTTGCCCTTATTCTCTTACATGAGTACCGGGTACAAGATTTCCTGCGCCCTTGATTTAATTTAATCATTTAATATCTTTCACTTAACGTTAATTGTTAAAGATCACACAGGATAGGTACCAGTTGCCACGTTGTCCTGTTTCTGACATTTCACTATTGAATATTCGTGTACCTTTATTTGCTAATTTCACCATGTTTCGTCTCCAAACTTTCCGTGCAAATCCAGCAGGTGAAATAGGGACTTTAAGTCGTGCCAAGAGGACTGAATTACAAACTCTTGCACATGAGTATCAACTAGAAGTTCCCTACCAAGCCAACAAAAATGACCTACACAACCTGTTGCTGGATTACTATTTAGAGCAAGGTAAGATAGACTCTGAAACTCATGAAACTTACTATATTGCAGATAAAACTGACTTGGCAACGATGAAACTTAAACTAGAGCTGGCTAAGATTGAACGTGAGCAGCAAAGGGAAGCCCGCGAACAACAAGAACGAGCGGCTGCCATACGGAGGGAAGAACAAGAACGAGAAATCACCCTCAGAGAACGCGAAGCTGCTTTGAGGAGAGAAGAACACGAACGAGGACTCGCCCTCCAAGAACGTGAGGTTGCACTACTCCAGGAGCGGGAACGAGTACAGCTTGAAACCAAACGACGCGAGTTGGAGATGCAACGCGAACATGACAAGCAACAAGCAACTCTGGCTCTAGAGTGTCGTCAACGTGAAATCGCCTTGGAAACTTCCCACTTCACTCAACGCCAACAAGCTACTGCCAATCTTCCCGTCAGTTTTAATATATCACATGCAAGTAAGTTAATGCCATCCTTTGTAGAAGCAGAAGTTGATGTGTTTTTCACCACCTTTGAAACCCTTGCTAATCAACTCAGTTGGCCTGTCGACCAATGGGCCACACTTCTCAGAGTCCATCTTACAGGTAGAGCTGCAGTCACACTCAGTACTTTGGCGTCTGAGAATGACTACTACACTCTGAAACAAGCAGTGTTGGACGCCTACCTACTTTCCACAGAAAGTTATAGAAGGAAATTCCGTGACCACCTGAAGGCAAGTACCACTACCTTCCTTGAGTTTGCTAACACGAAACGGAGGTATTTCATGAAATGGCTGGAAGCAGCACATGTCTCTACTTTTACAGAACTCGTCAACCTGATGCTTGTTGAAGAATTCTTGAGACGTGTGCCACCTCCTGTCCGCCTCTACTTAGCAGATAAAGAAGAAACCGACTACCTGAAGTGTGCTAAGTCGGCTGACACTTACAGCCTCATCCACCGGCTGACACCCGAACCATCCTCCAGTAAGAAGTCGTGGTACAGTTACGAGAAGGTGAGCCCCGATCAAGCTGGTTCACAACTGTACTGCAAGTATTGTAGACTCTATGGACATACCATAGACAAGTGTGGTAAGTCTCAATACAAGGGAACCACTGACCAACAACGACCCAAACCAACTCCTCCTAAGTCCGGTAAGCCTGTGATGAATGTTGGTGTTTATGTTAATGATCTTTCTCTTTTCAGTAACCACCTGTATACTGGAACTGTCTCTGCCAACGGTTCAAATCCGGAGGGACGTTTCAAATTGAAGATCTTGAGGGACACAGCGGCTCTACAATCGATCATCTTGAAGTCGGCTGTGCCCAACATAGTCTACACCGGGAAAACAGTCTTCATCACTGACCTCACTGCTACCACTCCATACCCTCTCGCCAGAGTCCACCTGGATTGTCCCTACGTGAACGGGGAAGTCCAAGTCGCCGTCAGGGAAAAGCCTTTTCCCATGCCTGGAGTGCAACTTCTCCTAGGCAACGACTTGGCAGAAGACCTGCAACCGACCAACCTGATCGTCATGGACAAACCCCAGGTGTGTAACTCTGTGCCAATAAACCCTATTCTTGAGTATGTTCCAGCAGAGGTTCAAGAGAGTGATGAAGTTTCTCCTCCGGTTCTCGTGACCACCCGTGCACAAGCCGCACGTCCACAGCCAGCTGACTCTACTGCTACCGCTGTCCCTCAAGACCCTCAGAAACTCCCCCCGCATCTGACCAAGTTGGAGTTCCGTAAGTTGCAGAGGGAAGATCTTACTTTAACACCATTGTTTTTCCAGGCTGAGACTCAACCCGACAGTATTCCTGGGTTCTTCCTAGAGAACGAGTTGCTCTACCGCAGATATAGACCCAGTAAACTGAAGGAGGAGGACGATTGGGCCAACATCGAACAACTTGTGATTCCCACCAGCCTGCGGCCCACTATTCTACACCTGGCCCACGGAGCATTCTCCCACTACGGCTTCAACAAGACTTACCATGGGATTCGTCAAGACTACTACTGGCCAGGTATGGTAAATAACGTCAAACAGTGTCATACATGTCAGATGGCAGGCAAACCGAACGTCTCCATTCCCAGAGCACCACTGATTCCCATACAGGTGCCTGCGGAACCTTTCCACAGACTCATAATAGACTGTGTTGGTCCTTTACCTCGGACCAGTTCAGGTAACGCCTACATCCTAACCATCCTGTGTCCTACCACCAGATTTCCCATAGCAGTTCCAGTGAAGAACATCACGGCTGCTACGGTTATAAAACATCTATTGAAGATCTTCACTCAATACGGATTTCCCAGGGAGATTCAAAGTGACTGTGGCACCAACTTCACCAGTGATCTCTTCAAAAGGACACTGGAGGAGTTCAACATCAAACAGGTATTGTCCAGCCCCTATCATCCTGCTTCACAGGGTTCTCGTGAACGTAGTCATCAGACCATCAAAGCACTCTTGAAAAAGTTTTGTAGTGAAACCTCAAAGGATTGGGATAAGCAGATTGACCTAATAATGTGTATTTTCAGAAGTCTCCCCAATGAGTCCCTAGGAGTATCTCCTTATGAGATGCTCTACGGCCGTAAGTGCCGTACTCCCCTTAAGGCTTTCAAAGACTCTCTCAGAGATGCCACCTTCAGTGAGCATCAGAATGTGCCCCAGTTTCTTCAAAACCTTCAACACATTCTAGAGAGAGTCCACCGCTTTGCCCATGATAATCTATTGAAAGCCCAGGTGAGAATGAAGACTCATTACGACCAGACCAGCAAAGTAAGAAAATTCAAGCCGGGAGACTTCGTCCTTGCCTATTTCCCTATCCCAGGTTCACCTTTACAAAACCGATTTTCAGGACCCTACTGCGTCAAAGAGTGCAGAAGCAACAACACTTACGTCATAGAGACTCCAGATAGGCGGCGGAAGACCCAGCTGTGCCACGTCAACCTCCTGAAGCAATATAATGGTACTCCTCCCACTGTCTTGACTAACTATTCCACATTCACAGAACCCTACATCCACAGTGAGACATTCCCAGCTTCTCCTCCCGAAAGCACTGACAAGGAGTCAGCGCTTTCTAATTCCGAAATCCTTAATGATCTTCCCAAATGCTTTCAGGATAATAATCGTGCTCCTTTGCCCTCTTCTAATTCCACTCTCACCTCGTCAGATAAGCCCTTCATCCTCCATGTCGACGCCAATGGTACCGACGATGGTGGTGTCGTGATGCAGCAACGAGGCGAGAAGAATACACCTGTCAGCGACTACTGCTACAAGGAACGACGGAACAATTGGCAAGGAACTACTCTTCCTCATCCTGAAGCTTCAGCACTTCACTTCACACCTGAAAAGTGCTCGGTCCACCATCAATACGGACCACACCACCCTACACCTCCTGCAGCACGCCCACTTCTCATCTCAACGTCTTCTACTATGGGCTTGCTACCTGCAGAAATTCAACCTGGAGACACGCTATACCAAGAGTCTGACAACATCTTAGCCCATGATCTCTCCAGAGTTTATAAAGTAGAAGCGACTCCATCCATTACTCCACCACATAACGACGTACTTCTTCCAGAACCGCAGGCTTCGGGGGAGAGTTGTGACAATAATCTCCTTCAAGAGATTGAGCCTGCTCTTCCCTCCACAAACACGTCGTTGAAATTATATAAAACGACTATGGAAGACATGTCCAACAACAACAACAACACCAGCAAGGCTTGCCAGGGTGAGCAAAACGTATGCAGCCAGCCACCAGTTCGGACTCAAACCACCAAACTACATGTTGATCGCTACCGGCTCCGCTGATTGGTCGCCGGTCTGGCTGCACCTGCACTCGCCCCCCCCATACTACTTGATGTCTGGGGTCGCCCCAACCTCATACCTCAGAATGTTCAGTGCTCTCGTTGTCACCACTCCTCCCGGCTAGACGCTAGCGTGTACTGAGAGAAGTGGTGGCTTAAAGCCAATATTCCAACACCTCCCATTTACTTTTGTATTGCACTTCTTGTTATTTTGCCTTAACGTAACTTTTCATTGTGTCATCTAATTATTCTTATTATTTTGATTGATTTTATTATAAGAATTTGTTTGTGCATTTTATTCATGTTTTGATTTAATTAACGTAATTAAAATTTCATTGTTAAAGTTTACTTGTGTTTTGTGTGTCTTCTCCTTACCTTACCACAGACGAAGTTCCAGTTTTTTCTATTTTTTTTTATAACTATGTGACGAGGCCATACCCCTAGCCTTAAACAGCCGAACACCAACGCGTTACCGTCACAATATATATATATATATATATATATATATATATATATATATATATATATATATATATATATATATATATATATTATATATATATATATATATATATATATATATTATATATATATATATATATATTATATATATATATATATATATATATATATATATATATATATATATATATATATATATATATATATATATATATATATATATATATATATATATATATATATAGGGGGGTACCACCACTGGTGTAATTATAGGGACCCACAGCCTCAGAGAAGGGAACACAGAGCACTCAGGGAAAAACTTGACATTTAACTCTGAATACGAAAGAGTGTTCACTTCTCCTACCACCCCCTTTTTTTTTTTTATTATGATGTACACTTTATTATGCAAGGTTATACAGTTACATAACTGATTTTATACAAAAAATGAACATTAAGAGGACACAAGAAAAAGTTCGCTTCCTAGAGGCTGTAGATTTCCTCGAACTCCTCCGACGCCGGGCAGGAACCGAGGATGCAGCGGGCATTTCCCCTCTGGATCGCGACACTGAGGCGCTGAAAGAGAAAACTTGCTGCTCTAGGGTCTCTTGTGGTGTCAATGAGCTTGGAACCAAGATCCTTAAGAAACCTTCTTGCACTCTCACCCCATGGGCCTAGGGTCTCAGACCCTATTGGAACGAAATTGTACCTTTGATCTAATTGCCTGTACTTGACTGACTTTTGTTTTTCTCTGTGTGTCGCTGCGGCTCCTGCCGTGCCGGCAGAGAGGGTGATGTATGTCGTTGCCAGGGTGGATATGCAAGTATAGTCCCATGCTAACTGCCTGCCACCCTTCCACGGACGCAGTGTGATTCCGTCTGGTCGGCCGGCAAAGCTAACAGAGTCACGGTTCAGTAGGTTGCGGGGCTCTCTCTCCGCTGGACACTGAGCAGAGGCAAGGCTTCTTTTAATGATGTCGTTGACTTCGTCGTGTCTAGTGTGCCAACCACCCAATTTTCCACAGTGCAGGCCATGCAATCCATATTCGTCAGCATCTGCCTCGCCGCAAATACACCTGTGAACAGTGTGGATAGGGGCAGCAAGGCGGAGAGCGACTGCAATACGGAGCTCCTGCGGATCAAGACGTGTGCCTGTCGCAGACATAGGGACTGCCAGAAGGAAGTCCCCTGCATGGGGAGCCTGCACAGCTGTGAGGTGTGCACGATCACTGGGGGTTGTTGCTGCCTCCAGCAAAGCTGTGGCTTCTTTGTCTACAATGGGGCTGTCCCAACTGGATTGTTTCTTGGCTTTCGGCATGGCTGGTCTGAGTGCTGAGTGCTGTATATATATATATATATATATATATATATATATATATATATTTACACAGGTACCTGACGACATTTTTACACAGGTACCTGATGTCAGACACCTGCAGGAGCTGAAGGAGGCATTAGAGCAGAGTTCTGTGCTGCGTTTCACTTACGAGAGGGAGAAGGATAGGAAGCTGCCCTTTCTAGATGTAACAGTCATGGAAAAGATCAGAGGTTTCCACACTGCAGTCTACACTAAGGAAACGAACATAGGAATGTGCCTAAATGCCAACAGCGACTGCCCAGACAGGTACAAGAGGAGTGTTGTTATCGCTTATGTCGACCGTGCTCTCAGCCACAGCTCAGAATGGAAGCAAGTCGATGAAGAACTCTGTAGGGTAAGGCAGGTCCTAGTCAACAACGGCTTCTCCAATGGTTTCGTCGAAGACATCATAAGAAGGAAAGTGCAACGCCATGCAACCTCTGAAGAGATAACTAACACAACACCTATACCCCCTATTAGACTATTTTACAGGAACTTCTTTTCCACAGCTCATAAAACGGAAGAAAAGGGTCCTGAAAGATATTGTTAATAGAAACGTTATCCCTACAGACAAAATCAGAGGATACAACTGACGATTTACTATAAAACCAGAAAAACGACCAGCCTACTCATGAGAAACTCTCCAGACACAAAGCAGAACGCTTTAAAAGAGACCAACGTCGTCAATGCCTTCAAATGCCCTCTTGGGGACTGTAAGCTCCAAAAAACCCAGTATATAGGCAAGACAACAACATCTCTTTCTAGGCGTTTAACGATGCATAAGCAATAGGGCTCCATTAATGAACATATAATCTCTTCCCACAACCAAACCATCGCCAGAGAAATCCTAGTAAACAACACAGAAATCATCGATAGATACAGCGATAGCAGGCGGCTTGACGTCTGCGAGGCTCTACACATCAAGAAGTCAACACCAGCAATCAACAGCCAATTAATGCACAACTATATTCTACCCACCTCAAGACTCCGCTCCAATATAGAAGCATCAAGAAATATGGACCAATAGCCCAGCAAACACAAATCATCTACACAACGTTCGCCTATCTCTTGCCATAGGTGTGGGAATGATTTGCATTGAGAATGGTGCAGGAAAGCCTTTGAGAAACTTTTACTCAAAAAATCCAAACACAAAGGTTTAATTATAAATTGTTTTTCTACAATTATTTTCTTCCAAATGTAAAACAAATAGTTTTTACATGTTTAAATATAAAATTTATGGTGTTTTTTTGTAAAATTCATTAATAAATTGTGAATGATATATATTGGCTGAGTGAAACCTTTAAAATCCATTTAGTTATAATTTGAACAGAAAAAAGTATTTTTCCAAATTTTCTAAAAATTGCTCTTTTTAACACAATTTGACTCCTTATACATTCCACTAAACACTATATCATGTTTAAATATATAATTTATGTATTATTCTCTAAAATAATTTATATAAATTATATAAGTTGCTGGAAAGTGGTGTTAAAGATTATGAAAACATTTTGTTGTGTTAATATGTTCTTATTAACTATGTCTCAAGTTCACAGTTTATCAAACAAGAATATTAACATTCGTCAACTCTTAAAATCTTATATGTTATCTTGCTGGTGCAAAAAAGGGTGAATCTTTAGGAACAGCTATAGTATCTATATATCACAAATGGTGTTTTCCCTAACTCAAACAATGTAGGGTTTATTATTCTACACATATTTCTAATGACTCTTAGATGTTTACATTCTCTGAAGTATAATTGTGAAGGCTGTGTCCATCACTCTCAACACAGATTCTTAAACTCGTCTCTGCAGGTTCAACTATATAATTAGTTTCCATTTTGAATTTCCATGGACATTTGTATCCAAAATGAAACCAATGTGGTTTCCTTCAGCGCCTTCAGCCAGCACATTTGCTCATTCATTTCCACAGATTCCAACAAGGTAGGGGATTTACAGAAATTTGTATATTCATATTGTTATATATTAAAAATATGAATGCAGTTCAATATGATAAGACAAATACATGAGTTTATGATAAATTCGTTTTCTGTGATATACCATTGATATGCTCTTTTTTTCTTTAAACGGCAGACTAAACTAAAGTGCTCACATCAACAGATTTGATGTATAAATGGTCAACGCTCAACAGAGTTAGTATAAATGTATTAGTATAAATCTTACTTGTCTCATTGTTAATTCACATTCAATGTCAACTTGTTGTTGCATTGTACAAGGCCAACACAGATGATCGAAGGAAACTAACTCTGCTCTAGTTCCATGAAGTTGCTATTTGGTCTTTATTGAAATTTGACAAGGCAGAGTGGCCTGCAACAACTACACCATCTCCACATCTAGTTCATGCTCCAGACATAAATCATGACACTGGTCCTGTGTATCCTGCTGCTGACCCGTCAACACCTGGCCCGTCGGGTGTGAGGCGCCCTCTCTTCACGTCTACACCTAGTGCTGAAGCTGAATCTGATGAAGATAATTCATATTCCACATTAGTGTTTGAAAACAATAGTGAGAGCGACGATTCAGACAGTAGTTTATTGCCAACCAAGAGACAACAGCGACGTGTTGTTATAGCAGAGACTCGCCTGAACTATAAATTGAAACATGAGCTGGTAAAAATCCCCAAACGTCGCAGGTGTGAAGTGTGTTCAAAGTCGGGTATCAGGAAGGAAACTGGTATAGCGTGCAAGACATGCGATGTTCCACTTTGCGTCATACCTTGTTACACCACTTATCACAGGAAAAGGGTGTATTGGGTGGACAAGAAATAACCACCTACATCAGCTTCACTCCACCTAGGAACATCTGTTGAGCAACTTCAGGAATCAGTACCTGAAGGAGGTGGAGTGGAGATAAAATGCTCAACTTATTTTACTACAATCGTCTTTGCTTTGGTAAGTACACATAATTGTCTTAGATTGTTTCAGTATTGTAGTCTATTTTCTTAGGAATATTTTGATACCTAAATGAGAACTGTAGCACGAAAACTAAAGTAAGTATACATGAAACAAGAGAAACTTTTTTTGTGGGTGTTGCGGGTTTGAGTTGGAGTGTCAAGAGCGGGTTCCGGTTGTGTGTTTTCCGTCATCTCTACAGCTGTGAATTCCAAGGAATTGTATTTGATATGCATATGTCTGTGTAGGGAATTTTATTCCGAACACTATACAAAAAAAAACGGTGTGAAACAAGTATAAACTTGAAAAACATGAGCAAAGTAAAAACTTTTGACGCTCACGGGTACAAACACGCGTAAGATTTTATTCGCCGCAAATTTATTTGACGCTGTGTTGGCCAACTCTACCCATGTTCTTATAGAACTTTCTATTGCGAACACATTGCTATAAAAATGAAATACGTAGCTTCAGAAATAATGTCAGGAGAGTTAAATAAGTATAAACATTCAAAGCACTGCATCCCAACAGTGTCGTCCCTGCTGAAATCACGGCTAACGCTTCACCCAGTTCCCACACTCGTGCGGGTCACCCGATACCATAATTAGACATTGATAGGCATATGTCTGGGTGGGGAATTTTATTGCGAGTTCAGTGATATCAAAATGAGCGCTGTAGGATGACTGTGAGGCTGGCAACAAACGAAAGAGTATGAACATTTACTTCCTGTTTGGGTGTCACGGCGAGTCATCTTCGTGTTTATTTACTTCGTGGTGGGATACCAAATGCTTCGGTGACATTTTATGCATATGATCTTGTAGAGAATTTTATTGCCAACGCATTGATACCAAAATGAAAAACGTAGCTTGAGAATTGAGGTTAGGAGCGTGAAAAGATTATAAACTTTTTTGTGTTTACGCTTGAGCGCCCAGAACGCTGCGCGCACTAAAGTGTTAAGCAACTGACATATGTGGAGAGCTAGTATCAAAATTTATATGTTTGTCCTGCACACCGCCCCCCATCCAGTGGGCAGCGGTGGATAGGTTAGGTGGATAGGGGGTTAGGTTGGTAGGTTACATTGAGTTAATTAGGTAGTACTTAGTGTTTATCTGTTATAGATAGGAGCTGCCTGGTATGGGCCAATAGGCCTTCTGCAGTTACCTTTGTTTTTATGTTTTTGCCCTGTAACCTAAATGGTTAGAGAGGCACATATATGGGCTTAGGGACTGAACCTCACACTACATTTAGCTAAGCTGGTTACAATCTTGATGATATAGTTACAAAATTCTGTATAAGTCGTCACATTATCAATGGGTTCGAGATCAACCACAATTTCCTGAATAGATATAACAAAGGGGATATTAATAGGGTATTAAAATTGTCAACACAAGATAGAACACGAAACAATGGGTATAAATTGGATAAGTTTAGATTTAGGAAAGACTTGGGTAAATACAGGGTCAGTAACAGGGTTGTTGATTTGTGGAATTTTTCTTAACTTATAAATTTATCTTTATTTATCTTAAACTGGTTGGGAGAGGTACAGTTTTTAACATAATTGGGAAGGTCATTCCACATTCGAGGTCTCTTGATTTGTAAAGCATTTCTAGTTTGACTAAGTCGTACTCTTGGAATATCAAATAGGTATTTGTTTCTGGTGTGGTGCTCATGGGATCTGTTACAACCTTCTAGGAAGCTTTTAAGGTCAGGATTGACATTACAGTGCAGCGTTTTATATATATAAAATACACATGAGAGTATGTGCAGGGACTTAATATCTAACATATTCAGAGATTTGAGTAAGGGGTCCATATATACTGCCCGGTTGCCTGAAATGCTATATGCCTACTATAGTGGCTTTAGGTATTGTATGCACTAGCTCTATCTATAAATCCAACATTATGTTTGTAAATCAACTATGTATGTACTTTCCTGAATAAAATTGACTTTACTGTACACTTATATTCTCTGTGGATTTGTTACCCCTATCGTTTGGGAGAAAAAAAATGACTAATACGTTCGGCGAATGACTTTGACTTCAACTTCACTTTGACTTCGTTCATGTCATCGTATTTTCCGTAATATATAAAGGTTATGACAATGCAATTATATTATTGTGTGCAAATAAGTTTGAAATTTCATGTACCCTAAAAATATTAAAATAAAGAATAAGAATAATTAAATAATTGTTGTAGTAAATTGTCACACGTTCATCATACGCAAACGAACACACAGTTTGGAGCGTCAGTACAAGACCGCCGCCATTTTAAAACACGGCTTCGAATGTAAGTAATGTTTTTCTCGTACTAACACTGTGTTATACAATAGATTTGGTCTTGAATTCACAAATTTAGTTGTTACATCTGACAGAGTATGTTAGACGGTGTAATGCTGGTCCATGTTAACGTATTTGTGGGCTTAGTTGGTTTAAATGTGGAGGCGAGGCCTGGCAGTGCTGGTGTATGTGGAGGCGAGGCGAGGCCTGGCAGTGCTGGTGTATGTGGAGGCGAGGCCTGGCTGTGCTAGTGTGTATGTGGAGGCGAGGCCTGGCTGTGCTAGTGTGTATGTGGAGGCGAGGCCTGGCAGTGCTGGTGTATGTGGAGGCGAGGCCTGGCAGTGCTGGTGTATGTGGAGGCGAGGCCTGGCTGTGCTAGTGTGTATGTGGAGGCGAGGCCTGGCTGTGCTAGTGTGTATGTGGAGGCGAGGCCTGGCTGTGCTAGTGTGTATGTGGAGGCGAGGCATGTACAACACTCCCCAATAGGAAGAAAACCCACTGGGTTCTAGGCTAGGTTAGGCTTATCTGTAATAATTGAATTAAGCCTAGCAAAGCCTAGAACCTAGTTCAGTAATTTAAAAAATGTTGTAACTTGAAAAATGCCATTCAATACATTACACAATTTAAATATTTTCAGGCAATCAACACAACCCTCTCATGTTGGCTAACCCTCTCTCATGTTGGTCAATAATTTAATTATTTTTTTATGGAGTAATCTTTGCTGTTGAAATGTAGTCTTTTTGAGACTACATTTCAAATGTAGTGTGTGTGGAGGCGTGTATGTTAGGTATTACCTAATATACACGGTGTAATATATCTGTGTGAAATAGATTAAATCCATTTATTTGATATTCAGCTAATAGTTCTGTATTTTCTACATTCATCCATGTTTTGGTAAGTGCAATAATATGTATTGTTTCATTGCAGATTAGAGATTCAAGATAGTTCTAGATTTCCGAAGTACTGAAACGCGCGCCATACAGGCTTGGTGGATCTAGGTGCAAGGTAAAATTATTTACATTTACTAGTTTTGTATTTATGTTTTGTATTTATATGCATATATGCATTTATATGCATTATTCTATAGAATAATAGATCTCGTAATAATTTTGCAAAAATAGTGGCATTTACTATTTTTAAAAGATTATTAAAAAATTTACTGATATTGTAACACTGTAAAAGTGTTTGGGTTAGTTTATTTAAAATATATATAGAGTACACGAGTCACAGACAAGGATCTGAGAGGCGCCAGTTGTCTGCCTGAGATCTCACACCTCTAACCGTTAATGACCCCAAGTGACCTGAGGTCAGATCATGATAATTTCACCTTGCTTCCGCTAAGCGTATAATTGGAGCCGGGTAGCCTTCAAACATGCCGACGTTTAAGGAGTGGCTTGGTAGTGCCGGAGGCTATCTATTTGTGGGCGGAGTTAGCTACTAGGTTCCCCAATAAATACTCGGAGAACTATCGAGCATAGAGCATTAACAGACAGAGCAGCAGACGAGCCAGGAGAGCAGAGAGAAGACAGCCCTATCAGGGAGGCTGTCGGCCGGCAGGGGCGAGACAGTCTCTGTCAAGCTACAGACCCCCCCCCCCTCTCTATTCAACTTAGACTCCGTCCTCGGTGAGTGAACAGTGAGGTGACTTGGTCGTGTTTACATATGTTGTGTGATGATCAGGGGCAGTCAAGTTGTAGGGTTCTCGAATTCTTGGATGATGACTCTCTTTAACATTTGAATTGGATTGCTTATATTATGATACTTCATGTGAAATATAATTATGAATTTATTATTTAAATTGTGTTTAACTTTGTGCCCTAGAGCTTTGAGTTGAGGAGGTGAGAAAGCCTCGGGGATTATTGGTTCCCTGATTTTAAGGAGTTGATACATGGTACAGAGGGAACATACTAATAATGAACTCATGATAACATCCTTTGAGAATTTTGTGATACAGGCAAGTTCCATTCCTTGTCTTGTATGTAATGATCATGAATGGATGGTGGCAGCATTTCGTCTTCTACTATCTACTCTTCTACGTCTACTTTCTACTCTTCTACTACTACCTATCTATTCCTCTCCCTCCACCCCTCTCTAAACTCTCACTTTCAGCTAATGACCCTCCTCGCTCCTCCCACCTCCCTACCTCTTACCCCAAACCCTCACTAATTACTTCACTATTCATTTCTTTCCTTTCGTTTTCTCTTATACGTTTGTGGCTATGATTCAGTATTCTAGAGTTCTCTCTAGAGTTTCGGGTAGCTGATCCAGTTACGGCGCCTTGTAGTCTTAGCACCTAGGTAGTCAAATACCTAGGTTTACAAGGTGTTGAACGAGAGAGGCTGCCTTAGGAACTCTGGAGGTGCTCTAGAATAGTTAGCTAACTGAGGACGGAATAACGGACTAGAGAGAGCTGTTTCCCCCGGCCTCGTTAGTTAACTGGGGGGTGGAATAATGGACAAGATAGAGCTATTTCCCCCACCCCCCGTTACAATGTTGGCAGCGGTGTTGAACAATGTTGTAGGCTAGTGTTCATTTAACATTGTTCAGTCCCACGTGTCTTTTTGCCGCTCAGGCGCTATCAGGGAGATCTTGACAGGTGTTTTACTTTCGCGATTTAGCGAGTTTTTTCAGGTTAGGAGATAGTGATTCTCTGGTGTTGTGTTTAGTGATTTTGTGAGTTTTGTGTAGTTCAGGGAATGTTCACCAGAACTTGCGTGTGTAGTGATTTATGTTAGTAATAAGATTTGGCGATTTTGGAACTTAGCGGTTGGTGGGTAGTGGAGCTCACCTGAGTGTGACAGGTGACCTCGCATGTCCCACGGGGACACCCAGCCACCGCTGGTCTCCAGGTCAGTGGGGAGTGGCAGGTGTAGTTTTTAAGTAGTGGTTCTGCTCAGATTATTGCGATCGACTGTTTTACTCCATTTGAACGCAATAACCCGAGGTGTACTGGTCTTGTACAGCATGCTAGGGGAAGC
This sequence comes from Procambarus clarkii, assembly GCF_040958095.1. NCBI lineage: Eukaryota > Metazoa > Arthropoda > Malacostraca > Decapoda > Cambaridae > Procambarus > Procambarus clarkii. The sequence continues at coordinate 645,720 of NW_027189203.1, read as the reverse complement.
CTTAGTATGTCAGTAGACTTCACGTTGGGGACGCTCGACGTTAGATAGTCTGGTCACAGGGGTGGCAACAGTTTGGGGTTGTTGACCGGCGGAGATGCTAGGGAGACACTCTGGGTCACGTAGGTGGCTGTAGGTTAAGGGTGGGAGTAACGTTTAATTATGTACTTAAGATTAGGAACGGTACAGTTAAGTTAGGCTAGTGTTTTGTCTATTAGTGTTGATTTTTTTTTTGTATGACAAGTTAAAAGTAGTGATGACCTTATTCTCTCTTCTCTAACTTTACTCTGTTACTGTTTTATGTTCCACCAAGTCAATATCATTCAGAGTTAATTGGATTATTAAAATTTAAGTGTAGTTGTTGCCAGGAGGAGAGCTTATAATTGGACTGTGTGAACCCTATACAAACTACAGGGTCACACAACAAGATGGAACACGGGTATTGTTGCCTTTCTGTTCACCCACAGGTGGGAGCCAGAAGAGAGGAGAGACGCACATACAAAAGAGGGAGACGGCTGCTGTGTACCACACTCAGGGGCGTTTATCACCACCACCACGACCAGCCCACTACCTGGAGGTCATGGCTCCACCACCACCACCACCCCAGGGGACCCCAAGATGCAGCCCTCTCGGTCGGTCAACATTGGTCTACCCTGTGGACCCCAGGACGGACGGACTCCAGTGGACCCCAAGACGGACGGACCCCAGTGGACCCCAGGTCGTTCTGCAGACGAACCCAGACGACCCAGTAAAGATGGAAGAGGAACAACGACTCCAGTCTGTCCCACCAACATCGGTCTACCCAGGACGGACCCCAATGGACCCCAGGTCGCTTGTCAAAGACCCATGGGAGGAGGAAGAGAGAAGAAAGAAGAGAGAAGAAAGAAGAGAGAAGAAAGAAGAGAGAAGAAGGAAGAGAGAAGAAAGAAGAGAGAAGAAAGAAGATAAGACAAGCTGAGTGAGACACGATGCCTCGTGTCCCTTGCTGGTATCAGCATCATTGCATGGAGCGTAATTGCAAGACAGGATCGTTTGCCTTAACTGGCCGCCCCTCCTACAAGCATGTTGCTCTGTTGAGTGATTCTTCCTGTGTCATGCGGACTTGATGTGGCTGTCAGAAGTAGCTCTCTGAAGGAGGCGTGCTGGAGCAACAGGGAGGAAGAAGAGTAGGATGGGATTTCTACTGTTGGCAACTATATGAAGGTCTCGAAACTTGTAGTCCCTATAGCTGTGAAGAACCCCAATATACGTCTCTCATGGTGACTGACGTAGGGCCAATTACAGATCAGCTGGGACAACCGAATTCCACGGTCCTGTGCGCAGTTCAAGTAGTAACGGCTTTCGGGTTGACCAAGTGTTGTTGTGCGTTAACGACGGAGAAGCGACGGAGGCAGTTGTGTTGAAGAAATGTGGTACAGGATTATCTACAAGACCAAGCAGTGACGTCGCCCAGCCAGAGACAATGGACGTCTGTCTATATATTTCATTTTTTAGAGTAGGATGATGTATATTTGTTTAGCTAGGATGTATTCTTTTCGTTAATAAAGTTGTCGCACACAGCTAGCTTGCTTTAGCAGTGTTGCAAAAACTTTATTTTCGGGGAGAAGGGGAGATGTAACACTGTAAAAGTGTTTGGGTTAGTTTATTTAAAATATATATAGAGTACACGAGTCACAGACAAGGATCTGAGAGGCGCCAGTTGTCTGCCTGAGATCTCACACCTCTAACCGTTAATGACCCCAAGTGACCTGAGGTCAGATCATGATAATTTCACCTTGCTTCCGCTAAGCGTATAATTGGAGCCGGGTAGCCTTCAAACATGCCGACGTTTAAGGAGTGGCTTGGTAGTGCCGGAGGCTATCTATTTGTGGGCGGAGTTAGCTACTAGGTTCCCCAATAAATACTCGGAGAACTATCGAGCATAGAGCATTAACAGACAGAGCAGCAGACGAGCCAGGAGAGCAGAGAGAAGACAGCCCTATCAGGGAGGCTGTCGGCCGGCAGGGGCGAGACAGTCTCTGTCAAGCTACAGACCCCCCCCCTCTCTATTCAACTTAGACTCCGTCCTCGGTGAGTGAACAGTGAGGTGACTTGGTCGTGTTTACATATGTTGTGTGATGATCAGGGGCAGTCAAGTTGTAGGGTTCTCGAATTCTTGGATGATGACTCTCTTTAACATTTGAATTGGATTGCTTATATTATGATACTTCATGTGAAATATAATTATGAATTTATTATTTAAATTGTGTTTAACTTTGTGCCCTAGAGCTTTGAGTTGAGGAGTGAGAAAGCCTCGGGGATTATTGGTTCCCTGATTTTAAGGAGTTGATACATGGTACAGAGGGAACATACTAATAATGAACTCATGATAACATCCTTTGAGAATTTTGTGATACAGGCAAGTTCCATTCCTTGTCTTGTATGTAATGATCATGAATGGATGGTGGCAGCATTTCGTCTTCTACTATCTACTCTTCTACGTCTACTTTCTACTCTTCTACTACTACCTATCTATTCCTCTCCCTCCACCCCTCTCTAAACTCTCACTTTCAGCTAATGACCCTCCTCGCTCCTCCCACCTCCCTACCTCTTACCCCAAACCCTCACTAATTACTTCACTATTCATTTCTTTCCTTTCGTTTTCTCTTATACGTTTGTGGCTATGATTCAGTATTCTAGAGTTCTCTCTAGAGTTTCGGGTAGCTGATCCAGTTACGGCGCCTTGTAGTCTTAGCACCTAGGTAGTCAAATACCTAGGTTTACAAGGTGTTGAACGAGAGAGGCTGCCTTAGGAACTCTGGAGGTGCTCTAGAATAGTTAGCTAACTGAGGACGGAATAACGGACTAGAGAGAGCTGTTTCCCCCGGCCTCGTTAGTTAACTGGGGGGTGGAATAATGGACAAGATAGAGCTATTTCCCCCACCCCCCGTTACAATATGGTGCATTCGGAAGGGCGAAGAGGGAGAACGGCCTGTTGACATAGCTCGGGTGCAGGGGGGGGGGGGGGTTGTGTAAAAGCCTGGTTTGTGCCTCGGAGAGGCTATGGGATCCAGTAAGTTCAGTAGAACTTCGGTTTCAACCCTTTTACCCTGTTGTAGCTCAGTCGATTAAGGCAGTGTCTGGGATGCTCCCGGACGCAGGTTCGAATCCTCGTCACGGCCCTTGTGGATTTGTTCATTTGATGCATCACGTTATTGTGATCTGTGTGTGTAATTCTTCACTTGCTACAGCAACAGGAATGTGTGTGTATGTATTTGTGTTGTTGAATATGACCGAAAGTGTAAGATTAATGATTCTAACACAAATCGTCTGAATATTTGTTTTTCTTCACTGTCGAGAGTAGTTAAAAAAATTTACTCGAGTTTATTTTCACACTTTATTTATGGTCCTTAAGTCCCTCTCCTTAATGCTGCTGCTGTTTCTCGCATCTTTGCATCGCTTGTATGTTTGGGGGTTTGGCCTCTTGCTATATATTGATTCCATTTGTGTGTGTTTGGGTCTCAGGCCCTCTCACAATTTCTGTTGAACAAACCCCTTTTCCTAGTTCTGCATCTCTCCTTTGGTACAAATTTTGTTGTGCTTTTATCATATATTTCACAAAACTTGACATACATTTCATTTACTTCATGTCCTATCAGCAAGTGTTTGTCAAATTCTTTAAGGAAAGTTTATCATCCTGATTGCAGATCTCTAGCGATATTATGTCAACTTCTTGTGGATTCGCAATCATTATTTAATTTACCTTTAGGTGTTCTTTCACCAGCACAGCAACACTGTACCTCTCCCAACCAGTTTAAGATAAAAACTAAGTACTAACTAATTAACTCAATGTAACCTACCTTACCCCCAAAATGACAACCCATGTCTTCTATTTTAAACAATGCTGTTTTGTTGACCAAATTGTATTTTTGTTTTTTTCTGCAATGTTTCCCCCCCCCCACCACTCTACCACCACATTGAGTTTAGTAGCTCTGTGCACGTCAGGTGCTGTTTAATATACAGACCTACTCCTCCATTTGACCTAGTTTCTCTATCACATCTATATCACTTTGTGCTTTAGCCCTGGTGGAGCTTGGTCCACCAGGGTGTTGTTTGGAGTGGCCCGCAGATCCACATACAGTCTGCATATGATATACAGTCTGTTGATCAATTAAACTACAGTAGTTAGTTTTATTCACCGAATGCACCAATATGTGTTCATTCTTCCCAGATGAAGGAACTAGGTAATATTCATCATCTGAATGCACCATCTGATGCTTTAACACACTCATGATACACGAGAGGTTTAAAAAACTTTTAAAACTTTTAAAACTTTTTGACCTATGTATTTAAAAGCAATTCTAAAGTTAAAAAGTGTAGCATAGGCCCCTCGCAGAATGTTCTTAATATGATCCTCAGGTTATAGTTTTCTATCTAAAACCACCCCTAGATCTCTTTCTTGATCAGAATTCTTTATAGATCTCAGTGGCTCGATCATAGAAACTGCTCTAAATCCTTGTTGGCCTGGATTGTGGAGGTCATTGGTCTCTATAAAACTAGTAATCTGACTCCTGATCACTCTCAAATAATTTTATTATGTGGGATGTTAGTGCAACTGGTCTATAATTCTTTGCCAATGCTTGTGTTGTGTTGTGTTGTTTTGGTAGTGATGTGCAATGTGTTGTTTTGGTAGTGATTCGTCCAGTTCTGGTAGTAGTGCGGTTGTTGTGTAGTGTAGTACTTGTGTGCTTGTTAATGACTTGTATTCCAGTCTTGTGGGTATCTCCTTTCCCCTACGGGCCAACTGCTTTGTTCTTACCTAGCATTTTGCTTTGTTTGGGTATGAATGTTTGAGTGCCGTATATTTTGCAAAATTTGCCATATATCTCATTATTTACTCCTCTGCCTAGCAACAAGTCTGTCTAATTATACTCATTAACTGTTTTTCAAAGTTCCCCATAGTGTCCTTTATTGAAATCGAGTTCATGAACCGTTTCAATGTTCTTATTTTCTTCTAGATTATATCTTAAAGTATATTTAAATGTTATTGTTATTATTGTTATTAAATGTTATTGTGACATTGCATTGCAATTGAGCTATGTTGTTTACCATACCGTTCATTTCGTGAGTATAAGTATAGATGCCACACTTGTGACAGGTAAAACCATGCCTTTTTTGAAAAACAGCACCGTCTGTTGCACGTAAGAGCAACCCACACTATATTATGTTGCGATATTATTTCAATATTTCCGATTGTATTGATAATTTGAATTTTCATAGATTTCAATTTATTTTCATTTCGATTTAATAATTTTGTGTGACATTGCATTGAAATTGAGCTGTGTTGTTTACCATACTGTTCATTTCATGAGTATAGTTTATTTTTTTATTTTTTTCATTTCATTTTTTTAGCTGTTCTTATTTTTCAGTGATGGGAATATCAGATCATTTGATGTTCCCAATTTTCTGATGGAAGCATCAGACCATTATAGAATGCATCGGATGAGGTAGTTTGGAATGGTGGGGAGGACGAGAGGGGGGTATGGTGGGGAAGACGAGGGGACAGAGGAGAGGGTAATGGTGGGGAGGACGAGGGGACTGGGGAGTTGGGGATGGTGGGGACAGGGGAATGCTGGGGAGGACAAAGGGACAGGTGAATGGGAGATGGTGGGGGAGGAAGAAGGACAGGGGAGGGGAAAATGGTAAGGAGGACGATGGGACAGGGAAGTGGGAATAGTGGGGATGATGTGGGGACAGGGAAGTGGGAAGGACGAGAGGACTGTGGAATGGGGAATAGCAAAGTGAATTATAATTATATATATTAATTAATTCTTATAAATTTCCAGAAGCCTGTATCAACACCCACACTAATGCAACTGAAAGAGATGTTGAGACAAGTATTGCTGATATGTTGAAGAACGCCCCAAACAAACTCGGTGGAAACAGATACAAGGTAAAGTTTGCCAATTTGCTGTAGTCTAATTCAATTTCTTTTTAGTAATCTTCGAGAACATTTATGCTATGAATAAGATAAAATAATGTAACTGATTTTGATTTATTTACTATTTATTATTTATTTACCGTTATTAGTATAATAGATCTCGTAATAATTTTGCAAAAATAATGGCATTTACTATTTTAAAAAGCTCGGGTGCAGGGGGGGGGGTTATGTAAAAGCCTGGTTTGTGCCTCGGAGAGGCTATGGGATCCAGTAAGATCGTCCTTCCTTTCCTCCCTAGAATCTGGATGTAGCAGGTGCTCAATTGTCAAAAGTGAAAAATTGGTTTTGTCTTCCGAATGCACCATTTCTGTAAATTTGCTAATAATCTTTTAAAAATAGTAAATGCCATTATTTTTGCAAAATTATTACGAGATCTATTATACTAATAACGGTTTGATAAAATACAGTAGACTGCCTACTGGTTTTACCTGTAATAAGGTTTGATACAGATGATTATGATTATGGTTTTGGCCTCCACCACCCTCTCACCTAACTTGTTCCAACCATGTCTACCACGGTTTTGTCTTCCGAATGCACCATTTCTGTAAATTTGCTAATAATCTTTTAAAAATAGTAAATGCCATTATTTTTGCAAAATTATTACGAGATCTATTATACTAATAACGGTTTGATAAAATACAGTAGACTGCCTACTGGTTTTACCTGTAATAAGGTTTGATACAGATGATTATGATTATGGTTTTGGCCTCCACCACCCTCTCACCTAACTTGTTCCAACCATGTCTACCACGGTTTTGTCTTCCGAATGCACCATTTCTGTAAATTTGCTAATAATCTTTTAAAAATAGTAAATGCCATTATTTTTGCAAAATTATTACGAGATCTATTATACTAATAACGGTTTGATAAAATACAGTAGACTGCCTACTGGTTTTACCTGTAATAAGGTTTGATACAGATGATTATGATTATGGTTTTGGCCTCCACCACCCTCTCACCTAACTTGTTCCAACCATGTCTACCACGGTTTTGTCTTCCGAATGCACCATTTCTGTAAATTTGCTAATAATCTTTTAAAAATAGTAAATGCCATTATTTTTGCAAAATTATTACGAGATCTATTATACTAATAACGGTTTGATAAAATACAGTAGACTGCCTACTGGTTTTACCTGTAATAAGGTTTGATACAGATGATTATGATTATGGTTTTGGCCTCCACCACCCTCTCGCCTAACTTGTTCCAACCATGTCTACCACGGTTTTGTCTTCCGAATGCACCATTTCTGTAAATTTGCTAATAATCTTTTAAAAATAGTAAATGCCATTATTTTTGCAAAATTATTACGAGATCTATTATACTAATAACGGTTTGATAAAATACAGTAGACTGCCTACTGGTTTTACCTGTAATAAGGTTTGATACAGATGATTATGATTATGGTTTTGGCCTCCACCACCCTCTCACCTAACTTGTTCCAACCATGTCTACCACGGTTTTGTCTTCCGAATGCACCATTTCTGTAAATTTGCTAATAATCTTTTAAAAATAGTAAATGCCATTATTTTTGCAAAATTATTACGAGATCTATTATACTAATAACGGTTTGATAAAATACAGTAGACTGCCTACTGGTTTTACCTGTAATAAGGTTTGATACAGATGATTATGATTATGGTTTTGGCCTCCACCACCCTCTCACCTAACTTGTTCCAACCATGTCTACCACGGTTTTGTCTTCCGAATGCACCATTTCTGTAAATTTGCTAATAATCTTTTAAAAATAGTAAATGCCATTATTTTTGCAAAATTATTACGAGATCTATTATACTAATAACGGTTTGATAAAATACAGAAGACTGCCTACTGGTTTTACCTGTAATAAGGTTTGATACAGATGATTATGATTATGGTTTTGGCCTCCACCACCCTCTCACCTAACTTGTTCCAACCATGTCTACCACGGTTTTGTCTTCCGAATGCACCATTTCTGTAAATTTGCTAATAATCTTTTAAAAATAGTAAATGCCATTATTTTTGCAAAATTATTACGAGATCTACTATACTAATAACGGTTTGATTAAATACAGTAGACTGCCTACTGGTTTTACCTGTAATAAGGTTTGATACAGATGATTATGATTATGGTTTTGGCCTCCACCACCCTCTCACCTAACTTGTTCCAACCATGTCTACCACGGTTTTGTCTTCCGAATGCACCATTTCTGTAAATTTGCTAATAATCTTTTAAAAATAGTAAATGCCATTATTTTTGCAAAATTATTACGAGATCTATTATACTAATAACGGTTTGATAAAATACAGTAGACTGCCTACTGGTTTTACCTGTAATAAGGTTTGATACAGATGATTATGATTATGGTTTTGGCCTCCACCACCCTCTCACCTAACTTGTTCCAACCATGTCTACCACGGTTTTGTCTTCCGAATGCACCATTTCTGTAAATTTGCTAATAATCTTTTAAAAATAGTAAATGCCATTATTTTTGCAAAATTATTACGAGATCTATTATACTAATAACGGTTTGATAAAATACAGTAGACTGCCTACTGGTTTTACCTGTAATAAGGTTTGATACAGATGATTATGATTATGGTTTTGGCCTCCACCACCCTCTCACCTAACTTGTTCCAACCATGTCTACCACGGTTTTGTCTTCCGAATGCACCATTTCTGTAAATTTGCTAATAATCTTTTAAAAATAGTAAATGCCATTATTTTTGCAAAATTATTACGAGATCTATTATACTAATAACGGTTTGATAAAATACAGTAGACTGCCTACTGGTTTTACCTGTAATAAGGTTTGATACAGATGATTATGATTATGGTTTTGGCCTCCACCACCCTCTCACCTAACTTGTTCCAACCATGTCTACCACGGTTTTGTCTTCCGAATGCACCATTTCTGTAAATTTGCTAATAATCTTTTAAAAATAGTAAATGCCATTATTTTTGCAAAATTATTACGAGATCTATTATACTAATAACGGTTTGATAAAATACAGTAGACTGCCTACTGGTTTTACCTGTAATAAGGTTTGATACAGATGATTATGATTATGGTTTTGGCCTCCACCACCCTCTCACCTAACTTGTTCCAACCATGTCTACCACGGTTTTGTCTTCCGAATGCACCATTTCTGTAAATTTGCTAATAATCTTTTAAAAATAGTAAATGCCATTATTTTTGCAAAATTATTACGAGATCTATTATACTAATAACGGTTTGATAAAATACAGAAGACTGCCTACTGGTTTTACCTGTAATAAGGTTTGATACAGATGATTATGATTATGGTTTTGGCCTCCACCACCCTCTCACCTAACTTGTTCCAACCATGTCTACCACGGTTTTGTCTTCCGAATGCACCATTTCTGTAAATTTGCTAATAATCTTTTAAAAATAGTAAATGCCATTATTTTTGCAAAATTATTACGAGATCTATTATACTAATAACGGTTTGATAAAATACAGTAGACTGCCTACTGGTAATAATGGAATAATACAGGAATAATACAGGATATAATAATATATATATATATATAAATATATATACATATATTTATATATATATATATTTATTTATATAAATATATATATGATATATATATTCTATTCTATTAGTCTATTCTATTCTATAGTTTTATATAGATTCTTGTTTTAGTTTTTTTCTATAATATGGAAAGGGTTTTTAATTAATAAATTAAATATTATATAATAAAATAATGTATTATTGAAAACAATTAGTAACAAACAATATTTCATTACAGGGTGGTGAAGCAAGAATACATGTGCATCACATAGCAGAGTCGTATATGACGAATAATGAAAATACCGGAGAGCCTGGTGCATGGCATACCGCTGAATCTTCTCTAATGTCTATATAGAAGAATCTTTGTTTCTGTGTGTATATATGTATATATATCATTAATAAAATATATATATATATATATATATATATATATATATATATATATATATATATATATATATATATATATATATATATATATATATATATATAACCTATATATGTATATATATATATATATATATATATTTATATATATATATATATATATTTATATATATATATTATATATATATAAATATATATATTTATATATATATATATATATATATATATATATATATATTTATATATATATATATATATATATTTATATATATATATTTATATATATATAATATATATATTTATATATATATATATATATATATATATATATATATATATATATATATATATATATATATATATATATTATATATATATATATATATATATATATTATATATATATATATATATATATATATATATATATATATATTTATATATATATATATATATATATATATATTTATATATATTTATATATATATATATATATTTATATATAAATATATATATATATATATATATATATATATATATATATATATATATATATATATATATATATATTTTATTAAATATGACCGAAAAAGTAAGATTAATAATTCTAACACGAATTTTCTCAATCTTTCGTACATTATGCTTCACTGTTGGAGGTAAATCAAAAATCACTTCTCCAAAATTCATTTTTATTTCTAGTCTGACGCGACACGGGCGCGTTTCGTAAAACTTATTACATTTTCAAAGACTTCACAAATACACAACTGATTAGATATCAGTTATCAACAATATCCATTGTTTCGTGTTCTGTCTTGTGTTGATACTTTTAATACCCTATTAATATCCTCTAATGCCACATCATCCTTCCCACCTTACTCAAATGTAATGCCACATCACCCTTCCCACCTCACTCAAATGTAGATATAAAATCAGGGAAACGCAAGTTCTAATCAGTTGTGTATTTGTGAAGTCTTTGAAAATGTAATAAGTTTTACGAAACGCGCCCGTGTCGCGTCAGACTAGAAATAAAAATGAATTTTGGAGAAGTGATTTTTGATTTACCTCCAACAGTGAAGCATAATGTACGAAAGATTGAGAAAATTCGTGTTAGAATTATTAATCTTACTTTTTCGGTCATATTTAATAAAATATGTCTACAGGAAAGACTGCTACCAAAATATACTAATATATATACTAATATATATATATATATATATATATATATATATATATATATATATATATATATGTGTGTATATCACGAAAATAAACACGTGATTAAGAATGTGACAATGTCAGACCACGGAGGAAAAATGAAACAGGAAATTTCCTTAAGTACTTTCGTATATTAAATACATCTTCAGAAGGTCATTTTACAGATCGAGTGATGGGTATAAATAGGCAGGAAGGAGTGGTGAAGTAAGGTGAGGTACAATACTTGGACAACGCAGAAGGCCCATTGGCCCATCAGATGCACACAATTGGCACATCCGATGTAGCACAATGGCCCATCTGATACAGCAGACATACAAGCATAATATATAGGTAATTATAACATAAAGAAGTAAATATATACAATAAATTAGTGAGACAAATGTTTTTCAATGATTCTACTTAAATCGCCCTTTAGCTGATCTATTAGAAATGGATCTAAGTTATATAGACCACTGCTAATATTCAAATTACTTTCTTTGGTGATCTGTATCAAGGCAGATTCAATTATGTTTCTGTTATAGGTGCTTTTACAATTTGTTATTGAAGAAGCACTCTCCCAATCAATTTGGTGAGCTTTTTCTGACAAATGCACAAACAAAGCATTAGACAATTGGCCATGTTTTACAGAGTATTTATGTTGCGATATTCTACATTTTAAATCTTTAGATGTTTGCCCGACATAGAACTTATTACATTCCTTACAAGGTATTTTATAAATGACGCAATTATCACTACGAGGGCTGTTCCTTACTAATAGCTTACCAACAGTGTTTTCGTAGCTAAACATTACATCTATATTAAAAAGTTTCAAGGCCTTGACAATATTCTCAAACCCAGAGAAATATGGTAAACATAACACATTCTTTGGGCGAATCCTTTCACTGCATACATTATTATAATATGTACGACGAGCTTTGTTACGACAAACTTCCAAAAAATTCAGTGGGTAACAAAGCTTAAGACCAATCGAATCAATATTCTTAAATTCTTCATCTAAGAATTCTGGACTCACAACTCGAAGAGCTCTTAGATACATTGAAGAAAAAATTGACTTTTTTACATTGTTTTTATGCCCAGAAAAATAATGAACATAAGATAAATTGTTCGTAGGTTTTCTGTAAACACTAAACTTTAATGAAGAGTTTTCCCTATGAATAAGCACATCTAAGAATGGCAAACATTTATCAATTTCAGTCTCCATAGTAAATTTTATGGAGGTAACTTGGTCATTAAGTTTGGCTACAAATTCGTCTGTGTTTACATCTGAAGGCCAAATACACAAGATATCATCAACATATCTAAACCAAGGAATGATTCCAGGAGTTATTTTTGAAACGAATTTCTTTTCAAAGAATTCCATGTACAGGTTTGAGAGCAATGGCGATAGAGGATTCCCCATTGCCATTCCAAAAGTCTGTAAATAATACTCATTATTAAAGGTAAATTTACATTCTTTAATGCACAACTTAACAAGACTGACAATAATATCAGCAGAAAGAGGTAAGTCATGGCTCATTAGTTCACGAGCAAGATAATCGAGAATATCATCGACCGGTACAAATCAACCAAATCGACAAATCAACCTTCTGCAGTTAAAATTGCTAGTTCATTGTTACAGCTTGAAAAACATAACTCTCTGTCTTCACAAAACCTAAACCTGGTTAAAGGTATTGTTTATGGTTCAATGTTGACGCCCCAAACAAGCAATTTTCCCGAAAGATTCAGACGAAGCTTACAGGAGTTAAGAGCCGATCCTTCCATTCATATAACAAAGGCTGATAAATCCAGCACTATTGTTATTTTAAACAAGGAGGAATATATTTCGAAAATGAATGATCTCCTCCTAGATTCTTCAACGTACACTAAGCTTAGGAAAAATCCTCTTGAGGACATCATCAAGTTCTTCAATAGTAGCTTGAGGAAGTTGTTAAGTAAACATAAAGATCTTCTTAATCAATTTACTACTTCATCACCTTCATTACCATATCTATATGGTCTTGTCAAGACGCATAAGCCTAACAATCCCATGAGACCTATCATCAGTTCTGTGGGATCCATTTCTTACAAACTCTCCAAATGGCTTACCAAAATCTTGTCCCCTTTGTTAGGAACTATCTCCTCTTCTCATTTGACAAATTCTCTTGATTTAGTTAACAAATTGAATAGTGTTCCTGTCACTCCTGATGTAAAGTTAATCAGTTTTGACGTTTGTTCCTTGTTCACTAAGGTACCGGTCGATGATATTCTCGATTATCTTGCTCGTGAACTAATGAGCCATGACTTACCTCTTTCTGCTGATATTATTGTCAGTCTTGTTAAGTTGTGCATTAAAGAATGTAAATTTACCTTTAATAATGAGTATTATTTACAGACTTTTGGAATGGCAATGGGGAATCCTCTATCGCCATTGCTCTCAAACCTGTACATGGAATTCTTTGAAAAGAAATTCGTTTCAAAAATAACTCCTGGAATCATTCCTTGGTTTACATATGTTGATGATATCTTGTGTATTTGGCCTTCAGATGTAAACACAGACGAATTTGTAGCCAAACTTAATGACCAAGTTACCTCCATAAAATTTACTATGGAGACTGAAATTGATAAATGTTTGCCATTCTTAGATGTGCTTATTCATAGGGAAAACTCTTCATTAAAGTTTAGTGTTTACAGAAAACCTACGAACAATTTATCTTATGTTCATTATTTTTCTGGGCATAAATACAATGTAAAAAAGTCAATTTTTTCTTCAATGTATCTAAGAGCTCTTCGAGTTGTGAGTCCAGAATTCTTAGATGAAGAATTTAAGAATATTGATTCGATTGGTCTTAAGCTTTGTTACCCACTGAATTTTTTGGAAGTTTGTCGTAACAAAGCTCGTCGTACATATTATAATAATGTATGCAGTGAAAGGATTCGCCCAAAGAATGTGTTATGTTTACCATATTTCTCTGGGTTTGAGAATATTGTCAAGGCCTTGAAACTTTTTAATATAGATGTAATGTTTAGCTACGAAAACACTGTTGGTAAGCTATTAGTAAGGAACAGCCCTCGTAGTGATAATTGCGTCATTTATAAAATACCTTGTAAGGAATGTAATAAGTTCTATGTTGGGCAAACATCTAAAGATTTAAAATGTAGAATATCGCAACATAAATACTCTGTAAAACATGGCCAATTGTCTAATGCTTTGTTTGTGCATTTGTCAGAAAAAGCTCACCAAATTGATTGGGAGAGTGCTTCTTCAATAACAAATTGTAAAAGCACCTATAACAGAAACATAATTGAATCTGCCTTGATACAGATCACCAAAGAAAGTAATTTGAATATTAGCAGTGGTCTATATAACTTAGATCCATTTCTAATAGATCAGCTAAAGGGCGATTTAAGTAGAATCATTGAAAAACATTTGTCTCACTAATTTATTGTATATATTTACTTCTTTATGTTATAATTACCTATATATTATGCTTGTATGTCTGCTGTATCAGATGGGCCATTGTGCTACATCGGATGTGCCAATTGTGTGCATCTGATGGGCCAATGGGCCTTCTGCGTTGTCCAAGTATTGTACCTCACCTTACTTCACCACTCCTTCCTGCCTATTTATACCCATCACTCGATCTGTAAAATGACCTTCTGAAGATGTATTTAATATACGAAAGTACTTAAGGAAATTTCCTGTTTCATTTTTCCTCCGTGGTCTGACATTGTCATATATATATATATATATATATATATATATATATATATATATATATATATATATATGTCGTACCTAATAGCCAGAACGTACTTATCAGCCTACTATTCAAGGCCCGATTTGCCTAATAAGCCAAGTTTTCATGAATTAATGTTTTTTCGACTACCTAACCTACCTAACCTAACCTAACCTAACTTTTTCTGCTACCTAACCGAACCTAACCTATGAAGATAGGTTAGGTTAGGTTAGGTAGGGTTGGTTAGGTTCGGTCATATATCTACGTTAATTTTAACTCCATTAAAAAAAAATTGACCTCATACATAATGAAATGGGTAGCTTTATCATTTCGTAAGAAAAAAACTAGAGAAAACATATTAATTCATGAAAACTTGGCTTATTAGGCAAATCGGGCCTTGCATTGTAGGCTGATAAGTGCGTTCTGGCTACTAGGTACGACATATATATATATATATATATATATATATATATATATATATATATATATATATATATATATATATATATATATATATATATATATATATATATATATATATATATATATATGTATAATAATAATAATTAAAGTTAATAATAATAATTGAATGTAGGATCGAGAAAGGGTATGATGAGGGCATAGAAGGGGGGACCCCCCTCCCATGGTGGACCAGCCTAGGAGGTCGTGATTTAAAGATGGGTGGTTAGGGTAGGACATGTGAAGGAGGATAAAGAGGGAGGGAGTAAAGAGGGGAGCTAGTCGGTAGCTTTGACTGATAGTGTGGGTCTCATTCTTGTGTTATTTTTTTTAAACAAAATGTCTGTTTTGTGTAGTGAAGTGTATATATTTTACCAATTCTCTGCCTGTGGTGAGGGTCTCCAATGTCTCCATCCGAAGGTGATTAGTTTTCATGTCAGACTCGAGTGGTGTTCACAGCCTCAGCATCAAATGAAGGGTGAGAATGACCTGTAATATTTTTTGTAAACAGTGGAGGGGGGGTGCGTCTCTCCCCTCCCCTACCATGCTTCCAGAGTGCTAAGGAGGTACGGCACATACTCACCACATGACCACATAGGCACATGGTACATGGCGGGTCAGCTCTTTGAAGGTCGAGGCACAACTGCTGGGAATGATAACATTAGGCTCTACTATACCCAGTCCGTCCCACCCATCTCCCTTCCCCTCCAGCCTCGCCTCTAAGGAGGAATGCATAGTGGACCACATAGCACACCAACCCGTCCTCTTAAAAAGAACGTCACTTTTGGCCCGTATGCGCACTATGGCCAAATTTGGACGTAATTTGAAATGAAATCGACTCACAAAAGTGACGTTCTGTTACGTTTTCTATTTGAGTCGTCCAGCGTATGCGCAGAGGTTTTAAGAGGACACTTAAATTAACGTTTTTCATAACGTTTTGAAACTTTATGAGAATTTCCTGCCCACCTAACCTATCAGAGGACCCTTAACTTACTGTTGTTGAAAAAAAAATCCCAAATTTATTTTCATTTTTTTTCAATTTCAAATTACGTCCAAATTCGGCCATACGGGCAAACGGCCAAAAGCGACGTTCGTTTTAAGAGGACAGGTTGAGCACACACCACCACGTACCGCCACATAGGCCCAAGGTGTAGAGCGAGCTTTCAGGGTGGGTCACCTCTTTTGGAGTTTGTCGCGTAACTGAAGTAAATGAGAAGATACCTCCCACCATACCCGCTCCCGACCGCTCCCCCCTTCACTTACCAGACACTTGACACCCTAAAGTTAAAAGCTCACACGCTTTTCTCGTGCTTAGAATAAAAAATAAATAAATGAATAGTTAGAAGTAACCCGTTTATATATAATTTTATTCTTTTACTATTATTAAACACTTAAGACATTTATAGCTACAATAATAATAATAATAATAAGAGTACTTCTTTGTTTAACTTTGGGAGTAGGTAAAGAGGCCATCATCTCGAACAACATAGCTTCGGCACCCTGTCAAATTTTTTATCACCAATCCAATAATATTACTAAGCGTTTTTCATCATAGTTTAAGTTTACACTTTCAAGCTAGCTAGGTAGCTTAGTTTTAAGGTCCTACATCAATTCCAACCCAGCATAAACATGTGTCTCTGCAAATTGCTGAGACGACAAACCGCGGTCTGACCTCCACTCCATCTAAAATGCACCATTCATCCTTTTAAAGTTTTTGCCTAGGGCAACTAGGTTTAAAAGTCCCCGTTCTCTCTCCCATAGGTGAGACAGGTTCTCCACATACAAATTCTAATCATTGCACTGTTAGCAAAGTAAACATATCACATGAGACTAATGTAGCAATATCTATTAGCTGGACTAGACAAAACATATGACACTATCATTTCATTTTCTGTTTTACATGGCGAGAGCTGGAATGAAAGTGGGTGTGGGTTTATTATGGCAGCAACACCCCTCCCCCCTTTCTCCTTATGTCTCTGTTTACATTTGTTTACTTAGCGATAACAATATTTCTGATTCATTAAACTTTTAAAGAGTAATGACCGTCGTAATCTAATCTTCGGTGGGAAGCATTTTCTAGTTTTAAAGTTTTACATCACAGTGGACTGAAGACTGTATCAGGCTACGGGGATTCAAATCATTACTACTGTGTGTTTTACATCTCGTAACGTAACGGGACCAACATGCAAACACCATTCTATTACTGTGTAACTGTTTTTTTCAGTTCTTTTAACACATTCAATGTAACGTAATGTGGAAAATAAACTTTCTGCTGTCCAAATAAATAGCAATTGAAATGCAGGCATGTCTAGACATAGCCTCTACATCCAACACCAATAATAATAATTAGTACTGTGTAAACCAGACCACACACTAGAAGGTGAAGGGACGACGACGTTTCGGTCCGTCCTGGACCATTCTCAAGTCGATTGTCAATCTACTTGAGAATGGTCCAGGACGGACTGTAACGTCGTCGTCCCTTCACCTTCTAGTGTGTGGTCTGGTCAACATTTTTCAGCTACGTTATTGTGACTCATCACCTGCACAGTCTGTCTACATTTCTCCTCAAACACACCAGTAGTTGGGAAAAGTATTTTTTCCAAGTAACCTTAGTTTGAAGATTCTACACATCTCAATTCAGCTTATTCAGAGGAACAATCTAACGATGAATGACAGATCAGTCTTATCTCTCCTTATCACTGAGTTGTCACACATCCCCACCACTCTTTCATCCCCACATTAGCGCTCGATCCAGCAGGTAACTAATCTTCACCAAATTAATTCTCAATGAAATAGTCGGTGTGTGTTGTTAACAGTAGAACTTAGTTTTTTGTTTTAAAATACTTTCAGTTGATAGCCATTAACTACGTAGGATTGGATTGACCAGTTGTTCTGTGTAAAAGCCTTTACATATTATCAGAAATAATAGTAGAGTAGCGACCCAGTTCACAAACTCACCATTAGGCTTGGAGACTTAAAACATTACATTAACCGAAGGAAGACTGACATATCTCAATCGGAATAAGCACAGATGCCAACCCATTCCTCACGTCCTCACCAGAGGATGGAAGACTAATGACAATTTTCGGCACCCCGCACTCTTACCATTGTAATCTGGTAACACCTGATAACAATCCTAGGTAACATCTGGAAACAATCCCCCAACCTGGTAACATCATTCTTTGCCCAAATAACATTTTAAGAGTAACGAGTGTAGTATGGTGGTCTTCAATCTTATTACTATAACAAATCAAAATCAATGTTCCTGGGTGTTTCACACGTTGTAACATAACGTAACGTGACCAACATCCTACTGTGTGTTTTAGATTGCAAGACAGCTCCCCAAGCTGTCTTGCAATCTCTTCGTACCAACTTGCAATTCTGCAACACTGTCCTTCAACACTCGTTTCCATCTTATAGATTCTGCACACCGCCTTTAGTTATCTGCCCACCACCTTTCGTCTCTGCAATTTGACTTTTACATCTGCACATGGAAACCTTATAAATTACCTAATACATATCATTCTTCACATTCAATCAATTATGTTCTCCACTCTCATCTCTCACCGAGTTCATTAACTTTAAGTCTACCTAAATACTCTGCACCGGGTGATATCTTTCAATGTTTCAATGCTCATATTCAGTCCAATGCCAACATTATTTAAAATTACCTTAGTATCATAATATTATCTCACAAGGAAGGTGAGTCCTGATGGTCATTTTGTAAGTCTCTGGGTCTTTACAATATCATGTAATTCTTACCTCGAGGATTCTGGGTGTTGACGTCATTACCGTGTTTCAGCAGTAGTTTCACCAGCCCCTCATTACCCAGTAAGGCGGCTTCATGGATCTCACTCAAACCTAAAAATTTAAATAATTCCTTTCATAAAAAAAGCAAATTACATGGATTGTCGTTCGCAGCTTAGGTAAATTTACAAGGTAAATAAATTCAGCAAATAAAGAGAATTGCTTCGTTATATAAACTTAATGATCATTAACTTCACTTATTCATGGGGTGTCTAAATATACTAGTTTTAGTTTGGCTAGACACTACTGATTTGTTTATTGTGTTTCTTCTGCAGATGATGAGCCACCATAACCTGACTGAAGATATGTTATGGCTTTTGTTAGGCCTTGTTTAGATTATGCAGTTCAGTTTTGGTTGCTATACAACAGAATGGAAATAAATTCCCTAGCAACGTGTACAGCGAAGAATGACAAATTTAATCTTGCAAATTAGAAATGTTTCATTTGAAGAGAGATTAATAAAACTTAATTTACATTCTCAAGAAAGGCAAAGAATTAGAGGGTGGCATGATTGAGGGGAACAAGTTGATAAATGGGCATAAAAAGGAAAATAGTTTGGTAATTAAAGTATCAACACATAATATAACACCAAAAAATGGGTATCAATTGGAAAAGTTTAAAATTATGAATGAACTGAAAAAATACTGGTTCGGTGTTAAAGTTGTTGATTTATGGAATCATATACCCCATAACATAAAAGAAGTAGGATTACCTGTTTAGTTCAGGCGTAGTTTAGACATATATATGAATAAGTTTGGGGTGGATATAAATAGACGCTGCCCTGTATGGCACAATAGGCCTTCTGCAGTTACCTTCATTTTTATGTAGTTATGTTTTTATTATCGATTCAAGCAACTTATCCCACAATATACGTTAAACTAATTGCCTGATTGTTTGATGTAAGTGATCAATCTCCTTTCTTGAAAATTGGTACCACTTTTGGAACCTTTAGTTAGTAGAGAGTGGCATGGGAACTTAATTAAATATGGAACTGAATGGTTGTTGAGGGCACTTGGTGTCAATTGCCGACAGGACAAATATTGTAAATCAAAAGCAATATCATTCATTGATAATTGGGAACACTTCTATGGAAGGAATGACATGTATGCTCAGTATGTGGTGCATTTATCTAGGGCTGAGGTTGTTTCTGTTGCAAACTAATTGGAACCTGTGGTTGGAGTGGTTTGTTTGGGTTTAAACTGTTAGGAGATAGTGGTATGGGAATTGATATGGGGAAAGGAGGTAATAAAAGTATAGGTTTGTGGGAGAAAGAAATTGGCAAAATGAACAGGGAAACAGTAGGGCCTCAAAATAACAATACACCTAAGGTATATTACATGAACAGTAGGAGTCTAAGAATATTTTTTTTAAATGCTATTGTCTGCAGATAAAAATTATATATTATTGCACAACCCGAAACATGGATGAATATAGAAAATAGATAAGGAGATAGATCAGAAAGGAGATAGTTCACTTGCGTCTAACTACCGACCAATTAGCCTAACGTCTATTGTGGGAAAGTTACTCGAATCTATAATTGCAAATAAAATTCGTCTTCATCTTGAAAAACATAAATTAATAATTGAGTCGCAACATGGTTTTATAAATGGCCGTTCATGTTTAACAAATTTGTTATGTTTTTTTCTAGTATAGTTGAGGCAGTTGATAGTGGTAAGGATTGTGATGTTGTGTACCTTGGCTTTAGCAAAGCTTTTGATACAGTGCCACATGAAAGACTGATTAAAAAGATAGAGGCTTATGGTATTGGGGGTGCTATATTAAGCTGGATTAGGGCATGGCTATTCTAAAGGAAACAGAGAGTTAGAATAAATGGAGTCAAGTCAGAGTGGGAAAATGTTGTAAGTCGAGTGCCTCAAGGCTCTGTCCTGGGACCTCTGTTCTTTATAATATATATAAATGATTTAGATTCAGGTTTGAGTAGCAACAATTGCAAATTTGCCGATGATACGAAAATCGGTAGGGAAATTAATTAGGAGGAGGACTCACTATCTCTTCATGTTGATCTAAATAGGGTTCTGAAATGGTCAAAGGATTGGCAGATGCAGTTTAATGCTGATAAATGTAAAGTTCTGAGGCTAGGTAATGATGATAGAGTTACAAGATACGAGCTAGATGGTGTTGAGATTGCGAAGTCAGATTGCGAAAGGGATCTGGGAGTTATGATTAGTAAGAATTGTAAACAAAAGGATCAATGCATGAATGTTCGTAATAAGGCAAATAGGACACTGGGGTTTATTAATCGAAGCGTTAGTAACAAGACACCTAGTGTTGTTCTTCAGCTATATCTGGCTCTGGTTAGGCCCCATTTAGATTATGCAGTTACGTTTTGGTCGTCGTACTATAGAATGGATATAAATTCACTTGAACGTGTCCAGCGTAGGATGACTAAGTTAATTCCCCAAATTAGAAATCTTTCATATGAAAAAAGATTAACAAAGCTTGAATTGCATTCACTGGAAAGGCAAAGAGTTAGGGGTGACATGATAGAGGTTTACAAGTGGATGAATGGACATAACATAGGAGATATTAAGAGGGTATTAAAAGTATCAACACAAGACAGAACACGAAACAATGGGTATAAATTGGATAAGTTTAGATTTAGGAAAGACTTGGGTAAATACTGGTTCAGTAACAGGGTTGTTGATTTGTGGAACCAATTACTGCGTAACGTGGTGGAGGTGGGGTCCCTCGATTGTTTCAAGCGCGGGTTGGACAAGTATATGAGTGGGATTGGGTGGTTATAGATAGGAGCTGCCTCGTATAGGCCAATAGGCTTTCTGCAGTTACCTTTGTTCCTATGTTCTTATGTTCTTATGAATGGTGATTGATGTAATATTATATTCCGGCACAGACATAGAGATACCCGCACAAGATCCTCACGGGTTTTCTAGTAGTGTGGTGAAGACGCTCATGGAACCACTGCTGAACAAGGAAAATCAACGTGTTGGAAATCACCAACATTTTATCCTCATTTAGTTACTAACACTAGCATTTACTAACATTACTAATTCGTAGAATTAATACAATTATTGTTTTCTATTGTGATGCAATATTCTGCCATATCCTTCCTAGTCTCCATGACGCCGTGGGATAGCGTCAGGCTGAAACATGAAATATTCCACATTTTGTTGGGATTTTATCGAGTCCAGTTATTTGCTCCTTATTTCTAAGTTTAATCTTCTATGAAAGAGTCTGCTTAGTTTGCGTACTATTGTATACTGAACACAATCATTTAATCAAATTAATTACTCCAGTAGATATCACTGCAACGTAAAATAATTTTACATCGAACCTTCTCGTTTATTTTGTGCAGTTTTAATTAAACCAATTGCCCTGCGAGAAGTGGAATTATGATCAAATATATTTATTCGTGACTTCAGTACTTGTCATGATTCCTTACTTCCCTAATTAATTACAAGTAAATGAAATACTTTACACTTGGGATCGCTTTGGAGCCCTCTGCACATGCCTATCCCAGCAGGGGAACATAAGAACAAAGGTAACTGCAGAAGGCCTATTCGCCCATACGAGGCAGCTCCTATCTATAACCACCCAATCCCACTCATATACTTGTCCAACCCGCGCTTGAAACAATCGAGGGACCCCACCTCCACCACGTTACGCGGTAATTGGTTCCACAAATCAACAACCCTGTTACCGAACCAGTATTTACCCAAGTCTTTCCTAAATCTAAACTTATCCAATTTATACCCATTGTCTAGTGTTCTGTCTTGAGTTGATACTTTTAATACCCTATTAATATCCCCCTTGTTATGTCCATTCATCCACTTGTAAACTTCTATCATGTCACCCCTAACTCTTCGTCTTTCCAGTGAATGCAATTTAAGCTTGATTAATCTTTCTTCATATGAAAGACTTCTAATTTGGGGAATTAACTTTGTCATCCAACGCTGGACACGTTCAAGTGAATTTATATCCATTCTATAGTACGGAGAGCAAAACTGAACTGCATAATCTAAATGGGGCCTAACCAGAGCAAGATATAGCTGAAGAACCACACCAGGTGTCTAGTTACTAACGCTTCGATTAATAAATCCCAGTGTCCTATTCGCCTTATTACGAACATTCATGCATTGATCCTTTTGTTTTAAATTCTTACTAATCATAACTCCCAGATCCCTTTCGCAATCTCAACACCATCTAGCTCGTATCTTGTAACTCTATCATCATTACCTAGCCTCAAAACTTTACATTTATTAGCATTAAACTGCATCTGCCAGTCATTTGACCATTTTAAAACCCTATTTAGATCAACTTGAAGTGATAGCGAGTCTTCTTTCGTGTTGATTTCCCTACCGATTTTTGTATCATCGGCAAATTTGCAGATGTTGCTACTCAAACCTGAATCTAAATCATTTATATATATTATAAACAACAGAGGTCCCAGGACAGAGCCCTGAGGTACTCCACTAACAACATTATCCCACTCTGACTTAACCCCATTTATACTAACTCTGTTTCCTTTGGAATAGCCATCCCCTAATCCAACTTAATATAGCACCCCCAATACCATGAGCTTTTATTTTTTTAATTAGTCTTTCATGTGGCACTGTATCAAAAGCTTTGCTAAAGTCAAGGTACACACCATCACAATCCTTACCACTATCAACTGCCTCAACTATGCTAGAATAAAAAGTTAGCAAATTTGTTAAACATGAACGGCCATTTGTAAAACCATGTTGCGACTCATTTATTAATTTATGTTTTTCAAGATGGAAACGAATTGTATTTGCAATTATTGATTCAAGTAACTTTCCCACAATAGACGTTAGGCTAATTGGCCGATAGTTTGACGCAAGTGATCTATCTCCTTTCTTAAAAATTGGTACCCCATTAGCTACCTTCCATGACTCTGGCACTATACCCTAACTCTATTGATTTATTAAATATGGTAGACAGTGGCTCGGAAAGCTCCTCTTTGCATTCTTTAAGCACCCTGGCAAACACTTCATCTGGCCCTGGGGATTTGTTTGGTTTTAGTTTTACTAATTGTTTAATTACATCCTCCCTGGTAACTGCTAAACTAGTCAACCTGTCCTCATCCCCACCCACATAGACTTGTTCGGCTGAAGGCATATTGTTAAGTTCTTCTTTAGTAAATACAGATATAAAATATTTGTTAAAAATACTACTCATCTCCTTGTCATTATCCGTTATTTGACCTGTCTCAGATTTTAATGGACCTATCCTTTCCCTAGTCAAGTTCGATATAACTGAAAAAACCCTTTAGGATTTGACTTTGCTTGCTCTGCTATGCGAACTTCATAGTTTCTTTTTGCTTTCCTAATCTCTTTTTTAACATGTCTAACCAGTTGTATGAATTTCTGTTCTAAACTGACTTCCCCATTCTTAATCCTTTTGTACTAAGCTCTCTTTTTACCTATAAGGTTTTTTAAATTCTTTGTTATCCACTTTGGATCATTAGTATTCGATCTATTCAATTTGTATGGTATACTGCGTTCCTGTGCTTTGTTTAGAATATTCTTAAATATGTTATATATTAAATCTACATCGAAATTCCCATTTACGTCACCTATCGCTGGGTTTATGTCTCGCTCCAAGACCGGCTCACACCCCATACCCATGACTTTCCAATCTATTTGACCCAAAAAATTTCTTAGGCAATTAAAATCAGCTTTTCGAAAATCTGGCACTTCAACAGAATTTTCTCCTACAGGTCTATTCCATTCTATGCTAAATCTGATTTCTTTGTGATCACTGTTCCCTAGCTCACTCCCTATTTCGATGTCATTAATTTGTGTTTCCCTGTTAGTTAACACTAGATCTAAAATATTATTTTCCCTCGTTGGTTCCTTAATGTGTTGCGTAAGAAAGCAATCGTCAATTAATTCTAGAAAATCTTCTGCTTCACTATTCCTTGATCTGTTCAACCAGTTTATTCCACTAAAGTTAAAGTCACCCATGACATAAATACTGTTAGATCTAGATGATCTAGATATTTCATCCCATAGATGCTTTGCTTCCATTCTCTCTAAATTTGGTGGCCTATATATAACTCCTATTATAATATTTGCTTTTTCGTTTAATTCTATCCAAATAGTTTCTGTGTGTGGCTCAGTTTTGATCCCCACTTTGAGACTACATTTCAAATTGTCCCTAACATATATGGCTACTCCCCCTCCTCGTCTAATATATCTGTGTGAAATAGTTTAAATCCATTTATTTGATATTCAGCTAATAGTTCTCTATTTCCTACATTCATCCACGTTTCGGTAAGTGCAATAATATCTATTTTTTTCTGTGCAGACAAGAGCATTTAATTCATTAATTTTATTTCTTAGACTTCTACTGTTAGTGTAATAAGTGAATTGTTATTTTGAGGCCCTTTTCTTTCTCTGATCATTTTGCCAATTCTTTTCTCCCACGAACACATACTTTTATTACCTCCTTCCTCCAAATCAATTCCCACACCACTATCTACTAACAGTTTAAACCCAAACAAACACCTCTAACCACTGGTTCCAACAAGTTTGCAACAGCAACAACCCCAGCCCTCGATAGATGCACCCCATCACGAGCATACGAGTCTTCCTAGGGAGAAGGAAGATGCTTTTCCGCTTCTAGCAAGGGAAGGCATGCTTCGGCAGCCATCTTTCTGAGAGAAAAGACGCATTGTGTTGAGAGCTCCCACTACAACGACTCGTAATTATGCCATCCTTGCTACAATGGGTGAAAGAGTTCGAGGGAGTCTCTGTCTACAGTCATCACAAGCAACGGCGAGTGTAATCTTCCGACTTCCTACTGATTTTATTGTTAAGTACACCTATACTGTACTTAACAGTATAGGTGTAACAGTAACAACCTATTCAGTTGTAGGTTGCGCGTCATAACGAAGCGTGATAACACCAAACTACAGTTAGTTTAAATTTCGCCTGTAATCCTACTTTCCATCATGAATAGTGGCATATAAATTTAATCTAGGCATATTTCACATTATAACTTTGATTCCAGCATGGATCGTGATGATAAGAGGAGAGATAGTCTTCCCCCTCCATGCAGTCTCCATTATCAGGTGTTCCCAACAGAAGCCCGGGCAACGAGTTTACGTCTACGAGTATTTTAGTCGTGAAACGCATGTTGTGAAGGCTCCTTTGCAGCTAATCAGCTCTTTCCTTTTTCTCGTAGATAACTTTGTCCTATTAATAATTATCTAACCTATATGATTTATTATCTATACACGTACCATTAATTTACTATGCATGTATTTAATATTTCACTGTGTAATTAAGTAAATTTACATTCATTTATTTACAACTATTTAATTACCTAATATTCAATAATTACTTTAACGAATAACCAGCGTGAAAATAATACCAGAGATATATTTATCTTTTAGTTTGTTACCCCTCCCCCAATGTTTATGTGTTAAGTCAGCTCTTTAATTAATTTGTAACTACAGTCCATTTAATGTTCTCTTAATATTTTATTGATTTAATTTAGATCCATTGGACACTGATTCTTGGATTATATTTTTCAATTGTTTTATTTTCCTCCTTTTTATATAAAAGGATGGGTGTCCTTCGAAGCTATCGTTGTATTTAATTTACATGATTATTATTAATATTTAGAGCTAGTTTTTTTCCCACCTAAATTTCTGGTCCTAATGAACCGGATCGCAATCAATATTAAAAACTATAATGGTTCTCGGAAAACTTATGGTTTCTTGAACCTAGATATCTGAGAGTTTAAGCAATTCTCAAAGCCCTACTAATCATTATTAACACTAATTATTGTGTGCAATATATTAGGCTACATAAATATTCTTATTAATTTCGGCTGTCAGCAGACTGCCTGAAATCATAGCCTTAACCACATTAAATTTATTTCTAACATTTCTACTAATACTTCATGTACAATGTAGCATTAGTGGGTCATAGTCAATTACCTACAACCGTTAGACCTATACCTCAAACTGAGGTAAGAATCTTTAGGTCACCAGGAGCAACCACTCATAATTTTTATAATAATCCAACATTAACATCAGCGTTAGATTGGCCTTATCATCTAATCATAATTTATTTAGGTATAAATGACATCCACCCTACTCGCCATCCAGCGTAAAATAATTAATCACCTCAAAAGCATAATTAATTCATTCATACAAATTAGCCACTCAGTAGTGTTCACGTTAGTGGAACCTCACCAACTAAGTAATAATAATCGTTGGGAAGTAAATCCTGAATACTCTCTTCATTCTGTTAATTACATTAATTTTCGACTAAGAAGGAGAGTAAGATTGGAAGCCACCTTCATACATTATACAGCCAGACCATATGGTCAAAACTTGGCCTCAGACAGTGTACACCTGCCAGGTGAGTCCAGGTCACATGTAGTTAACAAATTAGTTAATACTATCAACCACCATAGGACGTTGTGGCTATCAAGCTGAACCTAACTGTATACTTATATTTATAATATCACTTGTGTTTAAGTGCACCTATTCTATTTAACGAAAACTACCAAAAATCCACAAAACACAGCACAATCATATTCACATTATTGCACCATCAATTACATTTATGCCAACCTTTATTAGGTAGGATATTTTTAGACTGGTTGTACTAAGATTTGTACAAGTACAGACTAAATAATTTAGTAATTTCCTAAGTAGAAATTATATTAATTAGTACTGTACTAGTACTGGTGTACATAATATTTACCATTGTGCTGACCCTAAGCAAGGTGGGACCCATTTTTATTAATTATTATATACTATTGTGCTGACCCTAAGTAGGGTGGGATATATAACTCACAATCGTATATTTACCATATCTCATGTATTTTTTGAGGGCTACTGAATGACACTATCCATCGAGTAGTGATTCAGAAGAGTTAACCAGACGAAATCTCAATAGTGACATTTCAGCATCACTCAAATATTAGCCATTTACTGATAGGTAGATACACTAACTTCTTTCAAGGTGATAGGATGAAATAACCTACTCCCAAAAATGCAATACTAGGCTATTGTAATGATACTAGCCTGACTGTGTGTCAGTATCCTAGCTACATTAGTAATCAACATCTTCCACAGAAGAAGCCTTTAATCTTCAATGTGGACACGGCTGGAAGACTGAAAAGGACCCTTACAGGTTTGAAAGGGCACTTGATCAGACAGATTAAGTGAAGATCTGTCTCAACAGTCACCTGTTGACTATTTAGAACTGGAAAGTTATCTCAAGTTGCTAAAAACAAATTTGAGCAAATTAAAGCTCACATAACACAGTATTTGTCTGAACTCAATAGGACACAAATTACCGAAACAGACCTAGATGATATCATACGAGATTTAGCTCAGTATGAAGATGATGTACAGGTTAAATTGCAACCCTTCACCAAGTTGATTGTTAAAAATAATGTAGCCACAGCTTCTATAAATCCTCAACAACAAGAAGTTAAATTACCACTGATCAGTCTACCAACATTCTCTGGTAGTGAAAAAGAAAGTTGGGATGATTTTTGGAATAAGTTAGTAGATGCCATAGACTCTAAAACAAAAATTCCCAAGACTACTAAGTTCACATATATCCAAGGTCAACTCAGAGATAAAGCTTTGAAAGTGATTTCGAATCTAACTTTGACCAGTGATAGTTATGACTTAGCAGTCCAATTGCTTAAGAGCAATTACGACAATCATGAGAGAACTATTACCATTTTAGTCCAAAAATTGTTGGACCTACCAATTGCAAAAAATTCTACAGATTCACTTCAAACCTTTCGGTTATAACTGAGTCTTTACTTAAGGCCTTAAGCCTCAAAGTTGATGTCAAAACTGTGGAATGGATGACTAAAGTAGTTATAAGACGTAAACTACCCAGTGAAACACTGGATAAATTGTGTACTTTGTACAATAAAGTTTCTTTAACTGTAACAGAAATTACTGAAGGTTTATGCTCTGTAGTCGAACGACAATGAGCTAATCAGGATGGGAAAGGTAGTTTAACATATTCTACTAATACTCATCGTAAACCTCAAGGCAACAAATCAGTTGCAATTAAACCTAAACAGGGTAAGGTAAACCAACTCCCAACTGGAGGAATAATAATGTAGGTACCTATACAGTTAACCCTACGAACCCATTGGTGAGGACACCTTCTGAAACTTCTACTATGAAGAGTAAGTGTTTGTTCTGTCAAGAAGAACATAACCCTTACCAGTGTAATAAATACTCGGATAACAATTCGAGAATCAAACATCTCAAAGAACTGCACAGATGCACCAAATGTATGGGATCCCATAGAACCCAACAACTATACGGTTGTTCTACGTAGGTGCATAAAATGCTATAAAGGGCAACATCACTCTACACTGTGTGGAGAAACCCAACAGAGATCAACAAATCATTCTGAGGGTCCAAGTAAATCCATGACAATGCAATACTGCAAAGTGCATCAAGAAATAAATGTACTTGCAACCGAGTTGGGTAATAACACTACATTACCCACAGATCAATTAAAAGGAATAAACAAGAAATCTAGGATTAACACTCATGGTCTTTTAGACCTAGGTTCCCATAAGACCTTTATTACACAACACTTAGTTGAGCAGTTGAAATTGAAAACTGCTAATCAGGTGAAATTAAATATATCTGAATTCTTGACAAATAGTGAACCTCTTAACTACCAAGTTGTTAAATTGTTGGTAGATTTGATTTCTTCTGATTTGCAGGTTACGGGTCTTAGTCACACTGTTAAACATCTGAAATGCAGCGTCGTGAGGCTAGCTGATTACAAAATAAATTCAGATTGTCTCAGTGACGTTGGGATCCTTATTGGAGCTGATTACTATTATAGATTTATAACTGGATGCACTAGACAACAAGGTATGAATTTATTGTTATTGGCTGGAGGCAAGTTGCTAGCAGGACCAGTGCTTTTCCAGCAAAATTCTACAAAACTGTCAAACAACCAAATAATTCTATAGTGGCATGACTAGGCTCTGAACAGTTACCCCTACAGATCAGAGACATATCTGAGGATGATGAGTCTAGTCCCCTCGTGCATAAATTATGGGATTTAGACACCTTGGGTATAGTACCTGAAATGCCTAGTCTAGACAACACATGGACTTACCAGCAATATCTTGATACTGTTGTGTACAAAGACAAACAGTTTTGTTTGAAGCTGCCATGGAAGTTGAATCATCCACAACTTCCAGTAAATTATTTGATGGCAGCATCCCAATTAAAATCTCAGTTAGATAGGTTACAGAAACAACCTGATAAATTGAAACTGTACCATGGATTGATACAACAACAATGTAACAATAAATTTATAGAAGTTGTTGATAAAGATGATCACAAAACAGGGCATTATTTACCACATCATGCTGTCATTAAAGAGTCAGTGACGACATCAATTAGAATAGTCTTCAACTGCAGTGCGAAAAAATAAAGGCAGACAGCTTATCATTAAATGATTGTCTACATACTAAACCTAGCCTAACTCAAATGTTACAAGATGTACTGTTGTAATTTCACTCTGGCATTTTCGCCTATACTGCAGATATCAGTAAAGCTTTTTTTAAGACTAGGCTTGCAAGAAGAGGATCGTGACTTTACTAAATTTCTCTGAGCAAAGGATCCACAAGATCCTAATAGTGATGTCATCACCTACTGGTTTGCTTCAGTACTATTCGGAGCCACGTCTTCACCATTTTTACTCCAAGCTACCTTGGATACTCATTTGAAGAAATCTAAGAGTTCCTATAAGGCTGAAACTAGTAACAACCTGTATGTGGAAAACATCCAGGCTTATGATGAAAATAAATTGGTAGAAATTTACCATGAGGTTAACCATGAATTGCTGGGAGTCAATATGCCATTGCAATCGTGGGCCTCTAATAACCAACAATTAAACCAGATAATCGAAAAAGAATTTCCCGACTATGAGGTACCTAAAAAATTAAAGGTTCTAGGCATGGAATGGAGCACGTCTACTGATGAGTTGAATATCAAGTCAGTGGAAAGTAACAAATCACCCCTAACTATGAGAAAGTTACTCTCATATGTCAGTCTACCATTTGACCCTTTGGGCTTAATTAGTTCTATTTTAATTAAGGGTAAACTCCTCATGCAGGAGTGCTGACCAAAAAAACATGGGTTGAGATGATCCATTACCAGTCGAGCTGCAAGACAAATGGCAGACATTAACTATGGAATTCAATAAACTAAGAGTTCTGAAATTTCCACTTAATGCCTTAGAACAGAACTTATGCTCCAATTTACATGTGTTCTGCGATACCTCAGGCAAAGCATATGGCGCAATAGCTTATTTAGTTAACACACAACAATATTTTCTACTTCCTTCAAAGGCAAGAGTGGGCCCAATTAGAAAGAGGTCCTTAACCCAAATGGAGTTAACTGCCTTATTAGTAGGAGTAAGGTTGACTCATTGCCTGACCAAGACACACAGTAATATTCACTTTGGTGAGATAGAATTGTGGCCAGACAATGAAGCAGCCTTACAATGGGTAAGAAATAATAACAACAAAACTTCTTACATTAGCAACCAAATTAGGGAAATACATGAACTATCTGCTGGATATAAATTGAGACATGTCACCGCTAAGGACAATCCAGCCGATTACATAGCAAGAGGTTTAACACTAAAACAGTTAGTTAAAGCTCAGTTGTGGTTTAATGGACCCCCATGGCTTATTAGTGGTCAGTGGCATAAACAAAAGCTACAAGTCATAGTGACCAACATCACTACACCCACGGTGGAACCAGAACCTCCTCGGGCTTTGGCTATCAAACCTTATCATTACTCTAGTTTAGGTAAGTTTCTGAGAGTAACAGAAATCGTATTCGACTTTCTCAAGAAGATAGGGATCAAACCTCGATTTCCCAGTCCTATCAAATATTGGATCAAACGAGCTCAATAAGAGACTTATGGGAGTGAATAAGAGAATCTTCCAGATAAGCTGGCTAAGTCTCTGGGCATTTGGTATGTTTCAAATAACCACAATATATTAGGGTGTGGAGGACGTCTGCTTCATGCAGAGATTGATTTGAAAACAAAAAATCCTATACTTTTACCATGTCACCACATCATAACTAAACTAATAGTTTACATCACCATCAATATGGCACTCTTTTACATGGTATAGTGTTAGACACTCTCACTGATCTTAGACAGAAATTCTGGCTTCCCCAAGGTCGCCTAACTGTTAAATCACTTATTAAATCTTGTGTAGTTTGTCGGAGGTATGATGCTCGAGTGTGTCCTTACCCAGGACCTCCACCACTCCCCAAGGAGCAAGTTGTCCACCTTCGTCTTTTTGAGGTCACAGGTCTTGACTACACGGGAGCTTTAATTTTAACAGGCACTCCAGAAAATATTCCGGTGAAAGCCTATATATATGCCTTTTCACGTGTGCAACCACATGAGGCATACACTTAGAAGTAACTTCTGACCTGAGTGCAGAAGCCTTGATCCAAGCTTTTCGTAGACTTGCTGCACACAGATCCTGCTCCAAATTGATGATCTCAGATAATGGATCAAATTGTGTAGCCAGAGAAGCATGCTTATGAGAGATATGGAATCATCCAGAAGTACAGTCAGTAAAAAACAGAGACAGTGCCATTGGAAGTTTATACCTCCAAGAGCCCCGTGGTAAGGTGGTTTTTATGAGCGAATGGTGGGAACTGTCATGAAATTGCCTAAGAAAGGCCTTACACCCACAGAAAATTAATCTCACTGAACTACAAACCCTTGTCACAGAAACCGAGGTGGCAGTCAATAACAGACCATTAACATACCTTTCAGATGACTTCTCCCAAAGAGAACCCCTGAGTCCCTCTCATTTGATTCATGGTCGTCTTCTGAGCCCTCTAATATCTCTAGCAGACAAGGATCCAGCTGACCCTTCACATGTTAATAGAAGTGACTAGGTGGAAAGTTATAAATATCTTTCAAGGGTAATAGAGAAATGGAATGAAGTATGGACTCGTGAATCTCTCACCGCTTTGAGAGAATACCATTATGGAGCTACGAACCCCTATAATAAAGTTTAACTAAAACCAGGAGACCTAGTCCTAGTTGACAGTGATGGATCCAGGTTAGATTGGCCTATAGGCAAGACTGTCGATGTCCACCAAGGTCACCAAGGTATCATACGAATTTTAAAAGTTCAGTGTCGAGGCACTACTACCTTGAAAATATTGGAAAAGTTGGTAGCTCTAGAATTAGCTGAACAGGAATGTTCAACAGAGTCAACTTCAAGTTTCAGAAGACAGGGATGCTGTTCAACAGAATACTCGACCATCTAGAGTTGATGCTCGACAATGTAAATTGAAACTTCAACAATACTTTAATTCTGACTAAATGCAGATAACTTGTCATTCGAATTTAAGTCGATCATGATGATACGGTCATGGGTTGATGCCAAGCAACTCAACAGTTGCAAGTCACTATGACCCTAGACAGTGACCTCACTGTAGATTTGAAGTCTTCTTGATCTTGAATGACTTGATAAGATAACAATTTATAATCTATTTTCATGTGTAGTCTTGTGGAACACAGCCTATACATTAATATCATCTATTCTTCAGTATTTCTGAGTTTACAGAACCATTCGGTGACTGAGTAATTTAACCCTTACACGTCAGAAAGACACAAGTCATAGATCTATCGTAGATTTAGAAAGTTCTTGTTTTTAGATGATGTAACACTTTAATGTTATTACATTTAATTTATGCTCCCCATAAAGACTTTAAGTCTAATCTGCTATAGCAGATTCGGGACATCCGTTATGTGCGTACTAACGTACTAATCTATTAACTTTATGATAAAATTTCAGGACAGGGATAGGTACATCAGTACTCAACAGTGAACTGTGACCCGAGATTCCCCCCACCCCCGAGTTATGTTGGAAATCACCAACATTTTATCCTCATTTAGTTACTAACACTAGCATTTACTAACATTACTAATTCGTAGAATTAATACAATTATTGTTTTCTATTGTGATGCAATATTCTGCCATATCCTTCCTAGTCTCCATGATGCCGTGGGATAGCGTCAGGCTGAAACATGAAATATTTCACATTTTGTTGGAATTTTCCTGAGTCCAGTTATTTGCTCCTTCTTTCTAATTATAATCTTCTATGAAAGAGTCTGCTTAATTCGCATACTATTGCATACTAAACTCGATCATTTATTCAAATTAATTACTCCAGTAGATATTACTGCAATGTAAAATAATTTTACGTCGACCCTTCTCGTTTATTTTGTGCAGTTTTAATTCTACCAATTGCCCTGCGAGAAGAGGTATTATGATCTAATATATTTATTCATGAATCAGTAATTGTCATGATTCTGCACTTCCCTAGTTAATTACAAGTAAATAAAACACTTTACGCTCGGGATCACTTTGAAACGCTCTGCGCATGCGTATCCCAGCTGGGGAAGAGGAAGATTTTTTTATTTTTTATTTTTACATGCATAGCATGCAAATTAAATACAATAAAAAACAAGACAAGAACATTAAAAAACATAACAAAACAAAACAAGAAACCACCGGCCAGAAGGGCCGACAGCACAGTACAACATATTACAAACACCGTAAATGCACGAGAAATGTAGCATACACCAAGACACAAAAAACAAAACAATGTCAAACAAGCAAGAACAGTAACAGTGTAAAACAAAACATCACAAAACAAATCAAACATCAAGAGTAACAATATAAAATATAACAAGAAAATCCCAATATACAACAAAACAAAAGAAAAATAACAAACAAGTACAACTTGGAATGCAAGCAGAAAACACCAGTGCAAATGTACATCACAGAAACAAGATATATATATAAAGACACACACCACACCAACCGCCTCGCAACAAACAAAGGAAGAGGCCCAAAATATACAATAATAACAAACTAGCACTCCACGCAATCAAGAAACGACACATAGTAACATAAACAACAAACAAACAAGCACTGGCCTGAAGGACCGGGAACAAAAACACAACATAAAGGACAACATGAAAATGAATACAAGAAAAACTCACAGCACACAACAAGCAACGCATAAGTAGAACACACATGGCAAAGTAACAATACAAAAGCAAATACAGGAATATAAACGCCCTCACCAAACACCTGCCTCGCAACAAATAAGGGAGAGGCACGGGTACAAAAGACAATAGGGTAAACAAAAGGCCATATGGGCACACAATTCTACAGTAACATTGAATCAGCTGACATATTTGCCCGGGAATAAGACCCTGGGAAACCGCACATTGAACACCTCCCAAATCAGCCAGTTACCCCAAGTGGTCTTACCCTCCACCTGGTGCGCCATGTTATCCGGAACCTCGGCAACAAACACTTGCATACAGGGAACCCAGATGGTGTCACACTGGAGGCAAGTAACCGCCACCCTACGCCATACATCAGGAACCTGCCCATCTTGAAAGTCCTCCGGTACTTCAGACCACAGGAACTCGGCAACCAGGTCCTCCAGAACCTCAAGTCGCAACCCCACAGGAAAGGGCTGGGCAGTGGGCACCACCACAGGGGCATAAGCGGCCACAGGCACACCACCAGACGACCGCAGGGAACCAGGGCGGCGCGCATCCTTCTGTAAAGTCACTACCAGGCCACGCCCAGCACCAGCATCCGCACCATCCCTGGAAGCGGAAGCTACCACTCCCCACTGCAGAGAGCCCCCCTGGCGGGGAAGGAACAGAAGGCACACCCGAGATACGGGCACCAACACCAGCAGGCACATGAACCTCCGCCACCACCACCCGCGGAGATAACGACGCATCCGGATCCACGCCATCAACACCTGAAGACCCACAGTCACTGAAGTCCCCAACATCGGCCCAGGCAGTAGACGAACGCCTGGAACATTTGGGCTCCAGCCAGATATCGTCAGAGCCGGAAACGGACCCAGAAACACGGGCACCACTAGCCGGACGAACCGACGCCCGACGCAGAACGGCAGCAGCCTCTACCACAGGGGGAACCGGACCACACACAGCAGGAGGCTCCGCAGCCACCCCAGCACCCAGCACAAGAGGGATCCGTGGTGAGGCTGCAGGGCCTGGTCCAGCAGCCGAAGAAGAGGAAGCAGATGACGACGCCCCACAGGGAGTACCAGGAAGACCCACGGGGGCAGCAGGGCCAGAGACAGGAGCAGGAGTAACATCCGACGGCACCGCAACATCCGGAGGAGGGACGGCGACAACCGGGGGAACAATGGGCGACGCTGGGGGATTCGCAGCAGCGAACGGGACGCTCACCTCCTCACCCCCGGAGTCCTCCTCCAGAGGGAGCAGCGGGAAATCCTCCTCACAGAACATATTCACGGGAGCGACCGGATCAGCAGTACACCCGGCAGCCTGATGCTCCAACAAGCCACACCGGAAACAAGTATGGGGTTGACGGGCATAAAACACCCGCATGTAGTACCCTAGCAGCCGGATTGATGACAGAATGTCGGACCTCAGTCGCATCCCGAGGGTCCGAATGCTGGTCTTCACACCCGAATACGTTCCAGATGATAGCGAGTTCATCCGCACACTGACGACGGAGCCGTACCTCTGGAAGAAACACCGGAGGAGAGTCTCAGGAAACTCCATGGGGGCGCCATGGACACAAACATATGTCACAGCACCACTACGGTCCGAAATGGTCACAGACCCGGTGCCGTCCTGCAGCTGCAAAGTACGCCCCTCGTACCTTCGGAGAAAATCACGGTACACTGCCTCACCCACAAACTTGATGATGACACGGCGAGCAGTGACCAGCTTGACACCATATACGTCCTGGACCGGGACCCTGAGCATGTCAATCAAGACCAGGTCCACAAGCGGGTAACCAGCATGGCCAGTAGACTCCAAACTTTTGGAGTTTATCCTCATGACAGCTGGAACATGGCTGCCCATCGCAAACATGCCACGTCCCCACCACCAGGAACAGCAGAGAGGGCAGGGAGAAAGAAGAAGGCGCTTTTCCGCTTCTAGAAAGGAAAGGCATGCTTAGGCAGCCATATTTCTGAGAGAAAAGACGCATTGTGTTGAGAGCTCCCACTACGACTCATAATTACACCATCTTTGCTACAACAGGTGTCAGAGTTCGAGGGAGTCTCTGTCTAGTCAACACAAGCACCGGCGAGTATAATATTCCAACTTCCTACTGATTTTGTTGTTAAGTGCACTTTTTAACATTCAGTTGTAGGTTGCGCGTCATAACGAAGCGTGATAACACCAACTGCAGTTAGTTTAAATTTCGCCTGTAATCCCACTTTCCATCATGAATAGTGGCATATAAATTTAATCTAGGCATATTTCACATTATAACTTTGATTCCAGCATGGATCGTGACGATAAGAGGAGAGATAGTCTTCCCCCTCCATGCGGTCTCCATTATCAGGTGTTCCCAACAGTAGCCCGGGCAACGAGTTTACGTCTACGAGTATTTTAGTCATGAAACGCATGTTGTGAAGCCTCCTTTGCAGCTAATCAGCTCTTTCCTTTTTCTCGTAGATAACTTTGTCCTATTAATAATTATCTTACCTGTATGATTTATTATCTATACATGTACCATTCACTTACTATGCTGTATTAAATATTTCACTGTGTAATTAGGTAAATTTACATTCATTTATTTGCAACTATTTACTTACCTAATAATCAATAATTACTTTAACGAAGATCCAGCATTAAAATAATACTATGGATATATTTATCTTTTAGTATGTAACCCCACCCAAGTTTATGTGTTAAGTCAGCTCTTTAATTAATTGTAACTACAGTACATTTAATGTTCTCTTAATATTTCATTGAACTAATCTAGATCCATAGGACACTGAATTTTGGATTATGTTTTTCATATTGTTTTATATTTTTCCTCCATTTTGTATAAAAGGAGTTGGTCCTTTGAAGTTATCGTTGTATTTAATTTACATGATTATTATTTATATTTAGAGCTAGACTTTTCCCACAACACGGGAGTGTGTGACACTGTAAAGAAAATTGGAAAGAAATGCCAGTTTTTGACAATAATATTGGTGTAGGTGATTGTGAACTAAGTAAATGTGACAAGATCTTATCAGTGCGTTGGAGAGACAGACGTGAAGTCAATATGTGGTCAACTATTCACACTGGAGAAATGCTTGACAGTGGCAAAGTGATGGATGTATCGAGCTGATGGAACATTGTATAAGCCAGATTGTGTCATTGACTACAATATAAATATGAGACTGGTAGAGAAATGTGACATGATGGTTGGTGCCGTCGAGTGTGTCCGCAACAGTGTAAAGTGGACAAGGACATTCTTCTTTCGTCTTGTGGACGTAACAGTGCTCAACTGTTTCAACATGCATTTGGTGAAAGCAGGCAAAAAAAACGTCAATTCGAGTTTTTAGTCACGCTCTGGTGTCCCAATTACTCGTGAAGTATGGGCAATAAGACAGTGTAAGGAAAGTTATCCATGAACAAATAAATCCACATTTAGTTTCCAACAGACTGGGTGCTAGAGACTTCCTAGCAATTCACAAGCCTGCCTACCTACCTCATACAAGAGCTAGAGCCAAAAGTC
Source organism: Procambarus clarkii (assembly GCF_040958095.1). Taxonomy (NCBI): domain Eukaryota; kingdom Metazoa; phylum Arthropoda; class Malacostraca; order Decapoda; family Cambaridae; genus Procambarus; species Procambarus clarkii. The sequence goes on along the minus strand of NW_027189203.1, from coordinate 607,023 downwards.
TACATGAGTGCATAGTTTGCAACCAATCAGAACGAAAACCCAGGAAGCAAAAATCAGTGTGTACAATATGCGTCGAGTACAAAGTCGTGCTCTGCCTCATGGATTGCTTCTTTGAATATTACACATTTGACAAGTACTGAGTGTGTAATACATTGTGTTAGTGTGTAAATAGTGGCAGTCTGTCAGGTACAGTCACTGTGAGAGGTTGTGTTAGCTGGAGCTCCGATTGTAGTAACATTATTATAGCAATAATGGAAGGATTAGTGAAGGAATTGATGAATCTAGTTGGAACTGAATTCATCTCCAGGCGTTGGAGATGAATTCCCTACGGGAGGAGGTACGACAGCTGAAACATCAAGATGAAACGAAGGAGGAGACCAATATTAACAAGACCTCGTCGTGGAAAGTCGTTAAGGACAGGGGTCTTAAGAAGACCTTGACAAGGCCGCCTACAGACGCCCTAAGGACATCAAATTCATTTGCCGTGTTGGAAGACGAATGCTGTGGTGAGCCTGCAGTTCACTCGAAACGGAAATCAACGAAGAACGACAAAGCACAGGCCCCTCAAAGTGCTCAGAAAGTTAAGGAGGTACCTAAACGAATTTTGGTTGTGAGAGATTCCCAGGTGAGGTATTTAGACAGGACGTTTTGTGCCAGAGATAGGGGGAACAGGTTAAGGGTCTGCTATCCGGGAGCTGGAATTGGAGATATTGTTGACAACATGAAAGATATTATGACGGGAAAGGGGAAGAAACCCATTATTTGTATTAGTGCAGGAGGTAATGATGTTAGACGAGTAAGGAGTGAGGAGCTGATCAAGAAATTTAACAAAGCCATAGAATTAGTTAGGAGCAAGGGAGGAATCCCGATCATATGTGACATTCTTCCAAGAAAGAGCGTTGGGAATGAATGGTTGTCGAGGGAACTTGGTGTCAATTGCCGGCTGGAAAGATATTGCAAATCAAACGCAATATCATTCATAGACAACTGGGAACACTTCTATGGAAGAAATGAAATGTATGTTCGTGATGGGGTGCATCTATCGAGGGCTGGGGTTGTTGCTGTTACGAACTCATTGGAACCAGTGGTTAGAGGCATTTGTTTGGGTTTAAACTGTTAGTAGATAGTGGTATGGGAATTGATAGGGAGGAAGGAGGTAATAAAAGAATGTTTTTGTTAGAGAAACAAATTGGCAAAATGATCAGGGGAAAGAGAAGGGCCTCAAAATAGCAATTCACTTAGGGTATATTACACTAATAGTAGAAGTCTAAGAAACAAAATAAACGAGTTAAATGCTCTTGTCTGTACAGAAAAAACAGATATTATTGCACTTACCGAAACGTGGATGAATGTAGAAAATAGAGAACTATTAGCTGAATATCAAATAAATGAATTTAAACTATTTCACACAGATAGATATATTAGACGAGGAGGGGGAGTAACCATATATGTTAGGAACAATTTCAAATGTAGTCTCAAAGAGGGAATCAAAACTGAGCCACACACAGAAACTAATGCGGAGGATTAAGTCAGAGGAAGATAGTAAGAAGCTACAATATGACCTAGACAAATTAAATGAACGGTCCAACAAATGGCTACTAAAGTTCAACCCGAGTGAATGTTAGGCGGTGGAAACAGGAGGCCACACATTGGATACCGAATGGGAGATGAAGTCGTTCATGAAACGGACAGATAGAAAGATCTAGGAGTTGATATCGCACCAAACCTGTGTCCTGAATCCCACATAAAAAAAATAATATCTGCGTCATTTGTAAGGCTGGCTAACAACAGAACTGCCTTCAATATCTTCTGTAAAGTATCATTCAGAACCGTGTATACCGCATATGTAAGACCAATCCTGGAATATGCAGCCTGAGCATGGAGCCCGTACCTTGTCAAGCACAAGACGAAGCTGGAAAAATTTCAGGGGTATGCCACTAGGCCAGTCCCAGAACTAAGAGGCATCAGTTACGAGGAAAAGCTGCGTAAAATGCATCTCACGACATTGGAGGTAGGAGAGTAAGGGGAGATATGATCACTACCTGTAAAATTCTCAGAGGAATTAAGAGGGTAGATAAGGATAAACTGTTAAACACGGGTGGTACGCAAACAAGGGGACACAGGTGGAAACTGAAAACGCAAATGAGCCACAGGGACGTTAGAAAGAACTTTTTCAGAGTCAGAGAAGTTAACAGAAGGAATGCATTAGGGAGTGATGTGATGGAGGCTGACTCCATACACAATTTCAAATGTAGATATGATAGAGCTCAGTAGGCTCAGGAATCTGTATACCAGTTGATTGACAGTTGAGAGGCGGGACCAAGGAGCTAGAGCTCAACCCCTGCAAGCGTAACTAGGTGAGTACAACTAGGTGAGTACAGTGTTCTGAACATTGTATAGAGAACCTAGAGAAAAGATGTATTTTACATATAAAAAATTGGGTTTTAATACACTTCCAAATATATGAGGTCTTTCCTTCACTTTCATTCCATCACTACGAAGTTGTAGTAAGTCTCTCCTTGAACTCTTATCAGCCCTAATCACTTGCCAATATCAAGTGTACTTATATATATCTTTGCCTTAAAATTTGTAGTGTTAAGAGTATGCAACAGCTTCACTTATTATAAGCAAATAAAGCTGACAAATCAGGTCAAATACTGCAGTGTTGAATACCTGACAAATACGTTTGAATAATTTGTTTGAATTTGCAGTTGAAGAAACTTACCTTTCCGTTGTTGACAAAAGAACTCCGTGACTATTTAGCAATGAATGCGGAAATTAATTTACTGGCCGCCTCCATATCTAACTAAGACTAACTAACAAAATATTTGTTATATAATAATTCTTCTTAATTTTTCTGTTTGAAAGGAAGCTATCGATTGACGGCGGGCAATAACGCTAGCGACTGACCACAAGAAATTTCGTCGGAACCATCTTTGCAGTCAGGGAAGTCATCACATTGCCAATCTTCAGGCACGCAGTAAGACCCATCCAAGCACCAGAATTTGTCTGCACACACAGCAGGATCTGGGAAGAGAGCCAAACATTAATGTAAAATCATATATAAACCTCACACATACTTAATTAGAAACAAATATTGTTTTCCTCTTTTAATGTTGCAAATCATTAATGAAATACTCTATATGCATACGAGGAGTCACTATAACGTGGCTGAAATATATTGACCAAACCACAATCGACTTGAGAATGGTCCAGGAAGGACCGAAACGTCGTCGTCCCTTCTCTTTCTAGTGTGTGGTTTGGTCAACAAATACTTTATTCTTACTCTGCACGTTTTACACAGAAGACGTGACAAAGTTTGAATACATTGTGACAGACAACAATTGTTACATATACTGTTATTACATATACATACACTCTATATACAACTGTTATGAAAGGCACTGTTTATCAATATAAAAATAACTGTATCATATACAGTTTTTACTCAATAAACAACCCCCACACATTTTAAGTGACAAACACACACACACAACATAAGTGACAAACACACACACACAACATAAGTGATAAACACAAATGACAAAAAAACAACATAAGAGATAAACACTCAAACATAAGTGTCAAACAATCAATATAAGTGACAAACACCACATAAATGACAAACACACAACACAAGGGACAAGAACAACATAAGCGACAAACAAAACATAAGTGACAAATACACAGAATAAGTGACAAACACACAAAATAAGTGACAAACACAACATAAGTGACAGTTAGTGATAAGAGAGAAACCTGCATGGGTGCTAAACGATTAAGAGTAATGCTACACGAGCTTTTCAGTGTAAGAGTAGTTAACAAAAGTAACGCATTAAGAAGTGAGGTTGAGGAGGCAAACTTGATATACAGTTTCAAATGTAGATTTGACAGAGCCCAATAAGCACAGGAGTCTGTACACCAGTTCATTGACAGTTGAGAAGCGGGACTAAAGAGCCAGAGCTCAACCCCTGCCCCCGTATGCACAACTAGGTGAGTACACAACATAAGAAACAAACACAACGTTAATGACAAACACACAACATAAGTGACAAACACACAACATAAGTGACAAACACACAACATAAGTGACAAACACACAACATAAGTGATAAACACACAACACAAGTGGCAAACACACAACATGATAAACACACAACACATAATACAAACACACAGCATAAATGACAAACGCACAACACAAGTGGCAAACACAACTCAAGTGACAAACACAACTCACGTAACAAACACATACAACAAGTAACAATCACACAACACAAGTGACAAACATACAACATAAGGGGAAAGATTTACAGTATAAGTGAAAAACATAGAACATAAGAGACAAAAAACAACATAATTGTGACAAACACACAAAATAAGTGACAATACATAACATAAATGACAAACATACAACATAAGTGACAAAGAAAATCCATAAGTGACAAACACAACAAAAGTGATAAACACACACCATAATTGACAGCTACACAACACAGGTGACAAACACACAACTTGAGACAAATACAACATTAGTGACAAATACAACGTAAGTGACAAATACAACGTAAGTGATAAACTCACAATCCAACTGACAAATACGCAACACAAGTAAAAGCACACAACATAACAGACACATAATATAAGTGCAAGCATACAACATAAGTGACAAACACACAACGCAAGTGACAAACACACAATATAAGTGACAAACCCACAATATCAGTGATAAACCCACAATATCAGTGATAAACCCACAATATCAGTGATAAACCCACAATTAACAAACATGCAATAAGTGACAAAAACACAACATCAGTGACACACATATGAGATATAGAACCAGACAGCTGAGTGAACAGCGCTTGGAATTCGTAATCCTAGGTCCGATGAACGATCCCCGGCGAAAGTGGAAACAAATGGGCAAAGTTTCTTTCCCCCTGATGCCTCTGTTCACCTAGCAGTAAATATGTACAAGGGAGTTAAACAGCTTCTACCGGATGCTTCCTGTGCTCACCTAGTAGTACTCACCTAGTTGTGCTTGCGGGGGTTGAGCTCTGGCTCTTTGGTCCCGCCTCTCAACCGTCAATCAACAGGTGAACAGGTTCCTGAGCCTATTGGGCTCTATCATATCTACATTTAAAACTGTGTATAAAGCCTCATACGTATGTACGTTAGCCTCCACCACATCACTGCCTATCGCATTCCATCTGTAACTACTCTGACACTGAAAAAGTTCTTTCTAACGTCCCTTTGGCTCATTTGGGTATCTAACGTCCCTGTGGCTCATTTGGGTACTTAGTTTCCACCCTTGTTCCCTTGTGTGTATGTGTGTGTGTACTCACCTATTTGTACTAACCTATTTGTGCTTGCGGGTGTTGAGCTCTGGCTCTTTGGTCCCGCCTCTCAACTGTCAATCAACTGGTGTACAGGTTCCTAAGCCTACTGGGCTCTATCATATCTACATTTAAAACTGTGTATGGAGTCAGCCTCCACCACATCACTGCCTAATGCATTCCATCCGTTAACTACTCTGACACTGAAAAAGTTCCTTCTAACGTCCCTGTGGCTCATGTGGGTATTCAGTTTCCACCTGTGTCCCCTTGTTCGCGTACCACCAGTGTTGAATAGTTTATCCTTCTTTACCCGGTCGATTCCCCTGAGGATTTTGTAGGTTGTGATCATGTTTCTCCTTACTCTTCTGTCCTCCAGGGTCATAAGGTGCATTTCCTACAGCCTTTCCTCGTAACTCATGCCTCTTAGTTCTGGGACTAGTCTAGTGGCATACCTTTGGACTTTTTCCAGCTTCGTCTTGTGCTTGACAAGGTACGGGCTCCATGCTGGGGCCGCATGCTCCAGGATTGGTCTTACGTACGTGGTGTTCAAGATTCTGAATGATTCCTTACACAGGTTCCTGAAGGCTGTTCAGATGTTAGCCAGCCTCGCACATGTCGCAGACGTTATTTTTTTTATGTGGGCTTCAGGAGACAGGTTTGGTGTGATATCAACTCCTAGATCTTTCTCTCTGTCCGTTTCATTAAGTACTTCATCTCCTATTCTGTATCCTGTGTCTGGTCTCCTGTTTCCACTGCCTAGTTTCATTATTTTGCATGTACTCGGGTTGAACTTCAATAGCCATTTGTTGGACCATTCACTCAGTCTGTCCAGGTCATCTTGTAGCCTCCAACTATCATCCGCTGTTTCAATCCTCCTCATAATTTTTGCATCATCAGCAAACATTGAGAGAAACGGTTCTATACCCTCTGGGAGATCTTTTACATGTATCAGAAACAGTATAGGTCCAAGGACTGACCCCTGTGGGACTCCACTTGTAACGTCTCGCCAATCTGAGACTTCACCCCTCACACTGACTCCTTGTCTCCTGTTGCTTAGGTACTCCTATATCTAATGGAGTACCTTCCCTTTCACACCGGCCTGCATCTCCAGCTTTTTCACTAGCCTCTTGTGTGGTACTGTATCAAAGGCTTTCGGACAATCCAAAAATATGCAGTCTGCCCAACCTTCTATTTCTTGCCTGATTTTTGTTGCCTGGTCGTCGAATTCGCGTAACGCTGTGAAGCAGGACCTGCCAACCCTAAACCCATGTTGATGCTGTATTACAAAGTTCTTTCGCTCCAGATGTTTCACTAGCTTTCTTCGCACAATCTTCCCCATCAGCTTGCATGATATGCAGGTTAGGGACACTGGCCTGTAGTACAGTGCCTCCTGTCTATCCCCTTTCTTGTATATCGGGACAACGTTAGCTACTTTCCAAATTTCTGGCAGTTCCCCTGTTACCAATGATTTGTTGAACACTATGGAGAGTGGCAGGCACAGTTCTTCTGCTCCTTCCCTTAGTATCCATGGGGAGATTCCATCTGGGCCTATAGCCTTTGTCACATCCAACTCTAGTAAACACTTCCTTACTTCCCCGCTGGTAATCTCAAACTCTTCCAGTGGATCCTGGTTAGCTATTCCCTCTTTTATCTCTGGGATTTCTCCTTGCTCTAAGGTGAAGACCTCCTGGAATTTCTTATTCAGTACCTCACACACTTCCTTGTCGTTTGTAGTGAATCCTTCTTCCCCTATTCTTAATTTCATAACCTGTTCCTTTACTGTGGTTTTTCTCCTGATGTGGCTATGCAGCAATTTAGGCTGAGTCTTTGCCTTGCTTGCGATGTCATTTTCGTATTGTCTTTCTGCCTCTCTTCTCATCCTGACATATTCATTCCTGGCATTCTGGTATCTTTCTCTGCTCTCCAGTGTCCTGTTATTCCTATAGTTTCTCCATGCCCTTTTACTTTGCTGCTTAGCTAGCCTACATCTCTGATTAAACCATGGGTTTCTCATCTTCATTTCACTGTTTTCCATTTAGACTGGGACAAACTTGTTTGCTGCGTCCCTGCACTTCTGCGTGATGTAGTCCATCATGTCTTGGGCCGTCTTCCCCCTGAGCTCTGTTTCCCATGCTATATCTGATAGGAATTTTCTTATCTCCTCATAGTTTCCCTTTCGGTATGCTAAACTTTTGTTTTCGGTATCTCTCCTCGAGTTCAATAACTCTTCTTCAATCAAGTACTCAAACACCAGTGCACTGTGGTCGCTCATTCCTACTGGGGCATCAAAACCGATTTCTCTTATGTCGGAGTCGTTCAGAGTGAAGACTAGGTCGAGTCTCGCTGGTTCGTCATTTCCTCTCATCCTTGTGGGTTCTCTGACATGCTGGGTTAAAAAGTTTCTAGTCACCACCTCCAGTAGTTTGGCTCTCCACGTATCCTCGCCTCCATGCGGTTCCTTGTTCTCCCAGTCAATCCTTCCGGGATTGAAATCCTCCATGATGATCATATGGGGTCTATTTCTACAGGCAGCAGAGGCTGCCCTCCCAATTATAGTGTTAACTGCCATGTTGTTGTTTTCATACTCTTGACTGGGTCTTCTGTCATTTGTTGGAGGGTTATATATTACTGCTACTACTATCCTTGGTCCTCCCATTGTCATGGTGCCTGCTATGTAGTCTCTGAAACCCTCACAGCCCGGGATATCCATCTCCTTAAAACTCCATTCCTTTCTCATGAGTAGGGCCACTCCCTGTGTGTGTGTGTGTGTGTGTGTGTGTGTGTGCGTGTGTGTGTGGGGGGGGGGGAAATAAGTAGTTTGATTGACAGTTAAGAAGCAGGCAGAAAAAGCTAGAGCTCAACCCTCGCAAACACAACTAGGGTAATATACACAACATATCTTGAGGTTATCTTGAGTGATTTCGGAGTTTAGCATACCTGAGGCCCGGTCCTCAACTAGGTCTCAATTTTGTTCCCCCAGGAAGCAGCCCGTAGCAGCTGTCTAACTCCCAGGTACATATTTACTGCTAGGTGAACCGGTGCATTAGGGTAAAAGAAACTCTTCCAATTTGTTTCCGCCTCCACCGAGGATCGAACCCAAATTCTCAGGTCTACGAATCCAGAGCACTGCCCATTCGGCTGTCAGGCCCCTTTAAGTGACAAATTTAAGTGACAAACACAACATAAGTGACAAACACATACCAAAAGTTACTAACACACACCTTCACTGACAAACACACACAATAAGTGACAAACCCACAACATAATTGACAAACACACCATAAGTTACAAACACTCAACATAAGTGACAGTCACACAAGTGAGAAGCAAACAACATTAGTTACAAATACACAACATAAGTGCCAAACACACACAATAACTGATAAACATACAACATAAGAGACAAACATGCAACATAAGTAGACAATGAGACACAATAACATAAAAAACAAGGACACAAAATAAGTTACAAACAGACAACACAATAGATAAACACACAACATAAGTTACAAACACACAATATAATAGATACACACACAACATCAGAGACAAACACACAACATGATAGTCAAACAAACAACGTGACAAACACACACACCATAAGTGACAAACACACAATATGTGACAAACACAACGTAAGTGACAAACATAATATAAGTGACACAGAAACAATATAAGTGACACAGAAACAATATAAATGACAAACACACATCGTAAGTGTCAAACACGCATCATTAGTGACACCCAACATACGTGACAAACGCACAACACAAGGAACACACAACATAAGTGACAACCAAGGAAAACAAGTGACAACCACATAATATGTGACAAACACAACATATGTCACAAATACAACGTAAGGGACAAGCATACAACACAAGTGTCAAACAAACACCCTTTAACGGAAAATCACACAATATTAGTGTCAAACACACATCATAAGACACATACAACGTAAGTGACAAACACACACAATAACTAACAAACACTCACCATTAGTGTCAAATACAAAGCAAGAGTGACAAACACAACGTAAATGACAAACACACGACATAAGTGACAAACACAACACAAGTGAAAAATTCAACATACGTGAAAAAACACACAACCCAAGTGACAAGCACACAACACAAGTACCAAACACAAGTGACAAACACACAACACACGTAACAAACACAAGTGACAAACACACAACATACGTAACAAACACGAGTAACAAACACACAATACAAGTACCAAGCACACAACACAAGTGACAAACACACAACACACGTAACAAACACAAGTAACAAACACACAACACAAGTGACAAACACACAACACAAGTAACAAACACACAACACAAGTAACAAACACACAACACAAGTAACAAACTCACAACACAAGTAACAAACACACAACAAAAGTAACAAACACACAACACAAGTAACAAACCAAGTGACAAACACACAATACAAGTACCAAGCACACAACACAAGTGACAAACACACAATACAAGTACCAAGCACACATCACAAGTAACAAACACACACCGTAAGTGACAAACTCACAACACAAGTGAGAACACAGAACATTAGTGACAAACACAACGTAAATGGCAAACACACAACACAAGTGACAAACAGACAATACAAGTGACAAGCACACACCATAAGTGACAAACATACAACACAAATCACAACTACACAACATAAGTCACAAACATACAACATAAGTCACAAGCATACAACATAAGTGACAAACACACAACACAAGTGACAAATACACAACGTAAGTGACAATCATGCATCATAAATGACATGCAAATTTTTTTTGTAGGGATATTCCTCCGCGGGTCGTAAGCTATGGCTGACCCACTAAGCGTTACTTGTTTCTTGTTTCGGTTTTACTTATGTGGAGAATGAGTATTTAAGTCTCTTATGCTCTCTTTAGTAAGATGAGTTTAACAACTTCTTCTGCTCTGTTGAATCTAAGTGTAAATCTTATTGGGTTTGTAACTGTGCACTGTGTTAGATATTATTCCAGTGGTCTGTAGGACATTTCTCCACTGTGCTGTCATTTCGTCTCATTATCTGAAACCTGTAAGCCTAGTTGTATATGCACATGGGTATCCAAGACTGATGCAATGTAAGTGCACTTCTGTTGTTCTTCTGCTCCCTTTTATCAAAATAAGTTGTTTGTAGTTGGTTGAATTCTTGTACCAACCCAGAGATCCTGATGTTGCAACTGCTGTGTTGTGGTCACTGTACATCTTCTGCATTGCTATATTTCTAATTTCTTTCTTAATCTGTGATAGACTATTATATGTAAATGTCTACATTTCTTCTCTTAGTTGCAAGTTTTGCAGCTTTTTCTGCAATGTCATTTTCTATTATTCCCACATGACTTGGCTCCAAGTTGATCATCACCTGACGACCTCGACGTTTGAGTGTTTGCATTAATGCTATGACATTTGTGATCAGTTGGATGTTGTCACGTATGTGTTCTTGTTACAAGGTTTCAATGGCAGTTCTCGAATCTGCATGTATGATAACATGCTGTCAGTGATCAGCAAGAGCATGTCCCAAAAGTCTTTTGAATGACTAGCATCTCTGTTTGTAAAGTTGAACACCCGTTAGAGAGTCTCCAACTAACTATAGAATTTTCTGCCTTAACGGCAGTTCCGGTTTCTAGTCCCTGCTGGTCTACTGATCCATCTGTGAAGTATGTGAAGATGGCACATGCCAAGTCTGCTTCTATATGCATCTGTGTAATATTACGTAGCACCTGAGGATTAGTCTGGTTCTTTTTTTCTTCAAGAGCCATAATCTTAAAGTCTGCTGGCAGCGATTCCCAAGGGGCTGGCATAACGAAGTCTACATGTATTTTGTCGACACCCCTCTCAGTGACTTTATTTGTTATATCGAATATATTTATGGTGTTCATTGCACAATGGGCCCACTGGATGCCATTGGAGGCTCTTCTGGCCCGAGTTAGTGCCCCAGTGATTATATCTTAAAGTGAACTGATTCTTGATCTAGTCAATATCTTGGTCAGTATTCACGCAGACCCTGTTAACCATATTTCAATCGATGTTAGCTGAGTTTCTAGTCTTAGGTTCAGTATTTTTTCCAACTGGGAGCCTCTATTAATAGAGGCTCGCATTGCATCATCTTGAATAACCTCAACGTATGCCCAATGGCCAGGAGAAAGAGTGAGTAAGGCAGGCGCTGCATAATCAACTAGGGAACGAACGGCGTGTATGTAAAACATTCTTAACACTTTGTGTCCCGCTCCTAGACGGGACCCTGTGATTGCTCTCATTATAATATATTCCCGTTATGCAAAGGGAATTTGCAGACATAGATATGCTGATAATAAGAAAGGATTAAAATGCAGTTACTAACATCCCCAAAAATGTTTAAATATGCCTAGGAAAGGTGAGTGTCGATTTGGATCAATATGTAGGTTTTTTCATCCTGACATGTGCCAAACCTCACTGGAGGAGAGAAAATGCTATGACATCAGGTGCCCATATTTTCACGTGAACGGCACAGAACACTACATAAAGAGTGGCAAGCAGGATAATGAATTTGGAGGAAACTCGATAAATGTTTTATACAAAACCGAATGAGAATTCAAAAGGAGGAGCATGGAGAGTGTATGGAACTGGATGCCAGATCCACTTGCATACCAGAATTACAGATACAATTACACACCAAAAGGGAACTACAACTACGACAGACAACTGCCCTACAACAATCAGTACTGGTCAGAACAAACTCAATATGTCCACGCATAATGGGCTTGCCGAAAAAGTCTCCCAGTCCAACCATCCCTAACAGAGTATCCTCATTCATCTTTGCCAACATACAATGACTAAAAACAAGAACAAACAACAAAGTACAGTTCATAAATGGCCTCCTCACGGAGTCAAATGTTGTATTTGGAGCTTTCACAGAAACCCATGCAGGGGAATTCTTGGACAGTGAGATCTGGATTCCAGGATATAACCTATACAGGTGTGATAGGAAAATTGTCACATGGAGGAGTGGGTTTGTATATTAGGGAAGACCTTGTATGGTCGAGCTCCTTAACGTTACACATGAGGTGGTAGAGGTACTGGGATTAAAAATAGACCAAATAAACTTAGTGATAATTTAATAAACAAACCGCCAGATGCAACGGTCGAGGAATTCACAGAACAGATAATAAAAATAGAGAATAGCCTTGATAATTTGGAGAACCCGATACCTGATATTATCTTCCTAGGTGACTTCAACTTGCATAGTCTCAGATGGTGAATAGCAAACAATAATATTATACCAGGAAATCTATCAGGACCTAACCAACCACAGATTAGAGAACTACTTAGATTCTGTGACAAATTTTCACTCAACCAGCAGATATCAGAGCCAACGAGAAATGAAAATATTCTAGATCTGGTCTTTACGAACAATGAAGACATTATCAGAGACATTACGATATTAAATACCACATACTCAGATCACAAGCCCATTGAATTGCAAACGACCATCAATACTCAGAATAGACCTAAAACGTTGATCAAGCGCGAGGGGTTATTCAGTAAATTCATTTTTAATAATAAAAGGATAGACTGGGAGAAAATAAACAGGGAACTTACAAACATTCCACGGGGAACTGTTCTAAGTAATACAAGTCCTACAGAAGGAATAAGAAAACTGACTATGGAAGGGTATCAAGTCTGTCTGAAACATGTTCCTTTGAGGAAAGGCAGAAAGAGATCCAACGTAGAAAGAGAACACAGACGACACTATAAAAGAAGGAAAAAATAACGGAAATGCTTAAGCAGACACGACTTTCCCGTCAGAGAAGGGATAATTTAAATAGGGAGATTGAAGAAATCGAGCGGAAATTGAAACACTCATATCAAACTGAAGAAAGGCAGTTAGAACAGAAAACAATTCAGGAAATAAAGAAAAATCCAAAATACTTCTTCACATATGCGAAATCAAAAGCAAAAACCACTGCTAGTATTCGACCTATTCGTACAAGTGAAGGTTCATACACGGAGGATGACAAAGAAATTAGTGAAATCCTAAAAAAGCAGTATGAGGGCATGTTTAGCACTCCAATAAACAACATGAAAGTGGAAGATCCAGACAATTTCTTTATGCGGGATATCCAAACCCCTGTAAATATAACTGGCATTAATACGAACGAACTAGACTTTGAAAGATAAATTGAAAACATTCCCATGCACTCGGCCCCAGAAGTGCAGGTCCAGACTCATGGAATTCAATATTTATAAAGAAATGCAAAGTGCCGGTAGCACAGGCACTCAGTATAGTGTGGAAAAAGAGCTTGGACACTGGGGAGACACCAGATGCACTTAAAGTAGCAGACATAGCCCCTCTACACAATGGAGGGAGCAAAGCATTGGCAAAGAATTATAGATCGTGCCTCTCACAGCTACCTGATGACTACGACATAGTCACTGAGGTATTAGAAGAAAAACAGAATGCTGATGTGATGATATACACGGACTTAACAAAGGCTTTCGATAAATGTGACCATGACGTGATAGCACACAAAATGAAGTCAATGGGAATAACCGGTAAAGTAGGACCCTGGATACTCAGTTTTATTTCAAACAGGACTCAGCGAGTAACAGTCAACCATATAAAATCGAGTCCTAGCTACGTTAAAAGCTCTTTACCTCAGGGTACAGTCCTTGCACCGCTGCGTTTCCTTATTCTCATATCAGATATAGACAAAAATACAAGTCACAGCTTTGTATCATCCTTTGCAGATGACACAAAAATCAATATGAAAATTACCTCAGCTAAAGACATTGAAAAACTTCAAGCTGATATTAATAAAGTTTTCGACTGCACATCAGAAAATAACATGATGTTTAATAGTGATAAATTGCAGGTACTCAGGTACGGTTAAATTGAGGACCTTAAACATGATACAGGGTACAAAACACCATCAAATGTGCCCATAGTAGGAAAATAGCATGTAAAGGATTTAGGAATAATGATATCTGACGACCTAACGTTTAGGGAACATAACCAAGCAAATATTGCGTCAGCCAGAAAAATGATCGGATGGATTACAAGAACTTTCAATTCCAGGGATCCCATCACAATGGTTGTACTCTTCAAGTCACTTGTGTTGTCCTGTCTTGAGTACTACTCAGTACTCACTTCCCCCTTCAGAGCAGGAGAGATTACTGATATAGAGGGAATACAGAGAACATATACGGCACGCATAGGCGCGATGAAGCACCTAAAGTATTGGGATCGTCTCAAAAGCCTTCCAAATGTACTCACTAGAAAGAAGATGAGAGAGATATCAAATAATATACACGTGGAAGATACTGGAGGGCCAAGTGCCAAATCTACACAGTAAAATAACAACGTACTGGAGTAAACGATATGGAAGAAAATGCAGAATAGAATCAATGAAGAGAAGGGGTGCCATAGGCACATTCAGAGAACACTGTATAAAAATCAGAGGTCCCCGGTTGTTCAACATCCTCCCAGTGAGCATAAGAAATATTGCCGGAACAACCGTGGACATCTTCAAGAGGAAACTGGATAGTTTCCTTCAAGGTGTGCCAGACCAACCGGGCTGTGGTGGGTATGTGGGCCTGCGGGCCGCTCCTAGCCACAGCCTAGTGGACCAAACTCTCACAAGTCAAGCTTGGTCTCGGGCCGGGCTTGGGGAGTAGAAGAACTCCCAGCACCCCATCAACCAGGTGTCAACCAGGTATATTCAGTCGCAATTTCGCTTTCTCCTTAAGATATTAAATTTGCTTGTTAAATGTCATTGTATAATCTATTCACACTCTGAGATATTTATATTATTTATATTATTTAACCCACTGAAAGTTAATGTCTTGAATGCGTAGGTGCCTGTCTGGAGTGTTGCCACCTAGTTTCATTGCCATAGACTTCTGTGGATATATTTTTAGCCCTAAAATGTTGCATTCGGATGTTACTTTACCTAACACCCCTTGTGCTTTATTTAAAAGTAAAGAACCTGTGACAACTAATGTTGTATCATCAGCATAGCATAGCAATTAAACACCTGCAAATATAATGGTAACGATTTTTTTCATAAGGATGTTAAATAGACTAGGATTGATGACTCTTCTTTGCAAATGGTATTCATTCTCATGCAAATGGTAGTCCGACACTTGTCCTTGCAGCCTTACTCTTGCATACCTGTGACTAAGGTAATCTTGAATCCATGCTAGCATATTTCCTTTTACCATTTTTTAAACTAAGGTGTGCAAAATTCTTGTTGGATTGCAAGTTCGAATACTTTTTCTAGATCAAAGATGATTACAATAGCTAAACCTGAGTTAACTGTTCCAAGTAATGTTGCTATGCAGTTGGCAGTACCTACTTCATTAGTGAAGCCAAGTATGTGCTTATGCAGGTTTCCAGTCTTCAACAGGAGCCTATTTAAGCCCATTCGTTTTTTGGTTTTAATAATCCATGAGGTTACTGAAATGGGTCTGTAATTGCCAGGTTCTTTGGCTTTGGAATCTGAATGATGTCTGCTTTCTTCCAAGAGGTCAGTAGTTTGCCTTGCTACCAAGATGTATTGAAGAACGTCCAATATCCGTTGATCTCCAGCAGGACCTGCATGTGCGATCATTGAGTATGTAATGCTATCAGCATCTGGTGCAGTTAACCTTACCACCTTTTTTGGCCCTGATTAGTTCTTGTTTGGTGAAGGGACAGTCACATTCGTCATTTGTAGCTATGCTGTCATGAATGACTGTCATCCTCTCTTGTCTTAATTGTTCTTGCTGCCCTCTGCCCATTGCAGGAAGCTGAAATAAAGCTTCTCTTTCTGCAAATTTGAGAGCAAGTCTCTCATCTCCAACAATTATTGAATACATGCCTGTGGTCGGACTAGTCGACCTGATATGGTTTTAATCTGGCCCCCATATCTTGCTAAGACTACTGTGATCATTTAGAGTTTGACACCACTCAAACCTTCTTGATTCCTTTACCTCTCTAGAAACTCGTCTTCCTTCAGATAACACTGCTCTTAGCAGAGTTATTCTTTCTGGTGTGGGGTTTCTCTTTAGATGTTTTCTGAAGATGTTGACTGTGTTGTTTTGTTATTTAACTTTATTACAATGAACCAATAGTTTTTTCGTTTTGTGTTTCCTGTGATAATGATTGGAATAGCTTTGATTGCAGCAGCTGCAATGGCTATTGGTCTCGTGTATGTTCAAATCCTCAAGAGGCGTGTATGTTGCATACCATTTTTCAAGTTTCACTCGATATATATTCCAGTTGGTCATTTTTAGATTCCACTTAGGTTGTGCAGGTGGTGTAGGAAGTCGTTCTATGTTTAGTGTTGAGGCAGTAGCATAGTGGTCATTGGTGATCACCGGGTCTACCTCCCACTTCGCCTGATGCTTGAATGATCGTGAGATTAATGTAAGACCAATGGAACCCCCTTGAATGTGAGTGGGGTTCCCACAATGTTGAGAAGTATAATTTAAGGCACTTCTCGCAAAGCTGCAGCTAAATTACTCCCATTTGCATTGGCTGGCCCAGCAGCACCTAATTCTTGATGATGCGCATTAAAATCCCCAGCAATAATTACATTTCCGTGCGTCGCTAAGGCAAGCACTGCCTCTGCTTCTAGTTTACATCTAGGGGGCTTGTAGACGTTGTATATAAGGAGCTCAATATTAGCCATATTCACTGTTACTGCTAAAACCTCTACCCCATCCCCACATGAATCTGGGTCTATTTTCCTGATGGGTATGGTATTTCTGACTAGGGTCATTAACCATCTTTGTCTCCCCTGTTCATACGGTATAACATAGTGCTGATATCCAGCTAAACTGAAGGATTTCGTGGCCGGGAGAAAGTTTCTTCAAGATGATTATATCTCCTTTCGAACTGATTGCAGCTTCCTGAAGGGTGAGGTTTCTATTTCCAAGACACTGCAGTAATCGTAATGGCTAGACGACGGTTTCGGTTGGTGTTGCCTATTCTAGTAGAACTCCTCTTGGAAATCGACCTCTATATTCTCCACCTCGTAAGTAGTGTCACCCTCAAATCGGGCTGCACTGATTACTCATGACCGTTTCCCCTGTTGTCGAAATCTGTGCATCTCTGCCATCCAGTATTTCGTTGTTGATGTAGCTGAATATCGGGCTGCATTGATTGCTCATGCCCACTTCTTGTGTTGTTGGAACCTGTGCATCTCTGCTGTTCAATACTTCTTTGTTGGTGTTGTTGCATATCAGACTGCATTGGCTGTTGATGTCTGTCTCTTGTGTTGTAAGATTCCGGTGATCTTGAATGGCGACTGCTTCTTGAAGTTGCTTTTGTGGATCTTGATGGTCTGGTGTCTTGACTAGCCGACTGTTGTTGGTAGTCTGAAAGTCCATAAGGATGTTATGCCTTGTTTGTCCCCTTGTGCTTCGTCTTGTCTCAGACTGTCTATTTCCTGTGTAACTGTGGTCTGCTGCACGATCTTGCCAATTATTACACAAGTGATTTCTTGAGTCTATTGTTATGAGGCGTTCTGCATCATCTGTAGGCAATTGATAATAGTCCCTGCTATGATCTTCACGATGTTTTTCAGCAGGACCTCCGTAAAACTGTAAATTTGTTGTGTTGATTCCGAAAGTGATTGCTTTTTGCTTTTTTGCTTTTGTTATAGTTCTGCTGTATTTTTGTGTATTTTCAGATTTGGAGTTGATAGATTCGGGAAATTTTGTTCTGTCAGAGTGGGTTTCTGTTGTGTCTGTGAGTAGTGAAGTTGAGGACTACGACCGCGCGCGCGGCACCTGCCAGGTGGCACTCCCCTTCAGGTGAGTGCCAGCCGACAGGTGCCACGCGCGTGCGGTCGTAGTCCTCAAGTTTTTTCCGGGGAATTTCCGGGATGTTATGACAGGTGTTGGAGGAAAGTGGATCGCGTCGCTCCAGTCCTTGTGGTTTTTGGGGAGCTTTCTGTGTGTTCTGGTTAAGAAAGAGTGTTGTAAGAAATGTTATGACAGGTGTCTGACAGGTGGCGCGCGTCCCTCTAGTCCTCGCGGGTTATGGGAATTTCCCGGAAGTTATGGCGCGTGTCGGAGGTAATTGGAGCGCGCGGGTCTAGTCCTCAGGGGTTAAGGTAAGTGGTCAGGAAAGATTGGAGTTCTTGTTGTGTTTAGCAAGTGATAGAGTAAGAAAATAGAAGGAAGATGGAGGAAGGAGTAAAAGAGTTGATCGTGAGTTAGTGTGTAGATGAGAGGAGAAGACAGCACGGCCTGTTATGTTGTTTTGGGATGGGAGTTGGATGGAGTTTCCCCTTCGTCGGGAGAGAGTGCTCTGGGCCATTATGTGGTTAGACAAATCATTAGCTCCCCTACAGGAAGTCGCAAGTGTTGAGGGGTGAGAGAGCACTCTCCTGCAGAAGTTGGCCATTCCCTTGGGTCATTTGTCTTCAGAGTGGAGATGTTCGTCCCACGACGACTTCCCATACACTGTGAATTCCGGTAAGGAGGCGCGAGGTACATACGATAGATCCACACCTGCCAGTCATCAATCAATCACTCACACCCCTCATCCCCACCCGCTCCCATACCATCAACCATTGTTCCGTGCATTCTCTTTTAGTATGTGTAAGCTATATCGCAACGTGATCAACATGGTGAGAGCAATAACGAGGGAAAAGTAAACACATTATATAAATTTATTCCGCGACGGGGTAAACGTGCTGGTCGCAGGTTGGAGCCCGACTGATCAACTTTCCAACTAGTCCGGGTATTTCTCCCCCGACACCGGAAGTGGTGGGGCACCCATTACCATTGCGTTTCGCCAGGGTCCGCGATGGCGGGTGCCACGCGTCGCTCTGTCTCTGTCTCTGTCTCTCTCTCTGTCTATCTCTGTCTCTCTGTCGGTCTGTCTCTGTATGTCTGTCTCTGTCTCTGTCTCTGTCTCTCTGGCGGTCTGTCTCTGGCTCTGTCTCAATCTCTCTCTCTCTCTCTCTCTCTTTGTCTCTGTCTCTCTCTGTCTCTGTCTCTCTCTCTCTCTCTCTCTCTCTCTCTCTCTCTCTCTCTCACCCTCTCTAAAGTCCACCACACAGCACTTCACTTAGTAAACTCAGTCAAAGTCAGTAGGTTGGCGTTTACTAAAAGAGAGAAACATTTCACATCGTCACGGAGACGCGATCTATACCTACAAATTGTTCTTGTTAACTGTGATCACAACATCTGCCGGCCCAAATAAATACCATTGAAATTTATGCATGTTTATCAAGTCATAAGCTGGTCTTCAATCTTATTATTATAACAAATCATAATTTGCTGTTCTCTCTCTCTCTCTCTCTCTCGCTCTGCCTCTCTGTCTCTCTGTATCTCTGTCTCTCTGTCTCTCTGTCTCTCTGTCTCTCTGTCTCTCTGTCTCTCAGTCTCTCAGTCTCTCAGTCTCTCAGTCTCTCTGTCTCTCTGTCTCTCAGTCTCTCAGTCTCTCAGTCTCTCAGTCTCTCTGTCTCTCTGTCTCTCTGTCTCTCTGTCTCTCTGTCTCTCAGTCTCTCAGTCTCTCAGTCTCTCTGTCTCTCTGTCTCTCAGTCTCTCAGTCTCTCAGTCTCTCAGTCTCTCTGTCTCTCTGTCTCTCTGTCTCTCTGTCTCTCTGTCTCTCAGTCTCTCAGTCTCTCAGTCTCTCAGTCTCAGTCTCTCAGTCTCTCAGTCTCTCAGTCTCTCAGTCTCTCTCTCTCTCTCTCTCTCTCTCTCTCTCTCTCTCTCTCTCTCTCTCTCTCTCTCTCTCTCCAGATCATTTAGTAGTTGGGAAAGTAACATCATTTCCTTTCTCCTGCTGCCGCTGTTCACATATCTTTCTCCATCAAGGCTGTCTCTCTTAAGACCTACGTCATCCAATGTAAACACCAATCGATGAGAATAAGACCGGTGAGTCGATAGTGAAATAGGTCTGGGTTAAGTCTGTTTTCAGTTCTTGTATCACAGTCAATGTAGCGTAATGGGAAACCAGTCTTTCTACTGCCTACATAAATAGCGTTTGAAAATGTATGCAAGTCTAGACAAACTCCTATAGCCCTTACATTCTAACACAAATAAAATATTAGCACACGATTGTATCGCATTATATCATCATTAAGTAACGTAGAGATCAACTTTCTGGCTGTTGTCCGGATATCATTATTGAAATGTGAACTCATTTAGCCAAACACAATATCTCCATTACATCTCATAGCATATGAATATTACGGTATACCCGTTTTAACCCTCTATAACACAATGTAACGTAACGTAACGTACCGCAAATCAACTTTCTACAGACCAAATATCGTTTTAAATGAAAGTATGACATACTCCATCTTCATTACATCTCTCACCATATAAAATATTGGCGTCTACCCCTTTTAGCCCTCTGTAACACAATGTAGCGCAGCGTAACGTAACGCAAATCAACTTTTGCAGACCAAAATGTCATTTTGAAACGGAAAGTGTGGGATTAGTCCTTATTCATTACATCTCTCACCATATAAAATATTGACCTCTACCCCTTTTAGCCCTCTGTAACACAATGTAACGCAACGTAACGTAACGCAAATCATCTTTTTGCAGTCCAAAATGTCATTTTGAAACGGAAAGTGTGGGATTAGTCCTTATTCATTACATCTCTCACCATATAAAATATTGACCTATACCCCTTTTAGCCCTCTGTAACACAATGTAACGCAACGTAACGTAACGCAAATCAACTTTTTGCAGTCCAAAATGTCATTTTGAAACGGAAAGTGCGGGTTAGACCATCTCCATTACATCTCCTACCATATAAATAATTGATGGCTACCCCTTTTAGCCCTCTGTAACACAATGTAACACAACGTATCGTATCGCAAATCGACTTTTGCAATCCAAAATGTCATTTTTAAATGAAAGTATGACTTAGTCCATCTTCATTACATCTCTAACCATATAAAATATTGGCGTCTACCCCTTTTAGCCCTCTGTAACACAATGTAACGCAACGTAGCATAACGCAAATCAACTTTTTGCAGTCCAAATGTCATTTTGAAACGGAAAGTGAGGGTTAGCCCATCTCCATTACATCTCTACCATATAATTAATTGGTGACTACCCCTTTTAGCCCTCTGTAACACAATGTAACTCACCGTAACGTATCGCAAATCAACTTTTTGCAGTCCAAAATGTCATTTTTAAATGAAAGTATGACTTAGCACATCTCTTACCATATAATATTGACCTCTACCAGTTTTAGCCCTCTAACACAATGTAACGTAACGCAAATCAACTTTTACAGCCCAAAATAACATTTTTAAATAAAGTAGGACTTAGTCCATCTCCATTACATCTCCTTCCATAAGAATATTACAGTCTACAAGTTTTAGCCCTCTGTAACACAATGTAACGTAACGGGGAAAATCATCTTTATCGGATGAGCAAATAACATTATTGAAAATGACATCCGTGTTTAGCCATTACATCCAAACACAAGAAAAATATTACCGTTTTTCTTGAGAAACTTATATGTGGAGATCATATCTCCAGAGTCCACACAATAAGCCACACATCACTCATCTTCTGTTTTCAAATCGCAGCTCGCATCTAATTTAATGTTATTTTTTTTTTGCAGAAACTATGTTTTTGAGATTATGCTCAATGTCGGCAATTACTATTCGTATCATCAAACTCCTTTCAGTCAACAAAATTCACATTTCATATCGCGTGTGTAGATTAGAGAGAGAAGACAAACATAGTGTGCAGCTAGTCAAAACTTATCATAACAGATATGATTTCACAGAGTTTTTCAACCTTTGCCAGTTTTTTTTTCATTGTTATCTCTTCACTCGTGCTAAGTGAGTCAGACAAAATGTGACATTTCATTTCATTATTAGCCATGCAATATGCTATTAGCTAGGTAGTCAAAACATATAACAAGCGTTATTTCACAGGAATTTTTTCTAGCAAATATGCTTCCTTTAAGCAGTTCAACACATCAAACACCTCCAGTCTGCGAAATTCCCTTTAGCCAATAATCATCCTTTACAGTATTTCTTGACTAGAATAGCACTCCAAAACATAAGTGGTCATTTTTATTCTCACTGTCGCACTATAGTCAATAATTTGTTTCGCAGAGTGACAAGTTATGCATAGTGACGAGATTTCATGGTGTGCATAGTTTAAGAGAGTTCACACTGTATTAATTACGGTCATGGATATCTTATGTTATGTTTATGAAGACCATCTCTTCTTATTTTTTTATCATTTTCACGCCCCACAGCTTTACAGTCTTCTCATATTCTTTTTCAAATAAAGTTTGTTTACTGTTTTCCAGTAGATCGGCCTCACATTACATATATTAATCAATTTTCAAATTCAGTTCAGTTTCTTTTCAATATCGCAGCTTTGTTGCCCCCACAGCCTGTATCTAGTTCAAGACCTCTTATTATCAATGTCATTAATACGGTTAGCATCAACCACGTATTGGATGTCTCTGTCATTCAGTCATCAACGTAGTATGTGTTTAATGAACGTGAGAATCACTTCATGTGCACTCATTTTAGTTTAGTTTAAAGTTTTACATCTTGAATTAATACCGCTATTGGATAGCTCAGACATTCAGTTAACATCTCAGTAAGTGAAAATCTTTTCATGTGAGCTCATTTTTAGTTTAGGATAAGGTTTTTCCATCGTGAAATGCTATTATCAGTAACCAGGTATTGGATGAAACTACCATTCAGTTTACATCTCAGTAACTGTTTACTGAACATTGTCATCCATCCATGCAACCTCATTTTTAGTTTTAAGTTTCTACATCGTAAAAATAAAATATTACTATCACCAGCCGTGTATCGGATAGCTCAACCATTCAGTTAACATCTCAGTAAGTGAAAATCTTTTCATGTGAGCTCATTTTTGGTTTAGGATAAGGTTTTCCATCGTGAAATGCTATTATCAGTAGCCAGGTATTGGATGGGTGGACCATCCAGTTTACATCTCAGTAACAGTTTACTGAACATAGATATCCCTCCATGTGACCTCATTTTTAGTTTAAGTTTCTCCATCGTAAATAAAAATAAAATATTACTATCACAATCCTTGTATTGGCCTGCTCCGGCATTCAGTTTACATCTCAGTAAGTGTTTACTGAATGCAAAATCGCTACATGTGTGGTCATAAGGTTTTCTCATCGTGAAATGCTATTATCAGTAACCAGGTATTGGATGACACTACCATTCAGTTTACATCTCAGTAACTGTTTACTGATCATTGTTATCCATCAATGCAACCTCATTTTTTTTTAGTTTTAAGCTTCTACATCGTAAAAAATAAAATATTACTATCACCAGCCATGTATCGGTAGCTCAACCATTCAGTTTACAGCTCAGTAACTGTTTACTGAACATAGACATCCCTCCATGCGAGCTCATTTTTTAGTTTAAAGTTTCTCCATCGTAAAAAATAAAATATTACTATCACAAACCATGTATTGGGTGGGTCAACCATCCAGTTTACATCTCAGTAATAGTTTACTGAACATAGATATCCCTCCATGTGACCTCATTTTTAGTTTAAAGTTTCTCCATCCTAAATAAAAAATAAAATATTACTATCACAAACTTTGTATTGACCAGCTCCGGCATTCAGTTTACAACTCAGTAAGTGTTTACTGAATGCAAAATCGCTACATGTGTGGTCATTTAGTTTAAAGTTTCTCAATCTTAAAATATTACTATCAACATCAACCATGCATTGGCCGGCTTAGTCTTCCAGTTCACATCTCAGTAAGTGTTTACTGAATGCAAAATCGCTACATGTGTGGTCATTTAGTTTAAAGTTTCTCAATCTTTAAATATTACTATCATCATCAACCATGCATTGCCTGGCTAGTCTTTCAGTTTACATCTCAGTGAGTGTTAACTGAATGTGGAAATTATCACGTGTTAGCATTTAGTTTAGTTTCAAGTTTCAATTAAATACTAACATCATCCCCGTATTGGGCTGTCGGCATTCAGTTACCCACTCGGAGAGTGTTTACTGAACGTCGAAATCATTTCCTGTAGACACATTTTTTACTTGAACCCGTCTCCACTCCAAACCGGACCTCCGGTCCAAGTCAGGACCGCCGGTCCTGACTGGTTTGGAGTGGAGACGGGTGGAGTGGAAACTAAATGCTAACACGTGATAATTTCCACATTCAGTTAACACTCACTGAGATGTAAACTGAAAGACTAGCCAGGCAATGCATGGTTGATGATGATAGTAATATTTAAAGATTGAGAAACACTTACTGAGTTGTAAACTGAATGCCGGAGCTGGTCAATACAAAGTTTGTGATAGTAATATTTTATTTTTTATTTAGGATGGAGAAACTTTAAACTAAAAATGAGGTCACATGGAGGGATATCTATGTTCAGTAAACTATTACTGAGATGTAAACTGGATGGTTGACCCACCCAATACATGGTTTGTGATAGTAATATTTTATTTTTTACGATGGAGAAACTTTAAACTAAAAAATGAGCTCGCATGGAGGGATGTCTATGTTCAGTAAACAGTTACTGAGCTGTAAACTGAATGGTTGAGCTACCGATACATGGCTGGTGATAGTAATATTTTATTTTTTACGATGTAGAAGCTTAAAACTAAAAAAAATTAGGTTGCATTGATGGATAACAATGATCAGTAAACAGTTACTGAGATGTAAACTGAATGGTAGTGTCATCCAATACCTGGTTACTGATAATAGCATTTCACGATGAGAAAACCTTATGACCACACATGTAGCGATTTTGCATTCAGTAAACACTTACTGAGATGTAAACTGAATGCCGGAGCAGGCCAATACAAGGATTGTGATAGTAATATTTTATTTTTATTTACGATGGAGAAACTTAAACTAAAAATGAGGTCACATGGAGGGATATCTATGTTCAGTAAACTGTTACTGAGATGTAAACTGGATGGTCCACCCATCCAATACCTGGCTACTGATAATAGCATTTCACGATGGAAAACCTTATCCTAAACCAAAAAT
Source organism: Procambarus clarkii (assembly GCF_040958095.1). Lineage (NCBI taxonomy): Eukaryota > Metazoa > Arthropoda > Malacostraca > Decapoda > Cambaridae > Procambarus > Procambarus clarkii. Next base: position 581,669 of record NW_027189203.1, on the reverse strand, counting down.
GAGCTCACATGAAAAGATTTTCACTTACTGAGATGTTAACTGAATGTCTGAGCTATCCAATAGCGGTATTAATTCAAGATGTAAAACTTTAAACTAAACTAAAATGAGTGCACATGAAGTGATTCTCACGTTCATTAAACACATACTACGTTGATGACTGAATGACAGAGACATCCAATACGTGGTTGATGCTATCCGTATTAATGACATTGATAATAAGAGGTCTTGAACTAGATACGGGCTGTGGGGGCAACAAAGCTGCGATATTGAAAAGAAACTGAACTGAATTTGAAAATTGATTAATATATGTAATGTGAGGCCGATCTACTGGAAAACAGTAAACAAACTTTATTTGAAAAAGAATATGAGAAGACTGTAAAGCTGTGGGGCGTGAAAATGATAAAAAAATAAGAAGAGATGGTCTTCATAAACATAACATAAGATATCCATGACCGTAATTAATACAGTGTGAACTCTCTTAAACTATGCACACCATGAAATCTCGTCACTATGCATAACTTGTCACTCTGCGAAACAAATTATTGACTATAGTGCGACAGTGAGAATAAAAATGACCACTTATGTTTTGGAGTGCTATTCTAGTCAAGAAATACTGTAAAGGATGATTATTGACTAAAGGGAATTTCGCAGACTGGAGGTGTTTGATGTGTTGAACTGCTTAAAGGAAGCATATTTGCTAGAAAAAATTCCTGTGAAATAACGCTTGTTATATGTTTTGACTACCTAGCTAATAGCATATTGCATGGCTAATAATGAAATGAAATGTCACATTTTGTCTGACTCACTTAGCACGAGTGAAGAGATAACAATGAAAAAAAAACTGGCAAAGGTTAAAAAACTCTGTGAAATCATATCTGTTTTGATAAGTTTTGACTAGCTGCACACTATGTTTGCCTTCTCTCTCTAATCTACACACGCGATATGAAATGTGAATTTTGTTGACTGAAAGGAGTTTGATGATACGAATAGTAATTGCCGACATTGAGCATAATCTCAAAAACATAGTTTCTGCAAAAAAAAAATAACATTAAATTAGATGCGAGCTGCGATTTGAAAACAGAAGATGAGTGATGTGTGGCTTATTGTGTGGACTCTGGAGATATGATCTCCACATATAAGTTTCTCAAGAAAAACGGTAATATTTTTCTTGTGTTTGGATGTAATGGCTAAACACGGATGTCATTTTCAATAATGTTATTTGCTCATCCGATAATGATGATTTTCCCCGTTACGTTACATTGTGTTACAGAGGGCTAAAACTTGTAGACTGTAATATTCTTATGGAAGGAGATGTAATGGAGATGGACTAAGTCCTACTTTATTTAAAAATGTCATTTTGGGCTGTAAAAGTTGATTTGCGTTACGTTACATTGTGTTAGAGGGCTAAAACTGGTAGAGGTCAATATTATATGGTAAGAGATGTGCTAAGTCATACTTTCATTTAAAAATGACATTTTGGACTGCAAAAAGTTGATTTGCGATACGTTACGGTGAGTTACATTGTGTTACAGAGGGCTAAAAGGGGTAGTCACCAATTAATTATATGGTAGAGATGTAATGGAGATGGGCTAACCCTCATTTTCCGTTTCAAAATGACATTTGGACTGCAAAAAGTTGATTTGCGTTATGCTACGTTGCGTTACATTGTGTTACAGAGGGCTAAAAGGGGTAGACGCCAATATTTTATATGGTTAGAGATGTAATGAAGATGGACTAAGTCATACTTTCATTTAAAAATGACATTTTGGATTGCAAAAGTCGATTTGCGATACGTTACGTTGTGTTACATTGTGTTACAGAGGGCTAAAAGGGGTAGCCATCAATTATTTATATGGTAGGAGATGTAATGGAGATGGTTTAACCCGCACTTTCCGTTTCAAAATGACATTTTGGACTGCAAAAAGTTGATTTGCGTTACGTTACGTTGCGTTACATTGTGTTACAGAGGGCTAAAAGGGGTATAGGTCAATATTTTATATGGTGAGAGATGTAATGAATAAGGACTAATCCCACACTTTCCGTTTCAAAATGACATTTTGGACTGCAAAAAGATGATTTGCGTTACGTTACGTTGCGTTACATTGTGTTACAGAGGGCTAAAAGGGGTAGAGGTCAATATTTTATATGGTGAGAGATGTAATGAATAAGGACTAATCCCACACTTTCCGTTTCAAAATGACATTTTGGTCTGCAAAAGTTGATTTGCGTTACGTTACGTTGCGCTACATTGTGTTACAGAGGGCTAAAAGGGGTAGACGCCAATATTTTATATGGTGAGAGATGTAATGAAGATGGAGTATGTCATACTTTCATTTAAAACGATATTTGGTCTGTAGAAAGTTGATTTGCAGTACGTTACGTTACGTTACATTGTGTTATAGAGGGTTAAAACGGGTATACCGTAATATTCATATGCTAAGAGATGTAATGGAGATATTGTGTTTGGCTAAATGAGTTCACATTTCAATAATGATATTCGGACAACAGCCAGAAAGTTGATCTCTACGTTACTTAATGATGATATAATGCGATACAATCGTGTGCTAATATTTTATTTGTGTTAGAATGTAAGGGCTATAGGAGTTTGTCTAGACTTGCATACATTTTCAAACGCTATTTATGTAGGCAGTAGAAAGACTGGTTTCCCATTACGCTACATTGACTGTGATACAAGAACTGAAAACAGACTTAACCCAGACCTATTTCACTATCGACTCACCGGTCTTATTCTCATCGATTGGTGTTTACATTGGATGACGTAGGTCTTAAGAGAGACAGCCTTGATGGAGAAAGATATGTGAACAGCGGCAGCAGGAGAAAGGAAATGATGTTACTTTCCCAACTACTAAATGATCTGGAGAGAGAGAGAGAGAGAGAGAGAGAGAGAGAGAGAGAGAGAGAGAGAGAGAGAGAGAGAGAGAGAGAGAGAGAGAGAGAGAGAGAGAGAGAGAGAGAGAGAGAGAGAGAGAGAGAGAGAGAGAGAGAGAGAGAGAGAGAGAGAGAGAGAGAGAGAGAGAGAGAGAGAGACTGAGAGACTGAGAGACTGAGAGACTGAGACTGAGAGACTGAGAGACTGAGAGACTGAGAGACTGAGAGACAGAGAGACAGAGAGACAGAGAGACAGAGAGACAGAGAGACAGAGAGACTGAGAGACTGAGAGACTGAGAGACTGAGAGACTGAGAGACAGAGAGACAGAGAGACAGAGAGACTGAGAGACTGAGAGACTGAGAGACAGAGAGACAGAGAGACTGAGAGACTGAGAGACTGAGAGACTGAGAGACAGAGAGACAGAGAGACAGAGAGACAGAGAGACAGAGAGACAGAGAGACAGAGAGACAGAGAGACAGAGAGACAGAGAGGCAGAGCGAGAGAGAGAGAGAGAGAGAGAACAGCAAATTATGATTTGTTATAATAATAAGATTGAAGACCAGCTTATGACTTGATAAACATGCATAAATTTCAATGGTATTTATTTGGGCCGGCAGATGTTGTGATCACAGTTAACAAGAACAATTTGTAGGTATAGATCGCGTCTCCGTGACGATGTGAAATGTTTCTCTCTTTTAGTAAACGCCAACCTACTGACTTTGACTGAGTTTACTAAGTGAAGTGCTGTGTGGTGGACTTTAGAGAGGGTGAGAGAGAGAGAGAGAGAGAGAGAGAGACAGAGACAGAGAGAGACAGAGACAAAGAGAGAGAGAGAGAGAGAGAGAGAGAGAGAGAGAGAGAGACAGAGCCAGAGACAGACCGCCAGAGAGACAGAGACAGAGACAGAGACAGACATACAGAGACAGACCGACAGAGAGACAGAGATAGACAGAGAGAGAGACAGAGACAGAGACAGAGCGACGCGTGGCACCCGCCATCGCGGACCCTGGCGAAACGCAATGGTAATGGGTGCCCCACCACTTCCGGTGTCGGGGGAGAAATACCCGGACTAGTTGGAAAGTTGATCAGTCGGGCTCCAACCTGCGACCAGCACGCTTACCCCGTCGCGGAATAAATTTATATAATGTGTTTACTTTTCCCTCGTTATTGCTCTCACCATGTTGATCACGTTGCGATATAGCTTACACATACTAAAAGAGAATGCACGGAACAATGGTTGATGGTATGGGAGCGGGTGGGGATGAGGGGTGTGAGTGATTGATTGATGACTGGCAGGTGTGGATCTATCGTATGTACCTCGCGCCTCCTTACCGGAATCCACAGTGTATGGGAAGTCGTCGTGGGACGAACATCTCCACTCTGAAGACAAATGACCCAAGGGAATGGCCAACTTCTGCAGGAGAGTGCTCTCTCACCCCTCAACACTTGCGACTTCCTGTAGGGGAGCTAATGGTTTGTCTAACCACATAATGGCCCAGAGCACTCTCTCCCGACGAAGGGGAAACTCCATCCAACTCCCATCCCAAAACAACATAACAGGCCGTGCTGCCTTCTCCTCTCATCTACACACTAACTCACGATCAACTCTTTTACTCCTTCCTCCATCTTCCTTCTATTTTCTTACTCTATCACTTGCTAAACACAACAAGAACTCCAATCTTTCCTGACCACTTACCTTAACCCCTGAGGACTAGACCCGCGCGCTCCAATTACCTCCGACACGCGCCATAACTTCCGGGAAATTCCCATAACCCGCGAGGACTAGAGGGACGCGCGCCACCTGTCAGACACCTGTCATAACATTTCTTACAACACTCTTTCTTAACCAGAACACACAGAAAGCTCCCCAAAAACCACGAGGACTGGAGCGACGCGATCCACTTTCCTCCAACACCTGTCATAACATCCCGGAAATTCCCCGGAAAAAACTTGAGGACTACGACCGCGCGCGCGTGGCACCTGTCGGCTGGCACTCACCTGAAGGGGAGTGCCACCTGGCAGGTGCCGCGCGCGCGGTCGTAGTCCTCAACTTCACTACTTCTGTGCACGATTGTTCCAGACGTTGGTGTTAGTGTATGCAGTGCTGGTCTGTGTGTTTATCCTGGCCTGAGCTGTCTGCACCTTTTCTTTCCGTGTAGAGCAGGTTGGGCTCCAGTCATGATGTTTGGCTTCACAATTTGGACATTTGGCTGTTGTGGTCTGGATTGCCGTGTGCTTGGCTATACAGTCATTGGTTGGATGTCTCAGACTGCACACTCTACATCTCTCCTGTCCGGTGCAGCGTGATTAATGGTGGCCGTATTTCTGACATCTGAAGCAGCGCAGGGGTTCCGGGACGTATGGTCTCTCGATAAATTCCCCAATTTCCAAGGTTGAATGTTTCTGGCACGTGTCCCATGGCGGTCACCAGAACCTGGTGTGTCGCTGCTTTGTCTACTTTTATGCACCATCGTTCCGCATTCAGGATTTGCTTGTGTCCTAGTACTGAATTCAGTGGAAAGTCGACGGGGTATCCCAACAGCACGACTCATGTGCGTCTTTCTGAAGGGTCCATCATTTCCAGGCATACAGATTTCTCTTGCAGGGCTGTTACGTTTTCTAAGTAATTGCCAGTATGTTGGTTTCGTGGTGTCATTATAGTTTCTCCTTTTAGGTTAGCTGTGATGGAACGTTTGAGTTCTGGTTGTTCCTTTTCCATTGCCGTTACTACTCCATATGCTGTAGAAAAGTGCTCTGTCTGCATTATCTTGAATTTCGGTCTGACACTGGCTGGTGTGAAACTGGTGGTGTCCTCCCCTGTTTCATAATCTAGTCCTCTGACTGGGCTGTGGAGAGAATTACATTGTCTGACACTGGCTGGTGTGTGACTTGTACGGTCCTCTCCTGTCTCATAATATAGTACTGTGACTGGGTTGTAGACAGAGAAGCATTGTCTCACACTAGCTGGTGTGTAAATGGTACTGTCCTCTCTAGGTTCATCATGTCTGGTGTCTCGCTGGTAGAAGCACTTGTGTAGCCTCTGAAGCAGTTTTCTTCGATGCCTGCTGCATCTCGATCTCCTGTCTCTCCTTGTTGTCTGAGAGCTGCCTCCATTCCCTCTTTCTCTTTGACGTCTCCACGTAGTGAGGACTGATTCACTGCCCTACCTAATGCCTGAGACACTCCTAGGCCTGGAGAAATTCATTCCCCCTCAAACGGAGGTCGTAAAATTATTCCTCCAGGTGGAATCAGATATACCTAACACCTATTGAGCGTTTTGGTCTATCTTTCTCTATTAGGCTCAGTACACCCTCTAAGGTGCCCCCTTGTGGCGATCTCGCCTCGCCCTTGAGTCCGAGGTAGGAGTCCTACCCTCGCACACTTCCTTGTCGTTTGTAGTGAATCTGTCTGCCTCTATCCTCAATTTCATTACCTGTTCCTTTACTGTGGTTTTCCTCCGGATAAGGGTATGAAACAATTTAAGTTGGGTCTTTGCTTTGCTTGCGATGTCATTTTTGTATTGCCCTCTGCCTCTCTTTGCAACCTGATATCTTCCTTCCAGGCTACTCTGATACTGAAAGATATTCTGGTATCTTTCACTGCTCTCGAGTTTCCTGTTATTTCTATAGTTTCTACACGCCTTTTTACTTTGTTGCTTAGCTAGCCTACCTCTCTGGTTAAACAGTGTCCTTGGTGTAATGCATGGTGAAATGTGAAAGATTCCGGAAGAATTTAAAGTCATTAATGTGACTGGGGGACATCATTGCTTAATGAGGATGTTGTGTTGTTGAACAGCTTTTTGAGTAACGTAATCAATGGGTGCAGTTACCTGTCTGTGTGACAGTTAGTTGAGCACCCCTTGCTAATTTGTGTAATTAGCATAAGTCACAGTGAGTTCATGCAGTGGTGAGGAATTGTGGGAAGGGCGACTAAAGGCGTGTTAACAAATTAATGAGCTATCGGAAATTAAGTGATTGATTAACGTAAAGGGCGAAGTCAATTGAGCTATCATAGCTGTCATAATTCGTTGGACTTATCATATCTGTCTGCGGACAGGAGATTAAGCATTAGGAGCTGATTCAAAGGGATTAGCACCTGCCACTTGGTGAATTCACAGTGTTGATGTTGTTAATTATGCAGGGTGAAGAGTAACCTTGTGAAGTACAGTAATAGAACCCTTATTATTAATGTAATTTTGTCATAAGATCAGAGAGACACCTGTCAATTGAGTGACAGCAGTGTCGATTATAACTCGTCAGGATTATTAGGCTCTCGGTGTGACAGTAATTAATTGGGAATTACTCACCTGAATGCTTGACGTATCAAGTGTGGTGTAATTAAGGGCTTTCGAGTTATTGTTGTCATATGAGTGTTGTTGAGACACGATTGTGTTAACGTAATTGAATTGTTACTATCTGTCTGTGGACGGTCAATCAACATAATTGTTATTAAATACAATTAGTGTACTTTTATCATTGTTGTTTGTGTCTTGAGAGACAAGTGTTAACGTAAAATTTTGATAGGGGGTTATCAGTGTTGCATTACCCACCTAGTTACTTTGGTACCTCCCTGGGAGGGCTTCGAGTGTCAATCAAGTTGTGATTATGGTATACTGCTCACCGAGAGGGCCGTGAGATATATTGATTGCAAGCTTGTGTCACCAGTGGACACCACTCTGTTCAGTTAGTGTCATTATTCAGCTAGCAACGAGGGAAAGGAGTCAGTGGTTTCACTTGGCTGTTGAATTATCTGTTGCTACTGTGCCACTGGAAGACAGTAAAGTAACGTAAACTCATCGTTATAGTAGTTCTAGATTTTGTTGAATAAATTGTTGTTGTTCTTAGAAACGGTCGTTTGATTTATCCCACAATAATATTGTCCCACTTATCATGTTCTGCAACGCCTTGCACACATATTGTGACGGTGCTCTCTCCAGTTTCTCCCAAATGCCAGCTGTAAGAGTCATATCAGCTTACCTGCAGGTTCTCTGGGATGCAAAGGAATCTTTTGAGGTATGAGGCTTCCAAAATGGGTGCTAATTTTTGGGGAAATTTGCATTTGTAAATTTGCAGGGAAGTGGAAAAGTCGCGCCCTGGGTACAACAAAATGGCGCCCCCTGGCCTGCAAATCAACCATTTTGTGTATGGCGCCCGCCGGTCGGCGATTGGCTGGCTGAGGTCACATGACTTCATTGACCAATCAGAAGCCGCCTCTGGGTCTGTGACATCACCAGGAGACCTAACCCGCCGCCTGCAGAGCGCCAGGCGCTCAGAGATACTTGGCGCTTCATTGAGAGCGGACGTGCGCCGATTGAGCTCTCAAGTTCCAAGCCTAGGAGCCCCCTTAAGTGGATATACACAGCCGGACAATTAAATAGTGACTACCAAGGACTTCAGTACTTCAGGGAATTGCGAGGAAGCCTATTCCAGCGGTGTAAGGGCCACGTGGACTGTGAGCTGATTAGTCTTGGAGAAGTTGAGAGAGAGTTGCTACAGCTGGAGGAGTGAGTGACTCGATGTCAGTGGAACTCCAAAGCATTCAGAGCTGTGATTGGATCACACCCTCTAGGAATTCAGAAGGGAGAAGATGCATCCTGATCCTTGAGTGTGGCCTCGGTGAAGGAGTGCTTGAGGGGACGACGTGTGCAGTGACGACTGGATGAGCCAACGCCCTGGAACTTCACTTAGGGAATGAGCACGGAGATGACGAGGATCTTCACGACGCCTACGGACTGGTGACGCTTCTGGAATGCTGAGGAACTGCACGAAAAACAGAGTATCCAGCGAATGGCGACTGGAGCCCAGGTGTCTGAGGACAGGATATGTAGAGGTAGATAATTTTTTCTCTCCCACATTTCCCTTGATTGTTAGGCAAGATAGGCCTATTGTTATGCTTAGGCATTTATTAGAGTGCATATAAGTCATAGGAGTAGATTAGGCTGTGGGAAAGCACGTATATATCATTCTACTGATTGGTGAAGACAGCGTGTGGCCGACCCGTGAAGGACTGAGGAGCGACGTTGATGGAGCCGCCCCAGTGAAGGGGGCCAGTGATCCCTTTAATTCACCAGCTGATGAGAGCTGCTGGTGGCCACCAGAGGAGCGCTGCTGTCACCATTATTATTATTATTTCCATAAGTCCATACATGTATCTCGTGTGTTGTAGTTTACTTTGAGTAAACTTTTTATTATTTTATCACTGCTTTTAGTGTAACCTCCATCTCATTGAGCTTTGTGGATAAATGACATGAATATACTGTACTGTTACTGGCATGACATAAAGGGAGACCCTGTGTTGGCAACACGACATTAGATTTGAACATTGGTACTGGCATTCCCTAGAGAGAGTGATTCTGTGTTGGCAACATGACATCATATTTGAACACTGGTATTGGCATTTCCTAGAGAATGACCCTGAGATGGCAACATGACTACATTTGAATTCTAGTACTGGCAGCAGATAGTACGGTCCTAGGCTGCTGTAAATATATTATATTCGAACTAACGGCGTTGCTGGGACACAGAGAATTACCCAGCTGGCGTGCAGGATTAAGCTTATAAGTGTGGGCTGGGCCTTCTCCTCTCCCCCTTGGGTCCAAGGTCAAATAGAGGTGGCCGGTCTTGAGATATGATTAGGAGAGTTCCCTGGGGGTGATATGTGATACCCTAGTGGAGGGAGCGAAGACCCATGGCGTGAGGTTATAGGATCAGTAGCAAGATCCCCCGCTGTTTAACTGTAACCTCATGTAACACAAGGCCAAGGTGAATGACGCATGACAATGTTTAAATTGAGTCTGCCCCTGGAGCTTGAACTCGATTCATAGTGCCACACTTCTCAAACATTTATGAAGAGAAAAGGATCACCGTCAGTTACCCTTTATTAGTTTTTATCACTTGAATGATCCAGCAGCCCAAGTGGACATGTTTTCACTACTGTGGTGGAAGCCTGGTGGTTTGCTTTCACTTTTCCTATGGTCTCAGGCTTAAAGTAAAAATCTGCATGTAAGCAGTTCTTTTTGTTTGAGGTCTGCCTCCCAAGCGAGGTAGTTACGTTAACATAACATCAGTAGGAAATAAAAAAAATCTCACACATGGCAACTTCCCTAACTGCAGATCTTGCTTCAGGGCTCTATTTAAACAATTCTGCAAATAAGGGTTGTATTATTGAAGTCCCCTCTACCGGAATATTACCATCCATCTCCCTGAGGGGTGGTTTGCATCTGGTATTGAGTAGGATTCTCTTGCAGGCTTTTTATTTCCTCCTTTGCTGACTTCAACTCTTCCTGCGGGTTGGTTACTGTCTCCCTCCTTACCCTCAGTCCTTCCCTGAATCCACATATGTTCGATTGTATCCCTAATCCAGGTTTCCTGTCCCTCCCCTTCTTCTGAGTTTGATCCTACGTTTGTCCTCGTGCATTTGCCTACCCGAGTTTGTCTCTCTGTCATGTTTCTTCCCTATGAGAGAGAGAGAGAGAGAGAGAGAGAGAGAGAGAGAGAGAGAGAGAGAGAGAGAGAGAGAGAGAGAGAGAGAGAGAGAGAGAGAGAGAGAGAGAGAGAGAGAGAGAGAGAGAGAGAGAGAGGGAGGGAGGGAGAAAGGGAGAGTGGGAGGGAGAGAGAGAGAGAGAGAGAGAGAGAGAGAGAGAGAGAGAGAGAGAGAGAGAGAGAGAGAGAGAGAGAGAGAGAGAGAGAGAGAGAGAGAGAGAGAGAGAGAGAGAGATAGAGAGATAGAGGGGGGGGAGAGTGTACTCACCTACTTGTACCCACCTATTTGTGCTTGCGTGGGGATGAGTTTTGGCTCTTTGGTCTCACCTCTCAACCATAAATCAACTGGTGTACAGATTCCTGAGCTTACTGGGCTTTATCATATCTACATTAGAAACTGTGTATGGAGTCAGCTTCCACCATATCACTTCCTAGTGCATTCTATTTACTAACTATTCTGATAGTGAAAAAATTCTTTCCAATGTCTCTGTGGCTCATTTGGGTACTAAGTTTCCACCTGTGTTCCCCTTGTTCGTTTTCCACCCGTGCTGAAGAGTTTGTCTTTGTCCACCCTGTCAATTCCCTTGAGAATTTTGTAGGTGGTTATCATGTCTCCCCCTTGCTCTTCTGTGTTCCAGGGACGTGAGGTTCAGCTCCTTCAGCTTTTCCTCGTTGCTCATACCTCTCTGTTCCGGGACAAGTCTGGTGGCATAACACTGAATCTTCTCTAACTTTGTTTTTTTGTAGTGTGTGTGTGTGTGTGTGTAATTATCTAAGTGTAATTACCTAAGTGTAGTTACAGGATGAGAGCTACGCTCGTGGTGTCCCGTCTTCCCAGCACTCTTTGTCATATAACGCTTTCAAACTACTGACGGTCTTGGCCTCCACTACCTTCTCACCTAACTTGTTCCAACCCTCTACCACTCTGTTTGCAAAAGTGAATTTTCTTATATTTCTTCGGCATCTGTGTTTAGCTAGTTTATATCTATGACCTCTTGTTCTTAAAGTTCCAGGTCTCAGGAAATCTTCCCTATAGATTTTATCAATTCCTGTTACTATTTTGTATGTAGTGATCATATCACCTCTTTTTCTTCTGTCTTCCAGTTTTGGCATATTTAATGCCTCCAACCTCTCCACGTAGCTCTTGCCCTTCAGTTCTGGGAGCCACTTCGTAGCATGTCTTTGCACCTTTTCCAGTTTGTTGATGTGCTTCTTAAGATATGGGCACCACACAACCGCTGCATATTCTAGCTTTGGCCAAACAAAAATCGTGAACAATTTCTTTAGTATATCGCCATCCATGTATTTAAAAGCAATTCTGAAGTTAGAAAGCGTGGCATAAGCTCCTCGCACAATATTCTTTATGTGGTCCTCAGGTGATAGTTTTCTATCTAGAAGCACCCCTAGATCTCTTTCTTTATCAGAATTTTTTAAAGATTTCTCACATAATATATAGGTTGTGTGGGGTCTATGTTCTCCTATTCCACATTCCATAACATGGCATTTATTAACATTAAATTCCATTTGCAGAGTGGTGCTCCATATACTTATTTTGTCCAGGTCATCTTGAAGGGCATGACAATCATCTAAGTTTCTTATCCTTCCTATTATCTTAGCATTATCAGCAAACATGTTCATATAATTCTGTATACCAACTGGTAAATCATTTATGTAGACAATAAACATCACTGATGCAAGAACTGAACCCTGTGGTACTCCACTTGTGACATTTCTCCAGTCCGATACATTGCCTCTGATCACTGCCCTCATTTTTCTATCAGTCAGAAAATTTTTCATCCATGTTAGAAGCTTACCTGTCACCTCTCCAATATTTTCCAGTTTCCAGAACAACCTCTTATGTGGAACTCTGTCGAAAGCCTTTTTTAGGTCCAGATAGATGCAGTCAACCCAACCATCTCTTTCCTGTAATATCTCTGTTGCTCGATCATAGAAACTGAGTAAATTCGATACACAGGATCTTCCAGATCCAAAACCATACTGTCTGCCTGATATTATATCATTTCTCTCCAGGTGTTCTACCCATTTAGTTTTAATTATTTTTTCCAATATTTTGACTATTACACTTGTCAATGATACCGGTCTATAATTAAGGGGGTCTTCCCTGCTTCCACTTTTGTAGATTGGAACTATGTTAGCCTTTTTCTACACATCAGCTACAACTCCTGTAAACAGGGATGCCTGAAAAATCAGTTGAAGAGGAATGCTGAGCTCAGGTGCACATTCTCTCAGAACCCATTGTGAAACTCCATCTGGACCAACTGCTTTGTTCTTATTTAGCTCAATGAGCATTTTTTCCACTTCGTCTCTAGACACCTCTATGTGCTCTATGTTGTTCTCTGGAATTCTTATTGTATCTGGTTCCCTGAAGATTTCCTCTTGTACAAACACACTTTGGAACTTTTCGTTTAATGTTTCACACATTTCCTTTTCATTTTCCGTGAATCTATTTCCCATTTTCAACCTCTGTATATCATCCTTTACCTGCAATTTGTTGTTTATGAATTTATAGCATAGACCTGGTTCTGTTTTACATTTGTCTGCAATCCCTTTTTCATAATTTCTTTCTGCCTCTCTCTCCTCACTGCCGTGTAGTTGTTTCTCGCATTTTTGTATCGCTGGTATGTTTGGGGGTTTGGCCTCTTCCTGTATTGATTCCATTTTTGTGTCTTTTGGTCTCTGGCCCTCTCGCACTTTCTGTTGAACCAATCCTGTTTCCTAGTTCTGCTTCTCTGTTTTGGGATAATTTTTTTTGTGCCTTTATCATATATTTCACAAAACTTGATATACATCTCATTCACTTCCTTGCCTAGCAACAAGTCTGTCCAATTATACCCACTAAAAAAATTCTAAGGTTGCCATAATGTCCTCTCCTAAAGTCAGGTTTTTCAATTGCATCAACCTTCATATTTTCTTCCAGATTATAACACATTGCATACTTTATTCCCAAAAAGACATGGTCACTTTTACCCAAGGGAGGAAGGTACTGAATGTCAAATATTTCTTCCTCCTTGCAGGTAAATGTCAAATCTAGCATGGAGGGAACGTCCCCTTCCCTCATCCTCGTAGCTTGTTTAACATGTTGATACAAGAATGTTTCCAGGATGAGGTCTACAAATTTACAGGTCCAGAAATATTCTGTTTTAGCTTCATATGCTTCCCAGTCTATGGCTTTCAAGTTGAAGTCGCCGACTATCAACAGTCGTGAACTATCGTTATTCGCTCTCGCTATGATCTCTCTCATTATTGTTATAAGACCTTCTCTTTTTACTATCTAGCTCCTCCTTTGACCATGTGCTGCTTAGCGGTGGACTGTATGCATTTATGATCATTAGTTTATCATCCTCATGGCAGATCTCTAGTGATATTATGTCAACTTCTTGTGGATTGGCAGTCATTATTTCGTTCACCTTTAGGTGTTCTTTCACCAGCACAGCAACGCCACCGCCTTTCCTAATTTTTCTGTCCCGTCTCCAAATTGAGCAGCCCCTTAGGAATATGACTTCATTTAAAATAACATCTTCAAGTTTTGTCTCCGTGAGTGCAACAATGTCTGGTGTCTGCAGCTGTAGTATATCACTTAACTCCAGTATCTTCGATCTTACTCCATCTATGTTGGTGTATACGATCTTCAGAAACTTGTTCCCCCTCTTCTTATTTTTCACTCCCCCACTCTCTAATGATTTTGTTGGTTTGCCTTTATGTACCACTTTATTGGTCTGCCTACCCCTATCACTTTGTAGAAAAATAATTGATTTCTTCTTCATTCCTGCTCTCATTTAAACGTTTTGCCTCGGCGAGGTTCAGTTTCAGCTTCTCTCTATCTTCTTTTGAAAGATCTCGTCTTAACGACCAAATTTTCCCATTTTCATCACTTTGTAATTTTCTAGCATTCCTTAGTACTTCTTCCATCTGTTTGGCACCATTTAAGGTGATCCTCAAAGGTTGATCTTTCCATTTTACATATCTGCCTATTCTCCTGTAGTCGCACACATTCTCTATGGTTGTAAGACCTTCCACGAGTGTGTGTGTGTGAGTGTGTGTGTGTGTATTCACCTAGTTGTGCTTGCAGGGGTTGAGCTCTGCTCTTTCAGCCCACCTCTCAACTGTCAATCAACTGTTCCTAACTACTATTTTTCCCCCACACCACACACACCCCAGGAAGTAGGCTGTGATAGCTGACTAACTCCCAGGTACCTATTTACTGCTAGGTAACAGGCGCATCAGGGTGAAAGAAACTCTGCCCATTGTGTCTCTCCGCGCCCGGAATAGAACCCGGGACCACAGGATCACGCATCCAGCATGCTGTCCGCTCAGCCACCGGCCCACCCCAAAGAATAAATTTTAGTGACTGCCTTCAGGGAGGATCGCACCCCCAGCCTGTGGTTTACTAGACGAGCGCTGTAGCCACTGAGCCATGAGGGTGTTGGAAAGTTTCCAACACTAATACATCATTATTGTATTAACCATAGTATATACTAATGCTACTAAATTTATAGAATTAACATGAATTAATATTTTCCTAGATGTGCGTCATTTACCAAATTCTTCCCACATAGAGGGGACAGTATTGCCTCAGATAATACCCAGCAATGCATAAATATTGTCAACATGCCAGATAATTGAATAATACTCTCGCCTTTTGTCAGTATTCTTTATAAGAATTAATACCTGATAATATAACAACTAGTGATCTAATAACAACGAGTTATCAACTAAAAGATCACTATATAACAGTTTATCTGTTATCTTAAACTAACATGGAGAAAACAGAAATTTCTCCTTTAATAAGAACACTGTTCATATTAATTACTATTTGACGAGTATTTAAATAATTTATAACTCCTTATAATTGCAACCCTCTTCTCATTCATTTATTAAGTCGAGTAATTACAAGGAAAAGAATTATCCGTTTCTACTAAAATATGTTGCGCATATGCGAGGAGAGGGGTTGAGGGAGGAGGAGGAGAGCGTGACTGACTATCATTGTTTGCCTAATAAGCCAAGTTTTCCTGAATTAATATATTTTCTCTTATTTTTTTTCTTATGACATGATAAAGCTACCCATTTCATTATGTATGAGGTCAATTTTTTTTTATTGGAGTTAAAATTAACGTAGATATATGACCGAACCTAACCAACCCTACCTAACCTAACCTAACCTATCTTTATAGGTTAGGTTAGGTTAGGTAGCCGAAAAAGTTAGGTTAGGCTAGGTTAGGTAGTTTAGGTAGTCGAAAAACAATTAATTCATGAAAACTTGGCTTATTAGGCAAATCGGGCCTTGCATAATAGGCTGAGAAATGCGTTCTGGCTACTAGGTACGATATATATATATATATATATATATATATATATATATATATATATATATATATATATATATATATATATATATATATATATATATATATATATATATATATATAAAGTATATATATATATATATATATATATATATATATATATATATATATATATATATATATATATATATATATATATATATATATATATAAAGTAAGATTAATAATTCTAACACGAATTTTCTCAATCTTTCGTACATTACGCTTCACTGTTGGAGGTAAATCAAAAATCACTTCTCCAAAATTCATTTTTATTTATTTTAGTCGTCTATGCCTTCAAATGC
Source organism: Procambarus clarkii (assembly GCF_040958095.1). NCBI lineage: Eukaryota > Metazoa > Arthropoda > Malacostraca > Decapoda > Cambaridae > Procambarus > Procambarus clarkii. Next base: position 565,630 of record NW_027189203.1, on the reverse strand, counting down.
CCACTTGGGGACTGTAAGCTCCAAAAAACCCAGTATATAGGCTAGACAACAACATCTCTTTCTAGGCGTTTAACGATGCATAAGCAACAGGGCTCCATTAAGGAACATATAATCTCTTCCCATAACCAAACCATCGCCAGAGAAATCCTAGTAAACAACACAGAAATCATCGATAGATACAGCGATAGCAGGCGGCTTGACGTTTGCGAGGCACTACACATCAAGAAGTCAACACCAGCAATCAACAGCCAATTATTGCACAACTATATTCTACCCACCTCAAGACTCCGCTCCAATATAGAAGCATCAAGAAATATGGACCAATAGGCTTTCTACAAACACTTCTATTCAATACCCATTGTTTCTGTTCTGTCTTGTGTTGATACTTTTAATACCCTATTAATATCCCCTCTTGTTCTGTCTTGTGTTAATGCCACATCACCCCTCCCACCTCACTCAAATGTAGATATAAAATCAGAGATACGTAAGTTCTAATCAGTTGTGTATTTGTGAAGTCTTTGAAAATGTAATAAGTTTTACGAAACGCGCCCGTGTCGCGTCAGACTAGAAATAAAAATGAATTTTGGAGAAGTGATTTTTGATTTACCTCCAACAGTGAAGCATAATGTACGAAAGATTGAGAAAATTCGTGTTAGAATTATTAATCTTACTTTTTCGGTCATATTTAATAATATATGTCTACAGGAAAGACTGCTACCAAAATATATATATATATATATATATATATATATATATATATATATATATATATATATATATATATATATATATATATATATATATATATATATATATATATATATATATGTCGTACCTAGTAGCCAGAACGCACTTCTCAGCCTACTATGCAAGGCCTGATTTGCCTAATAAGCCAAGTTTTCCTGAATTAATATATTTTCTCTAATTTTTTTCTTATGAAATGATAAAGCTACCCATTTCATTACATATGAGGTAAAAAAAAATTATTGGAGTTAAAATTAACGAAGATATACGACCGAATCTAACCAACCCTACCTAACCTAACCTAACCTATCTTTATAGGTTAGGTTAGGTTAGGTAGCCGAAAAAGTTAGGTTAGGTTAGGTTAGGTAGGTTAGGTGGTCGAAAAATCAATAATTCATGAAAACTTGGCTTATTAGGCAAATCGGGCCTTGCATAGTAGGCTGAGAAGTGCGTTCTGGCTACTAGGTACGACATATATATATATATATATATATATATATATATATGTCGTACCTAGTAGCCAGAACTCACTTCTCAGCCTACTATTCAAGGCCCGATTTGCCTAATAAGCCAAGTTTTTCTGAATTAATATATTTACTATAATTTTTTTCTTATGAAATGATAAAGCAACCCATTTCTCTATGTATGAGGTCAATTTTTTTTTATTGGAGTTAAAATTAACGTAGATATATGACCGAACCTAACCAACCCTACCTAACCTAACCTAACCTATATTTATAGGTAAGGTTAGGTTAGGTAGCCAAAAAAAGCTAGGTTAGGTTAGGTTAGGTAGGTTAGGTAGACGAAAAAACATTAATTCATGAAAAGTTGGCTTATTAGGCAAATTGGGCCTTGCATAGTAGGCTAAGAAGTGCGTTCTGGCTACTAGGTACGACATATATATATATATATATATATATATATATATATATATATATATATATATATATATATATATGTCGTACCTAATAGCCAGAACGCACTTCTCTGCCTACTATGCAAGGCCTGATTTGCCTAATAAGCCAAGTTTTCATGAATTAATTGTTTTTCGACTACCTAACCTACCTAACCAAACCTAACCTAACTTTTTCGGCTACCTAACCTAACCTAACCTAAAAAGATAGGTTAGGTTAGGTTAGGTAGGGTTGGTTAGGTTTGGTCATATATCTACGTTAATTTTAACTCAAATAAAAAAATATTGACCTCATACATAATGAAATGGGTAGCTTTATCATCTCATAAGAAAAAAAATTGAGAAAATATAATAATTAAGGAAAACTTGGCTTATTAGGCAAATCAGGCCTTGCATAGTAGGCCGAGAAGTGCGTTCTGGCTACTAGGTACGACATGTATATATATATATATATATATATATATATATATATATATATATATATATATGTCGTACCTAGTAGCCAGAACTCACTTTTTGGCCTACAATGCATGGCCCGATTTGCCTAATAAGCCTAGTTTTCCCGAATTAATATATTTTTTCTAATTTTTTTCTTATGAAATGATAAAGCTACCCATTTCATTATGTATGAGGTCAAATTTTTTTTATTGGAGTTAAAATTAACGTAGATATATGACCGAACCTAACCAACCCTACCTAACCTAACCTAACCTATCTTTATAGGTTAGGTTTGGTTAGGTAGCCGAAAAAGTTAGGTTAGGTTAGGTTAGGTAGGTTAGGTAGTCGAAAAACAATTAATTCATGAAAACTCGGCTTATTAGGCAAAACGGGCCTTGCATAGTGGGCTGAGAAGTGAGTTCTGGCTACTAGGTACGACATATATATATATATATATATATATATATACACACATACACATAGGGGGTACCACCACTGGTTTAATTAAAGGGACCCACATCCTCGAAGAAGAAAATAAATAACGTTCAGAGAAGACCTTGTGGATTCTCACTGAATACTTTAATCTTTTCCTTTCCTAACACCCCTGCTATAATTTTTTTTATTTAATTTTATTGCAATGCTACAGTTTACAGAAAACACACACTTATATAACAATATAACAACCAGTGTTCTAAGACCTCATCCAGCTCTTCGGAGGTCAGGTGCGTACCCAAGATACAGCACGCATTTCCCCTCTGAACAGCGACACTCAGGTTCTGGAACATGAAATAGGCCGCTCTTGGGTCTCTAGTTTTCCCAATGAGTTCCTCGCCCACCTCCTTCAGGAACTTAAATGCACATTTACCCCAGGCGCCCAGAGTATCAAAGCTTATCGGCACAAACCTGTAACAACGTTCTAGGTCCCTGTACTTGTTGGTTTTCTGGGTCTCCCTGAAGGTGGCCGCCCCGCCTCCCTCAGCTGTGATGTAAGGTAGATAGGAATCAGCCAATGTAGATGCATACGTGTAGTCCCATATATCCTGTTTACCTTCCCTCCATGCTTGCAGGGTAATTCCATCTGGGCGTTTTTGGCTGTTGTCAGGCCTGCACAACTGAGGTTCCCTTTGTGCTGGGCACCCAGCTGTAGCCAAACTTCTCTTGATGATGTCATTAACTGCTTCATGTCTGGCAATCTTTCCCTGTGTCTTACGACAGATGAGACCATGGCTGTCGTATTGGTCTGCCCGTGCATGGCCACAAATACACCGGTGCTCGGTGGAGATAGGGGCGGCAAGGCGCAGGGCCACACCAATAATTAGGGTCCGATGGTCCAGGCGGGTGCCCAAGAAGGAATTAGGGACTGCCAACAGGAAGTCCCCGGCATGAGGCGCTTGCACAGCTAGAAGACGCGCTCTGTCCTTCCTGGAAGCTGCCTCCAGCAATGATGTGGCGATGTTTTTCACTATGGGACTATCCCATTTGGACTGTTTGCAGTCATTTGGAAAAGTCGGTCGAGGGTGAGAGTTGACAAGAGTGTCCCACTGACCGGCTCCTTCCGCGAATTTGGGATCATGAATCCCAATGGAGCCTCTTAGGTATTCCGGTGGTATTTCCTTAACGAATTCACCTGTAGCACTGGTCGAGGATAAGAATGCCAGCAATGCTAACTGTTTCGCCTTGCAAATACCTATACCCCCGAGTCTAACTGAGAGCGTTGCTTGGTCCCATTTGTCATCTTGCAGGGAGAGGTTTAACACTTTCACGGTTATTGACCTTAGCAGTGAGTCATATTCTGTTGATTTTGGGCTGTCGAAGGCGGGAGCACACCTTAGGAAATTGGTCAGTCTGGGCAAAGCCAGGCACCTTGTGAGAAGGTACAAAGCATCGTGGGCGTCCAGAGCCCCTGTTCTTCCCTCCATTCTCCTCAGGTCGATCAGCTTTTCTTCAAGGACTACCTCAATGGCGCTCGAGCCCAGAGGTACCCCTAGCAGCACACTGTCGGTGGGAGCGATCACTTGGGCTTCTGGCAATATGATTCGCTCTGCATCTATGGTTGGTTGGCTAGATGAGATGACTTCACACTTTAATGGGTTTAGGGTGAGTCCTAACTCCTCTTCCTTAGATTTCACCAGCTGTAGATCTTCTAGCAGGGACTCCTGTGTCCCTGCCAGGGTGCCTTCGTCCAGGAACCAGATGTTGAGTTCGCTGGTCAACCTGCTTGTGACCTCTTTAACAGCCATGCAAAAAAGGAAAGAGGCAAGTGGGTCTTCCTGCTGGACACTTTCTGTGGAAACAACTTCATGTTCCCTTAACAACAGCGTCGATTCCTTATTGTACCCTGCTGAGACGAAGGGGAGCAGAGAAGGAAAGCTTGTTCGAACTGCTTCCAGTACCACATCCTTTTTACCTGGTTGAAGGCATTTTTAAAGTCTAATTTAATTAATGCCTTATTTTCTGGGAGGTGCTTGATATAGGCTCGTGCTGCATGAGCTGCTGCTTCACAGCCATGGGGGACACCAAAACCTAGTTGATGGGGTCGAAGCATCGTCGCAGCGTCTATGCTAATTTTTCTGACAGCTGCCCTAGCAACCAGGCGCCGAAGTGTGTTACCCACGGCAATGGGTCTGAATCCACCATCGTTCTTCTTAAGGGCACAAAGGGATGCTCCGAAGAAAAAGGGTTTAATTGTATCTAGGATCAACCCAGAGAGGCAGTCGTTGACAAGCTTCGTGACCTCTGACAGTAGTGTCTTGGCAACTTCTCCGAGAACTGAATTTACCGTCTCCTTGAGGTTCTGAGGTCTTACTCCAGTGTATCCCCCTGCTGAGCCTGGCGGAAATGACATGATGGCTTTGTATACCTCTGACGCTTTGAGGAATAGAGGTCCCATGTCCGGGACATTTGTGTCCAGATCTATGGGTTCCCACGGTACTCTAGGAGGGTGCTTCTCTCTCTCAGTGAGTCAGCAGTAGCGCGATTTCTAGGGGCGATTGTGTCTTCGCTGGTAAGTAATCTAATTGCTCCTACTGTGTTGCCCTCTTCAATTTTTTTGGTCACTTGTGTTCCTAGTTTAAAATTGTCATTGGAACTCTTGGGTCTGCCACGACGGTTTTTGCGTTGAGGAGGGATGGGGATCAAGTTGTCAGCTCTGGGGAAATTATTTATTGCCCTAGTGACTGATGAGGCTAGTGACTTGCCTCCTCTTGCAGGTACGCCTAAGCTAATATTGCCAAACAGGAGCAAATTATGCCATGCTTTGATGGTGGCTGCAGCATTAAGATTTGCATTTCGTTCATTCACTTTCCTTAGAAGGTCTGTATATTTCCCTGCTGCAAATGGGCGCACTGCTTTAGGAATGTGAGTTAGAGTTCTGGTGGTGGATGCTTTGATGGCCCCCAGGAGGTCATCTGATGACATGAAGTTTGCTGGAATGTGTGGGGGTGCCGGGGGGACCTGTGGGCCCTCTCTCTCTACAGGTACCGCCCGTGAACCCTCACAGTTGTTGTGTTGACGTAGGGTTCCATCGTTTCTAAAGCATTGAGATTTGTCACACATCCGATACGTTCCTCTGGATCTGGATCCTCTGGTTGCACGTCTGGGTGCACTGTTCCCAGGACCGTGTTCTTGGCTGAGGGGTTCCTGGTTAGTTGATGGAGTCCCCTCCATCCCCCGGGCGGGCTGAGACATCAGCCGGCGTGGGAGGGATGCAACCCTTTCTCGCACTTTCTTATAGTCTATTACTTATTATTACTTATTACTTAATTACTTAACCTATACCTATAATAGGTAAAGTAATAATTGTAATTACGAAGCAATAAGATGCTTATCTTAACATACTAAGAAGATTAGGTAAGGTTGGTGTTTTCTATGAAGCTTTTCAAGGTAAACTAAAATATTCACAATAAATTAGTAGGTCACATATGCACTTATTTAATAAGTCAATATTGACTTAAAGAAAGTACGAGAACGGGTTGGAGGGATGACAGGGGTGGTGGCGGCAGGGGTGGACACGGGTGGTGGCAAGCTGTCCCTCGCGCTCACCAGTCGTATGAGTACTTGTGTCTCCCTCCCTTTTGGGAGGAACCTGAATGCTTGCTGTGACCTGTGCCATATCTGGGTGCATGGAGGGTAACACATCTCTGCAACAAGCACTGTGTGGGCGGTGAATAGGTGGGTGGGAGATGCCCAGGCGCAGGGTGGTCGGGGTGGTGGGATTGCAGGAGGTACAGTGGTGCGGTGAGGCCGGCGGGCGGGGAGGAGGTGGGGGTTGACCGGGCACCGCTCGGCTTGAAGGGTGGGGGGTAGGTTAGGGTGATACTTAAACACTGGTATAATTTTCTTGTATATCACTGCACAATAGTGAATGAATTATACACTTGCAATCCGACACACTGTGAGCTCTGAACATGATTGCTGATTTTTATTTTTATTTCCCAAACGTATTTCTATAAACACTGGGTGGCACATGGGTGACCCCCCCCCCCTTCGCCCGACCAAACAACAACACCCCTTCCCCCCCCCCTTCACCAGTGCTAGACAAATATATATATATATATATATATATATATATATATATATATATATATATATATATATATATATATATATATATATATATATTATTAAATATGACCGAAAAAGTAAGATTAATAATTCTAACACGAATTTTCTCAATCTTTCGTACATAAAAGAGCTTTAAAAGAGACCAACGTCGTCTATGCCTTCAAATGCCCTCTTGGGGACTGTAAGCTCCAAAAAACCCAGTATATAGGCAAGACAACAACATCTCTTTCTAGGCGTTTAACGATGCATAAGCAACAGGGCTCCATTAAGGAACATATAATCTCTTCCCACAACCAAACCATCGCCAGAGAAATCCTAGTAAACAACACAGAAATCATCGATAGATACAGCGATAGCAGGCGGCTTGACGTTTGCGAGGCACTACACATCAAGAAGTCAACACCAGCAATCAACAGCCAATTATTACACAACTATATTCTACCCACCTCAAGACTCCGCTCCAATATAGAAGCATCAAGAAATATGGATCAATAGGCTTTCTACAAACACTTCTATTCAATATCCATTGTTTCGTGTTCTGTCTTGTATTGATGAAATTAATACCCTATTAATACTCTTGTTCTGTCTTGTGTTGATGAAATTAATACCCTATTAATACACTTGTTCTGTCTTGTGTTGATGAAATTAATACCCTATTAATACCACATCTTGTTCTGTCTTGTGTTAATGCCACATCACCCCTTCCACCTCACTCAAATGTAGATATAATATCGGAGATGCGTAAGTTCTATTCAGTTGTGTATTTGTGAACTAAAGTCTTTGAAAATGTAATAAGTTTTACGAAACGCGCTCGTGTCGCATCAGACTAGAAATAAAAATGAATTTTGGAGAATTGATTTTTGATTTACCTCCAACAGTGAAACGAAATGTACGAAAGATTGAGAAAATTCGTGTTAGAATTATTAATCTTACTTTTTCGGTCATATTTAATAATATATGTCTACAGGAAAGACTGCTACCAAAATATACTAATATATATATATATATATATATATATATATATATATATATATATATATATATATATATATATATATATATATATAATATTACAAAATCCAAAAACATAGCACTATTTTACATATTATTGTAGTTATGCCAACCCAATAGAAGTAGGACAATTTTAATCAAAAACATTCTTTTTACAAATGTACTAATTACCCTAATAGAGACACAAGAGTCAGACGACTCAAACAGTTACACAAATGTACTAGGTGTCTCAAATCACATAATGTTAATAGCTGTGACACCCCACTGAACACCTGCAAAAGGTGTAGAAGGGGCAAGCATCATGCTGCACTGTGCAAATTTGTCAAAACAAATTATATTAATCCTAGAATAGGAGGTAGAGAATCTACACAGGTACAGTGCTGCAAGGTGCGAGATGTGTACAGCGTAATTTCACCAGCATCTCAAGTGAATGCAACCTTGCCCACTGCCCTACTTCAAGTAAAGAACAAAGGGACCAAGATCACCACTCGTGGACTATTTGATCAAGGATCCCAGAGAACTTTCATTACTCAGAAAGCGGCAGAGGCACTCAGTTTACAACCAATCAGACAGGTAAAATTAAACCTGTCAGGGTTCATGATAAATCGAGGATCCCAAGAATATTCAGTAGTTTAACCGCTTGTACGTCTATGTAGTCATGTCAAGGCTATCCAAGTCATTGTTGTAGTTTAAATACCTTTTGACTTAAATATTAAGGGTCTGGGGTACACAGCCCACTTCCTGCAGGAACGTGAAATTAATTTGGCTGACAAGAAGTTAACGTCTGACCGCCTTAAAAATGTAAATGTACTAGTTGGAGCAGACTACTATTACCAGTTCATCACTGGACATGTTAATTAATAAACGATTGGACATGAATATGCTCCAATTTGCAGGTGGCTACTTACTGACAGGTAAACTTTTATACCCGAAGAAGCCTATGCCTGTCAACAATAATAAATTAGTCAGCAGTAAATCAATTCTCCAGCAACAAGCTGAATGAGAAGCCCAGCTGAGTAATAATCCCAGATTGAGTGTAGTACAATTAGTATTTGCTTAGATATTTCATAGCTCTCAGTGGAAAATCAGTGGTTCGTACCTATACAGATACATGTCACAGCGACCAAGCCATTGAATCCACTGCAGACCTAGAATTATTCTCGACAAGTAATAATTAGTAAGTAGTTAGTGAGTTATCACAATTAGCTTAGTCCTCTATTTAGGTAGGTTAGAAATTTAAATCATCTATTTAGGTAGGTATTAGGGACTTTAGTTAGTGTCAACTGAATATCAGCCTAGTCTGTACTCACAATTGAATACAGTTGACTACTTATATTGACTGATTTAATAAATTCAATTTCTCATCTAAAGTTGAGGATGTATTAATGAGTTTCCAGTGTCAAGCCTAAGAGCTGCAATTCAACTAGCTCATAAGTCAGAATGACTAGGCTATTAATCTCACTGTCGACTCAGAATCTTCCTTGATTTTAATGAATAACCCTATCAGTTCTCTAAAATTATATTATCTATAGCTAGTTAGCAACTTATTTATACCATTAGTCAGAATGACTACTGCTCGGCAGTGCATATTAAATCAAATTTCCTCATTTGAATTTGGGTGATCATGATCCTCAGTGATGTGTTATTGTCTAGTAACTCAATAGTTAAAAGTCAGAGCGACCCTAGACAGTGACCTTGCTGTAGTATCGATGTCGCCTTCATCTTGAATGACCCAGTGAATAATATTTTAATTACTGTATAATAATGTAGAATACAACTTATACAATAATATTATTATCAGTTCTTGAGAATATTTTCTGAGTTTACCTACAATTTAGCAACTACGTAATGCAACCATTACATGTCACTGTGACCCTAGTTGTTGAGTCTACAGTAAACTTTATAGAGTTCTTGATTACAGATAACTTAATGATTTAATAGTTCCAATATTAATTCATGTTCCCATAATGACTTAGTGGGATTATGAAGGGTAAAGTAAAAGTTGTTCAATTTGTTTATAAATTTATTTATGAAATGGTTATAGAAAGGGCGGCAACTGGTCCAAGTTTCAGCATCACACCCTAAACAGAAAAGGAGAAAAAAATACAGAACGTATTATGCAACGAATTTTCAACATTTTCAAAAAAATTTAGGGAACACATGTGTCAACTAAAATCATTTCTATAGCACTCAGATATCACATTAGCATGTACTAAAGGATATTGAATTGGGGTTTTAGCCAAAAAGTGTTTAGTGCAATAATATAATTATTCAAAGTTACCCTTTCAAAATATGCAATATAAGATGTTTATAAATTGTTATAAAATCAACAAATGGACTTTGGACTAAAATGTCTCGGCACGTTTGTAGAAGCACAAACTCTACATATAAGGTGTAATTTGCATGTAAACTAATTAATAAATGAAAGGTGAGAAACACCTTGAAGTTGTAAATTACTTACCTGAGTAAAATAAGATCAAAGTTCGGCCACCTGTAGCCGAGTTTGACATCGACCTATTTCGTTCATAATTGGCACCCTTGCAGATAGGCATCCATTGAGCAAGGTGTGCAAGTTCCATGCACATCCCCTGATAGCAAACGGAAAAAAAATTGAAAAAAATTGTAAAAAAAAAAAAAAAAAAAATTATATATATATATATATATCCTGCACATACATATTACAGTTATTACCAACTATCAAATTATAACACTAAAACATACTAACCTATTGACATTGGTCCAAATTGTGGGTCCTCAAGGTGGCACTGCATTGAGCACTAGTAGGCACCTGCATGATTGCTGGATCACCTTCCTCAGGAGCCTGTCTCGGCTTGTTGGAGGGAGGGAGGTCTAGGAAGGTGTGTGAGGAGGGTCTAGGAGGGTTGAGGAAGGTGTGTGAGGAAGGTTGAGGTGGTGTGAGAGGAAGGTTGAGGAGGTGTGGTGCGCCACCATCTCTCACTGGATATTACTCTTCGCGCTAAAGCGGCTTTCTTTTACTAATAAAGACGGCGACCGAGTGCCAGATTTGCTGCTCTTATTTTCTGGCACTATCTCTTTATAAGAGTTTGTGCAGTAGACGCAAAAATGCGCTATTCCAGGAACGATAATGGAGCGCGCGTCAGAACAGTCCGCACTCTATCAGACACACGAGGTGACTGGGGGCTGGGACCTCCCCTATAGCACAGCAAGGGATGAGAAGGTTGCCAATGAGTGTACATTTACTCCTTATGCATACATCGATATTTACGACGTTATTACGAAAAATTTGACGTTTAGAACGTACGACGCAATACTCTTGGCGCGCCACAGCCGTGGGGCACCGAATTCTGCACAATTACGCATGGAAATGTACCATAAATACTTTAATTTATATCATAACATTATCGGGTTTGCACCAAAGTGTTGCCAGAACGTTGTAGTATTTTTATAAATTTTTCAAAAAGATTAGATTTTTTCCGAATTTTTGCGTTGGATAACCCCCTTTAGTCACATCTGTAGAACAGATTCAGGACATTCGTTAGTAACGTACTAACATACTAATCCCTAATATAAATTTGGAATGGGTACGTCAGTACTCAGAACTGCGACCCGAGATTTCCTTTCCCCGGAGTTATGTTGGAAAGTCTCCAACACTAATACATCATTATCATTTACCAAATTCTTCCCACATAGAGGGACAGTATTGCATCAGATAATACCCAGCAAGGCATAAATATTGTCAACATGCCAGAGAATTAAATGATATTCTCGCCTTTTGTCAGTATTCTTTACAAGAATTAAAACCTGATAATATAACAACTAGTGATCTAATAACAACGAGTTATCAACTAAAAGATCACTATATAACAGTTTATCTGTTATCTTAAACTAACATGGAAGAAACAGAAAATTCTCTCCATTTCTCGTTTTATAAGAACACTATTCATATTAATTACTATTTGACGAGTATTTAAATAATATATAACTCCCTATAATTGCAACCCTCTTCTCATTCATTTATTAAGTCGAGTAATTACAAGGAAAAGATTTTTCCGTTTGTACTAAAATATGTTGCGCATGCGCGAGGAGAGGGGTTGAGGGAGGAGGAGGAGAGCGCGACTGACTACCAAGCCTTGGCCACGAAACAACATGATGGCCATAAGTACAGAGAGGTGAACCTTTCGTCAGCTACGCGATCGGCCCTTGTTATTAATCGGCCACGGAGTATAATTACTCCATCAGTGATCCAAGGATTGCATCGGTGGACAACAATTATGTTAAGTGGTTCAGTTTGTAGTGTTTATGGCTCTCAACATGTAAAACTTTACCCTTAATCCATCGTTACACCATGCTCCCTCCTCTAACTACAAGTATGTTTCCAGTGAACTTAATTTGACCCTTCCAGTAATCCATAATGATATAATTTACTGTGTGGTAAACAATTTTTAGACCATATTGGGTTTCCAGCAAGAGGTGAGACAAATTCCCACGCTACTCTAGCGAGTCACGTGTTCTAGCAGGTTCTATATGACGCCGTCCTGTAGCGAGTAAACCTATACTCGCTCCATTATCTCATCTTCTTAACGGCATAACTAATTACACAAGCTATAATCCTATCCCTATTTACAGGTAACGGTTTTTCCACCCTCCTATCTTACTGTGAGGTGTACTAACCGTATATAAGCCAGCGATTTGAGAATAGCAAACCAGTACAATCTCCAGTCAAGAATGTAGTACTCGGTGTAGGCAGTTCTAATCGACCCAAGACGCTACAGCTTCGACACAGAGCAGGCAGCAGACTACGACCTCATCCAGCTACTCCCACATCAAGCTCCGCGACTCCGGCCACACTCAGCTCTCTGCTCTGCTCCAGGCTTCGTCTCAACGTCTACAATACTGCTGTATCCAGGACTACTAAATAAATATGAAACTCACTAAACACTGTGTATCTAATCAACCCATAACGTAACATAATCGTACGTTACAGTCCCCCAACCACGCTCCTGTTCACTGTTACAGCTAAGCAGCTGATATTAACGTTGATTTATTGATTAATTACTTATGAATCATTGAGATTTAATAATATCTCGAATTTATATTTCATTTACGTGAGCAGGGAATTTAATAATATTTCTCGTGATATCTTCTCATGAACTTTAAATAGAAACAATTTTCTTGTCTAACATTATTATAATATGATCTTGTCATTAACCAAATTATTTAATACTTATACTAATTATATTTCTTAGTAAATCTTACTAATTTCTTTCGAGGAAGAACCAGCCTAGATTAAGTATACTAGGAATAATTCAGCTTCTAGTATTAACCCCCAATTGTGAAGTTTGGGAAGGTTTAACTCTTGAATAATAATTAGTCTTACAGTCCATTAATATTTAACAAATAATTCTTGATGATTACATTATCCACAGGCACTGGTATCTTAGTCATTTTTATTACATTAGTTATCTGTTTCCCTTTTCAGTAAAAATAGAGTGGTCCTTTGTGTAATTCAATTCAATTAATTAATTTTCATTATATTAGGAGTTAGCTTTCCTTCACGACAGAGGGTGTGTGTGTGTGTGTGTGTGTACTCACATATATGTACTCATCTATTTGTGCTTGCCGGGGTTGAGCTTTGGCTCTTTGGTCCCGCCTCTCAACTGTCGATCAACTGGTGTACAGATTCCTGAGCCTACTGGGCTCTGTCATATCTCCATTTGAAACTGTATGGAGTCAGCTTCCACCACATCACTGCCTAATGCATTCCATCTGTTAACTACTCTGACACTGAAGAAGTTCTTTCTAACGTCCCTGTGGCTCATATGGGTACTCAGTTTCCACCTGTGTCCCATTGTTTGCATATCACCAGTGTTGGAAAGTTTATCCTTGTCTCCCCGGCCAATTCCCCTGAGGATATTGTAGGTTGTGATGATGTCTCCCCTTACTCTTTTGTCTTCTTGTGTCATAAGGTGCATTTCCCGCAGCCTTTCCTTATTACTCATGCCTCTTAGTTCTGGGACTAGTCTAGTGGCATACCTTTGAACTTTTTCCAGCTTTGTCTTGTGCTTAACAAGGTACGGGTTCCATGCTGGGGGCCGCATACTCCAGGATTGGTCTTACATATGTGGTATACAATATTCTGAATGATTCCTTACATAGGTTCCTGATGGCTGTTCTGATGTTAGCTAGCCTTGCATATACTGCAGACGTTATTCTTTTTATGTGGGCTTCAGGAGACAGGTTTGGTGTGATATCAACTCCTAGATCTTTCTCTCTGTCTGTTTCATTAAGTACTTCATCTCCTATTCTGTATCCTGTGTCTGGCCTCCTGCGTGTATGTGTACTCATCTAATTGTGCTTGCAGTGGTTGAGCTCTGGCTCTTTGGTCCCGCCTCTCAAAAATCAATCAACAGCCTTTCCTCATAACTCATGCCTCTTAGTTCTGGGACTAGTCTAGTGGCATACCTTTGAATATCTTCCAGCTTTGTCTTGGGCTTGACAAGGTACGGGTTCCATGCTGGGGCCGCATACTCCAGGAAGGGTCTTTCATATGTGGTATACAATATTCTGAATGATTCCTTACACAAGTTCCTGATGGCTGTTCTGATGTTAGCCAGCCTTTCATATACTGCAGACGTTATTCTTTTTATGTGGGCTTCAGAAGACAGGTTTGGTGTGATATCAACTCCTAGATCTTTCTCTCTGTCCATTTCGTTAAGTACTTCATCTCCTATTCTGTATCCTGTGTTTGGCCTCCTGTGTGTGTGTGTATTCACCTAATTGTGCTTGCAGTGGTTGAGCTCTGACTCTTCAGTCCCGCCTCTCAACCATCAATCAACAGGTGTACAGGTTTCTACACCTGAAACTGTGTATGGAGTCAGCCTCCACCACATCACTTCCTAATGCATTCCATTTGTCAACCACTCTAATGCATTCCATTTCTCAACCACTCTGACACGAAAAACAGTCTCCGTGGTGTAGTGATAAGACACTAGCCTGGCGTTCCGCGAGCACTATGTCATGGGTTCGTATCCTGGCCGGGGAGGATTTACTGGGCGCAATTCCTTAACTGTAGCCTCTGTTTAACGCAACAGTAAAATGTGTACTTGGATGAAAAAACGATTCTTCGCGGCAGGAGATCGTATTCCAGGGACCTGCCTGAAACGCTACGCGTACTAGTGGCTGTACAAGAATGTAACAACTCTTGTATATATCTCAAAAAAAAAAAAAAAAATTCTAATATCTCTGTAGCTCATTTGGGCACTCAGTTTCCACCTGTCTACCCTGTGGGAAAATTTTACCCACTATATTTATATTATTATCTAAGAAATATATAATTTCTATATCATAACAAAATCATATCAAAATCACAACAAAATCATATCAAAATCATATCAGAATCACTATAGATTCATCTACCTCTGGATCATACATGACAATACCACATGGTCACGTACACCATAGGACTCTATAGGTGTCTACGTGACTTTGTACATGATTTCTTAAGGATCCAGAGGCTTCTAGAAGGATTTCTTAATTAAAAAACTATTGGAACAATTGAATAAATTTCTGGTAGGGATTATTTCACATAATTAAAAAGAATCAAGAGTACTATCAAGTACTACTGATAATCTTTATATCCTATATCTAATTATATTATAATCCCATCTTATCTCAATCATATGTCTAGACAGTAAAAATGATCAATCAATATTCACTGAAGGCTACCGTGCTCAGAGAGCATGAGGGTGGGGGGGGGGGCGATGACTGGGAGAGAAGCACCCACCACACCTCGAGGGCCAGAACATTGTGACATAAAATATCGTGCCTAAACTCAACAAGAAAGTTATCCAGTCTGGCACACTTGTCAGACAGGCACCTGGCATTCAGAGAAGTGTATTGAATATTATCAGTGTATTAATTGGCCAATTGCATGCTTGTATAACTTTAATATATCCAATAAGTCTGTCCGTCGGTTATAGAGTGAGGCAACGCCTCATATTTCAGTAAGTTTATTAATATTGTAGTACACCAGTTGAATTTTCCCAAGCATAAAGACACTCACAAAGTAAATAAAACTTCATGAGTGTCCATTGTGTGGGAAAAGCTTCACACGTGTTGACTGAACCTCTTCATATAAATTGAATATATCTATATATATCCTTGAACATATAAATTAATTAAGTTAATAATTGCTTGCATAGTTATCTTTAATTTAACATATAAGTTTATCCAATTGAATATAATCTTTAGTGGTTAGTTAATAGTACTTAGACCACATTTAAGGTCATTTAGTATCATACTTCTACAATTTTAATTGTTGTGTTATTAGTATAAGAATATATTGGCTGTTGATAGTTATGGTGCTAGGCTGGACTATGTATATGTTTAAATCCCTGCTTTAAACAGAACCAGTCTTCAGTCATAGAACTGAATTTATTAAAATCTTATCCTTGTATGCAAAATACAAATTAATGTGAGATACTTGTCTGCAGGTGAACTGGAACTTCAATCAACTAATTCATTCACCCCACCTGCCCCTTACAGCCCACAATCTGTCATTAGGAAAAGAGGAGATAGGATTTACGACCCTTGCTAAAGACTTTAGTTGAATTAATCTGCATACAGTAATTTTTAATTTAGTACATTACAAGTCCCTGGTAGTTCTCCTCTCCTATCAATCCTGGCAGGTTTTCCCCAGATTTATGGTCCTTTGAACCTAGATAGTCTAGAAACTAGATTTTATTTCAATAGCAAATACATAAGAAATTTCTTGATTTTGCATTGAAATAATTTTTACATATTCTAGCATAACCTAGCTAACAGCCAATATTTATAATATCTATATATCTAAGAGAACAAATTGTTTACTGTGGCTTAAGCTACCATATCCATTGCCTAGTATGCATTCATAACATACTAGTAACAGTTCTGTGTCAAAAACCACAGTACTTAATTTTAACAGTGTCAAAGACACAATTACATATTACTCATAAATACCATTATATACCTCACTTGGGGTAACATATACACACACATTAAGTGTATTATCTAGCATTATCTGTAATAAACTGATTTTCAGAGCTGCTCATTACTAAATACTCTTTAAATAAGAGTTTTTACCACTCTAAGAGCATTACATTACAATATATTCATAATCATCTGTATCAAACCCTATTACAGGTAAAACCAGTAGGCATTCTATTGTATTTTATCAAACCCCAATTAGGGGTAATAGATCTTGTAATGATTTTGCAAAAATAGTGACATTTACTATTTTTAAAAAATTATTACAAAATTTACCGATTTGGTGCATTGGGATGACAAACCAAGTTATTACTTTTAATAATTGAGCACCTGCTACATCCAGATTTCAGGGAGGAAAGGAAGGATGATCTTTGGAATCAATACCTAAGTAGACAGGAAGGCTCATTTATCAAAATACATTAACATTAAACATATTTTTATCAAAAAAGAGAAAATATTTCGGAAACTCTGAACTCGGAAAATCCAGATGACTTCTAATTCTGCACCTGCAACAGAAAGAGGAAAGAAAAGGACACAAAGTGTCTAAAAAATCACTTGACTCAACAGCTTGACAACGGTCAAGAGTTGGCTAATCAAGTATCTCATGATTTAATCATCTTGAATAGCAGAATTAAAACTTCAGTAGAAAATATGATAAAATCAAATGCCTTTCTGAGACTTATTTAGCAGAAAGAGCTAATGCTGATTTAACCTAAAGGGAACTTCAGGATAACAGAGCTGAAACAGCCATATATGAAAATAAAATCCAGGATCAACTAGATCCTTTAATCAAATTAGCATTACCAGCAGGTGTCCAACCAAATGTGCTCACATGCACTCAGCAGGGTACCGCAACTATCACACATATTGCAGTAGAGCTCCCAAAGGTACATTTACCATGGTTTGAGGGCAAAGCTGAAGAAAATTGGGATGCCTTCTGGAGAGCTTTTGATTATTTAATACACTCGAATGTTTCTCTCACTAAGGCTATTCAATTTTTATTTACAAAGCCATGTAAGAGGAAAGGCATTGCAGATCAATGCTAATTTGTCATGCACAGATGAAGATTATGATCAAGCCATACAATTGTTACATGCTAAGTACAGTGGATACATATCAAGAAACTTGAAGGCCTACTGGCCACATCTATCAGTTGAATGACAAAGTCATCACTTAGCTAAACAGCAAATCATTAATCTTAATCTACAGCCTACAGACCATTTAAATCAGGTGATAGACAAATGTCATCATCACTTGGCTATATAAGTCTACCATTAGGATTAAGACCAATCTCAATTTCACATCACAATCTGATTGGCTAAACAGCCCCTCATCACTATTCTACAATATGAAAGGCTTACAGCACATTCACAGTGTCAGTCCAAGTATTATCATCCATCTAAGATAACTATCTTAATCCAAGAATATAATCTTGATCACCTAATCTCATGCTTTCACTTGAGTGAAAGCAGCCCCAGAAAATCTGAAGGCAATCAAGCATCTCAAAGCATCTCATCTTACTTAATAGAAAAGGCAAAGCCGAGAAAAAAAATAAAAAGCAAAATGCTTCATCACATCCTGAATAATGTAAATACACATTATTACAAATACAATTCATCCTTTAAGGAAATCTTTGGAGGAGTACAAGTGTTACATGCTTGTATGACCTACTTGCATATAATTACTCACTTACACGTGTTACATACTTGTAACAATATCATATCACAAGAAAAAATCACTAAATGTGAATCTTCAAAATTGACAAAAATCAAAATGTCCCAACTGGCAATCAAAAATCAAAATGTCCCAACTGGCAGTCAAAAATCAAAATGTCCCAACTGGCAGTCAAAAATCAAAATGTCCCAACTGGCAGTCAAAAATCAAGGCAACAAAACTCCTTTTCTGCAAAGTGGAAACTGAATAATGTTGGCACATATGCTATATCACCCACAGTTAACAGAACTGTAGGAAATCAAGCTCCCAAGACAGATAAGACAAAAGGAGCTGCAAGTGCCCCAAGATGTTTATTCTGTCAGAAAGAGCATACCATTTATCAATGCACAGTTTATGAAGACCGTGCCAGTCGAATCAGTCGACTGAAATCTCTGAACAGGTGTATCCGTTGTCTGAGGAAGCACGATACGAGTGAATGTAACACTCAATTGCAGAACTGCCAATATTGTCATAAAAGTGTACATCACACAGCACTCTGTGTTGATATCAACACTCAATCCGGATCACAGACATCCAATAATCAACCTGCATCTCAGGCAAAGCCAAAAGATGATAATACCTCAACAGCTGTACAATTTTGTACAGTAATGAGTTATATCAATGCCTTAGAAACAGAAACTGTTACCACAGCTATAATACCTACTGCACAGGTAGAACTAATCAACCAAGGAGTTTGCATTCAAACAAGAGTACCAGATCTTAAAACTTCAACTCCTGAAAAATCACACCATACAGAAACTGTAATTGTGGCTTGACTAGGCAAGGAACAGTCACCACTTAATATCCCCCACATGATTGATGACAGACTGGAATCTGTGTATAGATTGTGGGAACCTATTGCAATAGAAATAATTCCTGAACAACCAAGTCCTGATGATGTCTGTACATATAATCAGTACTTAGAAGCTGTACAGTACCATGATGAACAGTATTACCATTTATCAATGCACAGTTTATTTTTCAGCTGCACCATTTATCAGTTGCACAAGCAGCTTTACTTAGCTTAGCAGCTGTGCAAGCAGCACAGTTTATTTATCAGCTGCACAAGCAGCTTTACTCATATCTAGCCAAACTCAATATACTTAGCCCTTGCCAATATGGCTTCAGGCCCCCAAAAAACACTAACGATGCACTTATTAGTATGCTTAACTCGATTCATACAGTTGTTGATAAAAATGAGTTCCCTGTTGGGTTATTTGTGGACTTGCGTAAAGCTTTCGATACTGTCAACCACCAAAACCTTCTTCTTAAATTACATCATTATGGTGTCAGAGGACACTCCCTACAATACCTCAAATCCTACCTTACTGACAGGCTCCAATGTGTTTCTGTGAATAATACAATTTCTCCCATCCTACCCATCAACATTAGTGTTCCCCAGGGCAGCATACGTGGCCCTCTCCTCTTTCTCATCTACATTAATGACCTTCCAAATGCCTCCCAACACCTCAAACCAATTCTATTTGCTGACGACACAACCTTCATTTACTCCAGTCCTGATCCCCTTGCTCTAAATGCCACAGTAAATACTGAGCTTAATAAAGTCCATCTGTGGCTAACTGCCAACAAACTCACCCTTAACATTGACAAAACTTTCTATATTCTGTTTGGTAATAAATCCTCTAATCAAATAAATCTCAAAATAAACAATACCCAAATTTGTTACAAATTAGATGGCAAATTCCTTGGCATTCTCATTGACCACAAGCTGAATTTCCAGGGACACATTCTAAACATATCAAAAAAGTTTCAAAAACTGTGGGCATTCTTTCTAAGATCAGATATTATGTACCACGCCATGCCCTGGTGACTCTCTATTACTCCCTTATCTATCCATATCTCAACTATGGTATTTGTGCTTGGGGCTCTACTACCCAAAATCACTTACGTCCTCTAATTACTCAACACGAAGCTGCTATTAGGACAATATCCAATTCTGGCCCCAGACATCACTCGGTACCCCTACTCAAATCTCTGAATATGTTAGACATTAAGTCACTGCACATTCTCTCATGTGTATTATACATATATAAAACGCTAAACTATAATGCCAATCCTGATCTCAAAAGCTTCATAGAAGTTTGTAACAGAACCCATGAGCACCACACCAGAAATAAATACAGTTTTGATATTCCTAGAGTACGACTTAATCAAACCAGAAATGCTCTACAAATCAAGGGGCCCAGAATGTGGAATGACCTTCCCAACCATGTTAAAGACTGTACCTCTCTCAACCAGTTTAAGTTAAAAACGAAGCTACACCTAATAAATTCCCTGTAACTCACCTTACCCCTCTGTTGTCAACCCATGTATGTTTTTTGTTTTTTTTTGTTTTTCAAATCAACGCTGTTTGAATGTAATTTTCTGTAATAATTTGTAATTGTATTTGTGCTGCTTTTTCAACAATGTTCCCCCCTCTTTTACCTCTATTTTTATTTGTACTCAACACATCTTATTCTTTTTACCCATTAGTTTTAAGTTTTAGTCATTAATGTTTTTCCTGCCCGAAACGCTTTGTGTAATAGTGGCTTTAGGCATTGTATGTACTAGCTCTATCTATAAAGCCAACAAACTTTGTAAAATCTCTTTATGTATGTACCTTACCTAAATATAATTATTATTATTATTATTATTGGGTAAGGCTACTGTTATGGCTGTGGTAAGAGAAACAATCTTCATCCACATGGTTTTATTCTCCGCTAGTAACAACAACAAAACAAAGTTATCAGGTACATGAAATATTATTAACAAGATCATAAACAAAAGAGCATCTGCTCCAAACATGCTACCCCCAACATCTGTAGTACTCAATCCCAACATTCCTCCCCTTTTAAATAAACTCTATCCCTACAGGTTAAGTCTATCAGGCGGTCGTATGACTCTTCCTGATTTTCTTAACTTGGAGTCCTGACCTGTTACTTCTGGAAAACATTCTTCTGAATTACTCCTTGTAGAGTCCATAGGGTTAACTGTATCCCCATTACCCTCTGCTGCCCCTTGCTCTGCCTCCCGGTCTCCTGCAGGTGCTACTACCCCTTCATTATTAGGATGGATATCACTAGTTGCTCCACCCCCACCTGAAGGGTCTTCAAAATTCCCTGTGCACCTTGGCATGAGCTGATCGGCATGCCTTTTCCAATTAATGTTCCCAAAACTCTGCACTTGCACGGTGAAATTCCTTGGGCCCAGGACTTCCCTAATTTTTCCTTCCACCTAGGGCTTTCCACTTCCAAAATTCCTTGCATATACTGCATCCCCATCATTAAACAACAGTTCCTCTCCCTGAGCCAACTGACTGGCCAAGCTATTACCCATTTCTCTTTATCGGGGTATGTCTTTACTGCTTCCATGTGCACTTTAAAGTGCCTATTAAACAGCAATTCAGAAGGAGATTTACTAGTAGTAGAATGAACAGTTTTCCTTTGATTATATAAAAATCTACAAAGCCTTGTATTAATAGTACCTTCCGTAAACCGCTTTAACCCTTCTTTCAAGGATCTCACTACTCTCTCTGCTAGACCATTTGAAGAAGGATTATAGGGGGCAGGTCTTACATGTTTAATACCATTTTTTCGAAAAAAATCTTCCATTTCCACAGAAACAAAATAAGGATCATTGTCTGAGACAATTATGTCAGACAATCCAAAATTACAAAATGTTTTCCTTAGTAATTCACAAGTTACAGATGATGTGTTGGAATTACACACATGCACATCCAGAAATTTGGTGTTTGAATCCACCACCACTAGGTAATATTTGTTATCCATAAGTCCCGCATAATCTACATGAAGTCTAGACCAGGGTTTTCCAGTGCATGGCCAAGAAAGTACTGGGGCCTGTGGTTTCTGATAATTCTTAAAGCAAATATGACAATTTTTTGTTACCTCAGCAATATCGTGGTCTATTTTTGGCCACCAAACCCAACTTCTAGCTTCTGCTTTTATAGCATTTATGCCATTATGGCCTACATGCAGCTGTTCCAAAATTTTACATCTCAGTTCCCCAGGCACCACCACTCTATTCCTATACAAGAGTACATCCTGGTGAATACTAAGGTCAGCCTTAGTCTGCAGCATACTCTGACAATAATAAATTATCATTCCATTCGTATTTGACATATTTCATCAACAGACTTAATTTGGGATCTCTACCAGTTGCCTTCCTAATAGTCTGGAATGAAATATCCTCAAAAGACATAGATTCCACCAGGTTAACATACTCCACTGGAATTCTTCTGTCACAGGCAATCTACTTAATGCATCAGCTACTACATTATCCTTGCCTGGCTTAAATTCTAAATCATACTCAAACTGCGAGAGTAGTAATGCCCATCTTTGAATTCTAGCACTGGCATTAACTGGAATCTGTTTATCTCTGCCAAACAATCCTAGCAGGGGTTTATGGTCTGTTCTAGCAAGAAATTTCCTCCCCAGCAGAAAATACCTCAGTTTTTTTTACAGCATATACCAAAGCTAAGGCTTCTTTATCTAACTGAGAATAATTCTGTTCCACAGGAGATAATTTCTTGCTAGCAAAATATACTACTTTATCCTGACCATCTACTTCCTGTAATAATACACAACCCACTCCTACTGGGGAAGCATCTACCTCCAGTTTTAATGGGAGTCTACCTGTAAAATTAGTGAGCACTGGAGAATTGATCAATTCCTGCTTAATATTCCTGAATGCATTTTCCTCTCTTGCTGCCCACTTAAATCTAGCCCCTTTTTTCAACAATTCATACAAGGGTGCTAATTTTGTTGAAAAGTTCTTCACGAACTTACAAAAATATGTAACCATCCCAATAAAAGACTGTACTTCCCCAACTGATGTTGAGGCTGGGGCATATATTATAGCTGCTACATTTTTGTGAGAAGAAGTAAAGCCCTTACCTGAAATATGGTACCCCAGGTATTCAATGGCCTTTGTCTTCAACGTTGTTTTACCCTTATTAATCTTCACATTGTGCTTTTGCAAAAGATTCAAAACTTGTTCTAATCTAGCATCATGTACTTCCTCATTCTCTCCACATACAATAATGTCATCTAAAAAACTAGCCACCCAGCAAACACAAATCATCTACACAACGTTCGCCTATCTCTTCCCATAGGTGTGGGAATGATTTGCATTGAGAATGGTGCAGGAGAGCCTTTGAGAAACTTTTACTCAAAAAATCCAAACTCAAAGGTTTAATTATAAATTGTTTTTCTACAATTATTTTCTTCCAAATGTAAAACAAATAGTTTTTACATGTTTAAATATAAAATTTATGGTGTTTTTTTGTAAAATTCATTAATAAATTGTGAATGATATATATTGGCTGAGTGAAACCTTTAAAATCCATTTAGTTATAATATGAACAGAAAAAAGTAGTTTTCCAAATTTTCTAAAAATCGCTCTTTTTAACACAATTTGACTCCTTATGCATTCCACTAAACACTAATATCATGTTTAAATATATAATTTATGTATTATTCCCTAAGATAATTTATATAAATTATAAAAGTTGCTGGAAAGTGGTGAGAAAGAATCTGAAAACGTTTTGTTGTCTTATATTGGCGTGTTCTTATTAACTAGAGTGAGTAAGAGTGAGCGAGAGTGGGTAAGAGTGAGTAAGAGTGACTGAAGGTGAGTGAGAGTGGCAGAGAGTGTGTAAGTGTGAGTAAGAGTGAGTATAAGTAAGTGTGAGTAAGAGTGAGTATAAGTAAGAGTGACTGAGAGTGAGTAAGAGTGACAGAGTGAGTAAGAGTGAGAGTAAGGGTGACAGAATGAGTAAGAGTGAGAGTAAAGTGATTGAGAGTAAGGGTGAGTATGAGAGTAAGAGTGATTGAGAGTTAGAGTGAGAGTAAGAGTGATTGAGAGTTAGTGAGAGTAAGAGTGATTGAGAGTAAGAGTGATTGAGAGTAAAAGTGATTGAGAGTAAGAGTGATTGGGAGTAAGAGTGATTGAGAGTAAGAGTGATTGGGAGTAAGAGTGATTGGGAGTAGGAGTAAGAATGAGAATAAGAGTGATTGAGAGTAAGAGTGAGTAAGAGTAAGAATGAGAGTAAGAGTGATTGAGAGTAAGAGTGATTGAGAGTAAGAGTGATTGAGAGTAAGAGTGATTGGGAGTAAGAGTGATTGAGAGTAAGAGTGATTGGGAGTAAGAGTGATTGGGAGTAGGAGTAAGAATGAGAATAAGAGTGATTGAGAGTAAGAGTGAGTAAGAGTAAGAATGAGAGTAAGAGTGATTGAGAGTAAGAGTGATTGAGAGTAAGAGTGATTGAGAGTAAGAGTGATTGGGAGTAAGAGTGATTGGGAGTAAGAGTAAGAGTAAGAATGAGAATAAGAGTGATTGAGAGTAAGAGTGATTGGGAGTAAGAGTAAGAGTAAGAATGAGAGTAGGAGTGATTGAGAGTAGGAGTGATTGGGAGTAGGAGTGATTGGGAGTAAGAGTGATTGAGAGTAAGAGTAATTGAGAGTAAGAGTATGAGAGTAAGAGTGAGAGAGTGAGTATGAATGGGTAAGGGTGACTGAGAGTAAGAATGACAGAGTAAGAGTGACAGAGAGTAAGAGTGACAGAGAGTAAGAGTGACAGAGAGTAAGAGTGACAGAGAGTAAGAGTGACAGAGTAAGAGTGACAGAGAGTAAGAGTGACAGAGACTAAGAGTGACAGAGTAAGAGTGACAGAGAGTAAGAGTGACAGAGAATAAGAGTGACAGAGTAAGAGTGACAGAGAGTAAGAGTGACAGAGTAAGAGTGACAGAGAGTAAGAGTGAAAGAGTGACAGAGTAAGAGTGACAGAGAGTAAGAGTGACAGAGAGTAAGAGTAAGAGAGTGAGAGTGATTATGAGAGAGTTAAGAGTGTGAGGTGTGAGAGGGTAGCAGGCCAGGGAGGCAGGATGTGTGGTCACAGGCGAGGCCTAGGCCTCGTGATCTCTAATGTTGGTTTTTATATATATGTTGGATTTTTTGTCCTGTTTCAAATTATAATTATTTAGCAGGAATGTAATAAGATATTGCACAGTATTAATGTGACAATAATATATGCATTATTTCCTTGATAATCAAACTTGTTGTTCAAAGATAATATACAATCTTTGAAGGAAACATTTTGAGAGCGCGAGCTGGCAACACTGGGCTGGTGGGTGAGAGAGACATATGGTTAGTTGTGCTCAGACCTTTGGTGGTGAAGGGTGTGTCCCAGCTGGCCGCCACCAGCCGCCACCCGCCGCCACTGTCCGCCCGCCGCCGCCACTGTCCACCACCGCCGCCAAAGCCGCCACGGTCCGCCCGCCGCCACTATCCGCCACAGCCGCCACTGTCCGCCCGCCGCCACTGTCCGCCCGCCGCCACTATCCGCCACCGCCGCCACAGTCCTCCCGCCGCCACTGTCCGCCCGCCGCCACTGTCCGCCACCGCCGCCACTGTCCGCCACTGTCCGCCACCGCCACCACTGTCTGCCACTGCCACCACTGTCCGCCCGCCGCCACCACTGTCCGCCCGCCGCCACCACTGTCCACCCGCCTCCACCACTGTCCGCCCGCCGCCACCACTGTCCGCCCGCCGCCTCCACTGTCCGCCCGCCGCCTCCACTGTCCGCCCGCTGCCTCCACTGTCCGCCCGCCGCCGCCACTGTTCGCCCGCCGCCGCCACTGTCCGCCCGCCGCCGCCACTGTTTGCCCGCCGCCGCCACTGTCCGCCCGCCGCCGCCACTGTCCGCCCGCCGCCGCCACTGTCCACCACCGCCGCCACGGTCCGCCCGCTGCCACTATCCGCCACAGCCGCCACTGTCCGCCCGCCGCCACTGTCCGCCCGCCGCCACTATCCGCCACCGCCGCCACTGTCCTCCCGCCGCCACTGTCCGCCCGCCGCCGCCCTGTCCGCCCGCTGCCACTATCCGCCACCGCCGCCACTGTCCGCCTGCTGCCACTGTCCGCCCGCCGCCACTATCCGCCACCGCCGCCACTGTCCGCCCGACGCCACTGTCCGCCCGCCGCCACTATCCGCCACCGCCGCCACTGTCCGCCCGCCGCCACTGTCCGCCCGCTGCCACTATCCGCCACCGCCACCACTGTCCGCCACCGCCACCACTGTCTGCCACCGCCACCACTGTCTGCCACCGCCACCACTGTCCGTCCGCCGCCACCACTGTCCGCCCGCCGCCACCACTGTCCGCCCGCCGCCACCACTGTCCGCCCGCCGCCACCACTGTCCGCCCGCCGCCTCCACTGTCCGCCCGCCGCCACCACTGTCCGCCCGCCGCCACCACTGTCCACCCGCCGCCGCCACTGTCCGCCCGCCGCCGCCACTGTTCGCCCGCCGCCGCCACTGTCCGCCCGCCGCCGCCACTGTCCGCCCGCCGCCGCCACTGTCCGCCCGCCGCCGCCACTGTCCACCACCGCCGCCAAAGCCGCCACGGTCCGCCCGCCGCCACTATCCGCCACAGCCGCCACTGTCCGCCCGCCGCCACTGTCAACCCGCCGCCACTATCCGCCACCGCCGCCACAGTCCTCCCGCCGCCACTGTCCGCCCGCCGCCACTGTCCGCCACCGCCGCCACTGTCCGCCACTGTCCGCCACCGCCACCACTGTCTGCCACTGCCACCACTGTCCGCCCGCCGCCACCACTGTCCGCCCGCCGCCACCACTGTCCGCCCGCCGCCACCACTGTCCGCCCGCCTCCACCACTGTCCGCCCGCCGCCACCACTGTCCGCCCGCCGCCTCCACTGTCCGCCCGCCGCCTCCACTGTCCGCCCGCCACCTCCACTGTCCGCCCGCCGCCGCCACTGTTCGCCTGCCGCCGCCACTGTCCGCCCGCCGCCGCCACTGTTTGCCCGCCGCCGCCACTGTCCGCCCGCCGCCGCCACTGTCCGCCCGCCACCACCACTGTCCACCACCGCCGCCACGGTCCGCCCGCTGCCACTATCCGCCACAGCCGCCACTGTCCGCCCGCCGCCACTGTCCGCCCGCCGCCGCCCTGTCCGCCCGCCGCCACTATCTGCCACCGCCGCCACTGTCCGCCTGCCGCCACTGTCCGCCCGCCGCCACTATCCGCCACCGCCGCCACTGTCCGCCCGACGCCACTGTCCGCCCGCCGCCACTATCCGCCACCGCCACCACTGTCCGCCCGCCGCCACTGTCCGCCCGCTGCCACTATCCGCCACCGCCACTACTGTCCGCCACCGCCACCACTGTCTGCCACCGCCACCACTGTCTGCCACCGCCACCACTGTCCGTCCGCCGCCACCACTGTCCGCCCGCCGCCACCACTGTCCGCCCGCCGCCACTACTGTCCGCCCGCCGCCACCACTGTCCGCCCGCCGCCACCACTGTCCGCCCGCCTCCACCACTGTCCGCCCGCTGCCACCACTGTCCGCCCGCCGCCTCCACTGTCCGCCCGCCGCCTCCACTGTCCGCCCGCCACCTCCACTGTCCGCCCGCCGCCGCCACTGTTCGCCCGCCGCCGCCACTGTCCGCCCGCCGCCGCCACTGTTTGCCCGCCGCCGCCACTGTCCGCCCGCCGCCGCCACTGTCCGCCCGCCACCACCACTGTCCACCACCGCCGTCACGGTCCGCCCGCTGCCACTATCCGCCACAGCCGCCACTGTCCGCCCGCCGCCACTGTCCGCCCGCCGCCGCCCTGTCCGCCCGCCGCCACTATCTGCCACCGCCGCCACTGTCCGCCTGCCGCCACTGTCCGCCCGCCGCCACTATCCGCCACCGCCGCCACTGTCCGCCCGACGCCACTGTCCGCCCGCCGCCACTATCCGCCACCGCCGCCACTGTCCGCCCGCCGCCACTGTCCGCCCGCTGCCACTATCCGCCACCGCCACTACTGTCCGCCACCGCCACCACTGTCTGCCACCGCCACCACTGTCTGCCACCGCCACCACTGTCCGTCCGCCGCCACCACTGTCCGCCCGCCGCCACCACTGTCCGCCCGCCGCCACCACTGTCCGCCTGCCGCCACCACTGTCCGCCCGCCGCCTCCACTGTCCGCCCGCCGCCACCACTGTCCGCCCGCCGCCACCACTGTCCACCCGCCGCCGCCACTGTCCGCCCGCCGACGCCACTGTCCGCCCGCCGCCGCCACTGTCCGCCCGCCGCCACTGTCCACTACCGCCGCTAAAGCCGCCACGGTCCGCCCGCCGCCACTATCCGCCACAGCCCCCACTGTCCGCCCGCCACCACTATCCGCCACCGCCGCCACTGTCCGCCCGCCGCCACTATCCGCCACCGCCGCCACTGTCCGCCCGCCGCCACTGTCCGCCCGCCGCCGCCACTGTCCGCCCGCTGCCACTGTCCGCCCGCCGCCACTATCCGCCACAGCCGCCACTCTCCGCCGTACAGCCTCCCCTCTCTCCGTTAGTAAATAATTATAATTGTTAGTAAATAATAAAAGAAATATAAATTATTAGATTTTTTTTACCCTTAAATTGGTTTTAATATTTAAATTGAAAATAATAATATAATATAAAATATAATAAAAATAATATAATAAAAAATATAATTTAATTTCAAGAAATTTAACTTTAAACACAAAGATGTGAAAAGGGTTCAGATTATTGGCTCAAACCTTTCATAAGAGATTCATATTGGTATATGAATGGATTATGAATGACTCATGTTAGGAGTGTAAAGTTGCCACAACATCTCAAATTAGTGTTAGATACATATGTCTTGGTTATAAGTTTTGGAAACCTATTTAAGTCCACACACAATATCGTATCTGATACGATAAAACAAACGTTTCCAATTCTTTCAAATACTTTCCAGATATGTTGTGGCAACCTAAAATTGTTTGCTGGGCACACCTTCTATGTTAACTAACAACTGGGACATGAACCTCTGAAAAATTGCTGGAGACGAGGAGCGTCCAAAAGGCAGTTTTTTTTACTTAAATAACCCCTTGTGGGTATTAATCACTAACAATTTCTGGCTCTCCTCCTCCACAGGAATTTGCAAGTAAGCATCTTTCAGGTCAATCTTAGAAAAAATTGCCCCCTTGCAGACCACTGACAACAACTCATCTATCTTAGGTAAAGGGTACTTCTCACAGTGTATGCGGTTGTTCAGTTCCTTGAAGTCTGCACAGATTCTCAAGGATTTCCGATCTGCTTTCAACACTGGTACAATTGGGGCTGCCCACTCACTATGCGTAATTGGCTCTAAGATGCCTTCTGCCACATGCTTTTCCAGGGCCGAGTCTACCGATTGCTTGTAATGAAACGGCACTGTTCTTGCCATGACAAATTTAGGTGAAGCCCCACTTTTCAGGTGAATTTTTGCCACCATGCTATTAATTGGCTTATCTGCCTCCACTGAATATTTATCTAACATTTGTTCGGCACTTTTAATTGTTTTAACTATCGACAATTCATGTAGGCCCGCCAAGAAAATTCCCACTTTTTCCATGAGATCCTTACCACATAGGCTAGGATTATGTGAATCCACTACATAAAAATCCTGGACAATTTCTTTTCCATTATAACATACTTTTGCCAACACCTTGCCATAGACCTTAATCAGTACATTACCATAAGTACTTAATGATTTTTTTACCTGGTTTTACATTCAATTGCAAGGTATCTGCCTGTTACGGACCCGAGTCCAGCGTCCAAGCACGGAGCAGTGACGACCACGCCATCTGTGAGTCGGCTCCCGAAACCCCCTCCAAATGGACGACGCCATCTAGTGAGGACGAGATATACCGGCCACAGGGGCTGGTTTCCCGTCCTAATCAGCTCGTGACATAGCTGCTGCTGACCTCTGGTGAGGTGACATTTAGACAGCAACGCCATCTATAGAGTAGATAGGTGGACGTTTGTGTCTAAGCCTGTGAATGAGGTGCCCTAGAGTGTCACCAGTACTAATAACGTGTCTGATTACAGAGTCGACCTGGGACTGCTGTAATGGACAGTGGATCAGTCTACCCAAGGCAGCCATAGGATCTCCACGAGTTTGCTGTAGAAGCTGTGAGTCACCCCCCGGATGAACACTGTTGTGTTGTGTTGGCCTGCCTGTGACGTGGCAGAACCTGGAATTGTCGTACCCAGGGCTGACTGGTGGAGAAGACTAGCCACTGGGGTGTTGTGGTGAGGAGAGTGATCTGTGGAATCACACGAGGCTCCTGCCTAGGGCTCGCAACCCTAGTATCGGTCGTGGAGTGGCCTACGCAGCGTAGCTGACTGGAACCTGCCAGCTACAGGCTGGATTTGTGGTTGAAGGCCTCCACGACGGCGCACCCAGTGGGACTGTGATTTGGGTGGCCTGTGGCCAGGGTAGACTCGTTTAAGGGAATCTAAGGATTCATCGTAAGGCCACAAGAGAACCAGGGCTAAGCATCGTTGAGCACCGTGAAACCTCCTGAGTCTTCGGAAGAAGTCATTGTACATAAGTGTAGTCATAGTAATCGCGTGTGACGGTTTATATATTTATTTATGGTGGTGGTGTAATTATATATTTAAGTTTAGTGCCTTTGTCTCCCTTCCCGTTTAATTTACTTGCGTTACGGAACACACTTCTTGAAAGCCACTACTAGCTTGGGGCCGGATACCTAAACTCTAATAACATCAGAGAAAGAACCCAGTTGCGACCCAATAGGGCCGTAACACTGCCCAATCTCTAGACAATGTTGACACTGCAGCACCAGTGTCCAGTTCCAAGGGAACTAACTTCCCATTAATTACAAAATTCACCACTTGTGACTTCACTGAACGTACCTTTTCTTTCACCGAATATAGTCGTTTTCCTCACTTGCAGCTTCTTCAGACGATTTCCCTTCCTCTACTGCCTTGACCACAGTACCACTACCTCTTCTTTCTGCATTCCCTGGTCGTCTCCTCTCCCAGACCTTGCTGTTCCTGTTCAGATATTCCCTACACACTCTCTGCAAGTGTCCCTCTTTGTTATAAAAGTTGCATATATAGGTGCGAAACTTGAACTTGCTACTTATGTGATTGTATCCACAGTGTTTACATCTGGTCTGGCCCTGTATGACCATAATTTCCTGAGTAGAAGTCTTACTTCCAAAAGCCCTTTCCAGGTTCAATATCTTCTCGAGCACTGTCCATGAAGTCATCGATTGTAGATCCAAATTTTCTGCCACCGGGTTAGGGAAATAATTCTCTTTTACCACTGCCATGAACAACTGGTCCCTAACCCTGCCGTCCAACTATGCTCCGAAGTTGCAGTGGTTAGCCAAAGCCTTCAATTCTGCAAATAAATTCTGTACGAATTCCTGCTGCTTTTTCGTTCTCTTCTGGAAATCCATCAAACTCCTGTGTTATGATGGTTTCACCACATACTGACGTTTAAGCAGAGCAATCAGGTCTACATTGGTCTTCGCATGAGGTAGCTCAGGTGCACAGAAATATCTGAGAACACTATATGCTTCAGAACCCAGTGAAACAAAGAGTACCGCTTTCTTGTTGGCGTCCTCCTTAATCTCCCGGTACTAAAAGTTTGCTTCCAGCAGGCTGAGCCACAGGTTCAATGAGATCTTGGCAGTGTTTAGCGGCTCCATTGACATGAGCGGCTTAGCGATGGCCACGGTGGTAGCACACTCCCCTGTTGTATGCGAAGCGTCCACTTGTCCACACAACGTACCCTGCTATCTCTTGATCCTCACACCACGTCTCGTACCCAGGCTCTCTGCTGGAGATGTTTAATCTTTGTCGCCACTATTATGGTTGTGGTAAGAGAAACAATCTTCCTCCACATGGTTTTATTCGCCGCTAGTAACAACAACAAAACAATTATCAGGTACATGAAATATTATTAACAAGATCATAAACAAAAGAGCATCTGCTCCAAACATGCTACCTCCAACATCTGTAGTACTCAATCCCAACAGCTACCAACTATCACATGGCTTATAATGAATTTAAATCTCAATTAGCAAAGCTAAGAAAAAGGCCTGAGCATTTACAACTCTGCCATGAGATTATTGCTCAACAATTAAAGAATAAATTCATCGAAGTCATGAAACATGACAATAAGAAAACAGACCATTTTTTACCACACATGGCTGTAACCAGAGAATCCAAAACAACTCCTTTACGGATAGTTTTTAATTGTAGCTCTAAATCTGGACCACAAGGAACCAGTCTAAATGATTGTCTGCCAACAGGTCCAAGTCTAACTCAGAAATTGTATGACATAATGCTGAAGTTTAATACTCATCTAAAGAAATCATCAAGGCCCTATAGGGCTGAAATCAGTCAAAATCTAAATATAGATTATTTTTAAGGGACAGTTAACAGTACTACTGAACTGTTACAAATATATCAAGAGGCCAACAAGGAGCTACAAAGTGCCAACATGCCACTACAATCATGGGCCTCTAATAATGCAACATTGAATAATCAAATAGCAAGAGATTACCCTGAATATCACGTACAGTACCAGAATCACAAAAGGTGTTAGGTATGGAATGGGATCTAGTCTCAGACACTATATCAATCAAATCTGTACCAGTAAATTATTGCATTGCTACAAAAAAGGATTTGCTTTCACAGGTTAGCAAAGTATTCAACCCACTTGGTCTATTAAATCCTTTAACTATCAAGTGGCATTTATTGGTGCAAGAAGCTTGGAAAACTAAAGTTGGTTGGGATGATTCACTACCACTCCAATTACAAAAAGCTTGGATGGAAGTGGCTCAAGAACAAACTTTAGTTGAACAGATAATCTTTCTGAGACACATAATCGAGGACAATGATGAAGTAACACTACATGTATTTGCAGACTTGTCAGCTAAAGCTTTTGGAGCTTGTGCTTACTTAGTGACTTCTAATCAGTCATATCTTATCACCTCTAAGGCAAGAGTTGGTCCCTTAAAAAAAGAGGACATTGCCTCAGATGTATTGCTAACATTGCTAACTGGCACACGCTTAGCAGTGCATATCAAACAAGTCTTGTCTACCATGAACTTCAAAGATGTCATTATATGGTCTGACAATGAAGCCGTCTTACAGTGGGTATGAAACAACAACTGTCCGACTCCGTCTGTAAGAAATCGCGTCTCAGAAATTAAAGAAATTTCTGCAGGCTTTCAATTGTTGTATATACCAAAAAAAGATAATCCAGCTGATCTTTTATCAAGAGGTATGATGTTTAATCAGTTTGCAAAGGCAGATATTTGGTTTCATGGGCCTCGATGGTCAGTGAATGGTAGTTGGCCAGAACAAAAGCCACACGTCATTATGATACAAACCATAACTACCACCAGACAGCAAGCTCAAATATCAGTCTTGGATTGTTGGATTGTACTCGTTACTCCTCACTCATCAAATTAATCAATGTAACACAGAACGTGTTTCATTATCTCAGGAAAAGAGGTATAAAATTCACTTTTCCAAATGCACTTATCTATTGGGTAAGACAAGCCCAGAGAGAAACTTATGGGAATAACTATGAATATCTTCCACATAAGTTAAAACACAATCTCGGTCTGTGGATAGACCAAGAAAATCACAACATTCTGCGTTGTGGAGGGAGACTTAAACACGCAGATATCAATCTAGATACTATGCATCCATGGCTTTTACCAAAAAATCATTGGATCACAAGGTTGATTGTGTTACATACATATCAACAAATCATCAAACATGGAGGATTGTTAGACACACTCACACATATCAGACAACAGTATTGGATTTCTCAGGAAAGACAGTCAGTCAAATCAGTCTTGTAAAATTGCATGATATGCCGAAGATACGATGCAAGAACTTGCTCTAATCCAGGGTTACCATACCTACCAAATGAACGAGTGGTTCATCTACACCCTTTCGAGACGACAGGAGTAGATTATACAGGAGCAATATATCTAACAGGGACTGCAGATAAGAAACCTATCAAGGCATACATCTGTCTGTTCACCTGTGTCTACCACCAGAGCAGTACATCTAGAGGTAACACCCGATATGTCTGCTCAGTCATTTATCCAAGCTTCCTGCAGAATCGCAGCACGTCAATCATGCCCTAAGCTTATGATTTCAGACAACAGAGCAAACTTGGTACCTGGAGAAGCATGTCTATGGGAAATCTGTTCCCATCCTGCAGTTACTTCCATACTGGAACAGCGTCATTGCAGATGGAAATTTATCCCCCCCGAGAGCCCCATGGCACAGAGCACTTTATGAACGGTTAATAGGAACTGTCAAAAGATCCTTGAGAAAATCTCTACACCGTCAGAAAATCAATCTTCAGGAACTCCAGACAGTAATCACGGAAATGGAATCAAGGGTGAATAACCAGCCATTGACTTACTTGTCTGATGATCCTACTCAACATGAGCCAGTCCTGCCCACCTATTGTATGGAAGACTTCTGACTCCAGTACCATCTCTAGTGGATGATGAGATCAGAGATCCCTCATATGTGGGTCAGAGCGAGTTTATTCAGGGATATAAGCACCTGTCCAGCATAATCCAATAATGGAATGATGTTTGGACAAAAGAATATCTGACATCTCTATGAGAACATCACTATGGGGCCAATGTCCCACATAATATATCTAATCTCCAACCTGGCGATATTGTTTTGGTAGACAGTGATGGCCCTAGGGCTGACTGGCCATTGGGTAAAGTTGTCTCAGTCCATCCAGATAGCCAAAGGATTTTGAGAATAGGCAAAATCCTGTCTAATGGAACAACTTCACTGAAGACATTGGACAAACTCATCCACATGGAATCAGTGAGTCAGCTGCAGTTAGATCCTGAGAGACCTCCAGACCCCTCTAACTCCACATGACCCACAGACTCTTAACCGGCACACTTGTCCACAACAGACAGCCACACAAAAGTGCAAGCAAAATTTCTACATATATTATCAATCCTATGGAGAGTAAATGAATACATATGGTCACTACTGTCCTTAGTATTGGACTCTGTGCCAGGTCACTCCCTCTGGAAGATGTGGGAAAATTTTACTCACTATATCTATATTATTATCTAAGAAATGTATAATTTCTATTTCATAACAAAATCATATCAAAATCATATCAGAATCAGTGTAGATTCATCTACATCTGGATCATACATGACAATGCCACATGATCACGTACACCATAGGGCACTTGAGGTGCCTATGTGACTTTGTGCATGATTTCTTAAGGATCCAAAAGCTTCTAGAAGGATTTCTTAATTATAAAACTATTGGAACAATTGAATCGATTTCTGGGAGGGATTATTCAAATCCTTAATAAGAATCAAGAGTACTATTAAGTACAATATCCGGGGGGATATTGGTAGGGTATTAAAAGTATCAACACAGGACAGAACACGAAACAATGGGTATAAATTGGATAAGTTTAGATTTAGGAAAGACTTGGGTAAATACTGGTTCAGTAACAGGGTTGTTGATTTGTGGAACCAATTGCCGCGTAACATTGTGGAGGTGGGGTCCCTCGATTGTTTCAAGCACGGGTTGGACAAGTATATGAGTGGGATTGGGTGGTTATAGAATAGGAGCTGCCTCGTATGGGCCAATAGGCCTTCTGCA
Source organism: Procambarus clarkii (assembly GCF_040958095.1). Classification (NCBI taxonomy): domain Eukaryota; kingdom Metazoa; phylum Arthropoda; class Malacostraca; order Decapoda; family Cambaridae; genus Procambarus; species Procambarus clarkii. Next base: position 529,736 of record NW_027189203.1, on the reverse strand, counting down.
GTTACCTTTGTTCTTATGTTCTTATGTTCTTACTACTGATAATCTTTATATCCTATATCTAATTCAGTCTCCGTGGTGTAGTGGTAAGACACTCGCCTGGCGTTCCGCGAGCGCTATGTCATGGGTTCGTATCCTGGTCGGGGAGGATTTACTGGGCGCAATTCCTTAACTGTACCCTCTGTTTAACGCAACAGTAAAATGTGTACTTGGATGAAAAAACGATTCTTCGCGGCAGGGGATCGTATTCCAGGGACCTGCCCGAAACGCTACGCGTACTAGTGGCTATACAAGAATGTAACAACTCGTGTACATATCTCAAAAAAAAAAAAAAATAATAATATTATAATCACATCTTATCTCAATATGTCTAGACAGTAAAAATAATCAATCAATGTTCATTGAAGGCTACCGTGCTCAGGGAGCATGGGGGGGGGGGGTGATGGCTGGGTGAGAAGTGCCCACCACACCCCGAGGGCCAGAACGTGTGTGTTTACAAACAGTGAACATGTCACGGTGCTTGTTACCTATCGTACGTTACGGCTCGTGACCCTGAAACAGCTAACCACAACAAGGTCTAGGGTTACGAGAAAACTGCTGTTCACAAGAGCGGGTCACCAGTATAACCCCTTGATAAGTAATGAGCACGTAAATAAAAATCTTCCTTTAGGACTGAAAGAATAGATACAAAATCTTATATAGATACATATTACATAAATCTCAATAGCAAACAGATGATTATTTGGTCACAATATATCACATTAAAAATATCACTGTATCTTCCAGACATTAAATTAATATTATTATATGTATGGCTATGACAGAACAAAAAATGTATAACTTAACTCCACCAGATGCTAACTCTCTGGTTCCGGATCAGCTACTGAATAACAATAACGCGGGAGTCAAAAACATTGCCTTGCCCCGCGAACAATTTGCCAAAGTTACAATATTTATTATGTCAACAATGGAGCAATACATTGTGACAAGAGTAATCTTAAACTAACTTAATGAATAATTAATACATATTGATATACAAAAATAAGGTAATTATTTCTTTACATAGTAATTAAAATACGCATACAGAGGGGAATAATGGCATGCTCACCCAGCAACGGACTATCCCACGACAATTTGCCAGATACAGTTCACTCAATTATTATTCACCTCTGTTGCCCACATATGATCACATATAAATCATTAGTTCCCGTGGGAAAACTGAGCACACAAAGAAATAAAACAATCATTCCCACGATACGTTGGGCCTAACACCAACGCTGTAACATGAAATTACTTTTGCATAGAACATATAAGTATATCAATATACATACTTGTAATTTACACACAATTATAAAGGTACATATTACTTTATTTACTTACGTATCTTATAGGGGTACGTAACAGTGCTTACCGAACATTAATCGACTTTGGACACCTTATCAAAGTATCTTTATCACCAGTGATTACTCTCTAGAACTGGGGAGTACCTGGACAATATATCTACTAAGAAAAATTCCTAAAACATATCTAATAAGTGTATAGTGGAGCACACAGATTGACACTGTCTCCACCTCCAACATCATCACCTATCATCCTTCTCCATTGCAATTAAGGAAATAATCACATAGCAACGCTACCAGAACAATCTACAGCAAAAGCTGTGATATAAATTATCGTGCCTAAACTCAACAAGAGAGTTATCCAGTCTGGCACACTTGTCAGACAGGCACCTGGCATTCAGAGAAGAATATTGAATGTTATTAGTGTATTATTTGGTCAATTGTATGCTTGTATAACTTTAATATATCCAATAAGTCTGTCTGTCCATTACATCTACAAGTTACATCCATTACATCTACAAGTTACTCCTGCCTGTTTCTCCAGCTTATGCGTCAGCCTTTTATGGGGTACTGTGTCAAAGGCTTTCCGCCAATCCAAAAAAATGCAGTTCACCCATCCTTCTCTCTCGTGCTTATTCTTTGTAATCTGATCGTAGAATTCTATTAAGCCTGTAAGGCAAGATTTACCCTCCCTGAACCCATGTTGATGGGTTATCACGAAGTCTCTTCTCTCCAGATGTGTTACTAGGTTTTTTCTCACAATCTTCTCCATCACCCTGCATGGTATATAAGTTAAGGACACTGGCCTGTAGTTCAGTGCCTCTTGTCTGTCACCCTTTTTGTATATTGGTACTACATTAGCAGTCTTCCATATTTCTGGTAGGTCCCCTGTTTCCAGTGACCTACTATACACTATGGAGAGTGGTAAGCAAAGTGCTCCTGCACACTCTTTCAATACCCATGGCGAGATTCCGTCCGGCCCAACAGCTTTTCTCACATCCAGCTCCAATAGGTGCTTCTTGACCTCATCTCTTGTAACTTGTCTTGTGTGTGTGTGTGTGTGTGTGTGTGATGTGTATGTCTTTGTGTACTCACCTATTTGTGTCTGCATGATCGTGCATTGACTCTTGGATCCCGCCTTTCGAGCCATCAGGTTGTTTACAGCAATGACTCTGATCCTATTTCCCTATTATACCTAGTTTTAAAATTATGAATAGAAATTGCTTCCACATCCTGCTCCTTAAGTGTATTCCATATTTCCACTACTCTCACGCTAAAAGAAAACTTCCTAACATCTCTGTGACTCCAGAGATGTTAGTTTCCAGCTTCCACCCATGTCCCCTCGTTCTGTTACTATTCCGTGTGAACATTTCGTCTATGCCCACTCTGTCAATCCCCCCCTGAGTATTTTATACGTTCTTATCATATCACCCCTCTCTCTTCTTTTTTCTAGTGTCGTAAGGCTCAGTTCCTTCATCCGCTCTTCATACCCCATCACTCGTAACGGTGGGACGAGTCTCTTTGTTAACTTCTGAACCTTTTCTAGTTTCCTTATGTGTTTCTTCATGACGGGGCGGCATACTCTGAGACTGACCTCATGTAGGCAGTGTAAAGCGCCCTAAAAGCCTCCTTAGGTTCCTAAATGATGTTCTAACCTTTGCCAGTGTAGAGTACGCTGCTGTCGATATCCTATTTATATATACCTCAGGAGCTAGATTAGGTGTTACGTCCACGCCCAGGTCTCTTACTCGCATCTTCATAGTGTATGTGTGTTTACTAGTTGTGTTTTTGCGGGGGTTGAGCTTTGCTCTTTCGGCCCGCCTCTCAACTGTCAATCAACTGTTTACTAACTACTTTTTTTTTTTTTTTTTTTTTTTCCACACCACACACACACCCCAGGAAGCAGCCCGTGGCAGCTGACTAACTCCCAGGTACCTATTTACTGCTAGGTAACAGGGGCACTTAGGGTGAAAGAAACTTTGCCTATTTGTTTCTGCCTCGTGCGGGAATCGAACCCGAGCCACAGAATTACGAGTCCTGCGCGCTATCCACCAGGCTACGAGGTACCCCTTGTGTGTGTGTGTGTGTGTTAATGAGAAAAAAATGAAGCTAGACTTTAATGTATTTTAGAAGATGTGTAAATAGCATAGAGTTTATTGAGAAGAGGAGTGCAAACAAGTAGAATTTATTGGAATTTTAAGTGCATAGAGTTAATCTTATGTTGTAGACTTTATAATATCCCGTAGAGTTTGTTGAGAAGATATGTGAAAATAGCGTTGCATTTAATGAGAAGTGTAAAGGCATAAAATTTAATATGTTTTCAGAAACGGAGAGTAAAGACATAGAGTTTAATGCGAAGAAGTGTTTCAAAGCCCATTAACTTGTTTGAGAAGTGATGAGCAAATTCCATAGAGTTAATCTCATGTTTGAAGTGTGTGGACGTCCCTCGTGCTTTTCCTGATGCCATAGACCTAATAATCCCTGGACACGCATCACCCTACATCTATATTGCCAGGTCAGATGAAGACTCCATCTCGGCCCTACTCCAAGGTCAAGTGGGTGGCATCACATTCAATAAAGCAGACTCTCCTGCGAGGTCCAGGAGGTCCAGGAGGTACTGCGAGTACCTTGTCACATCCTACCCTCGTGACCTTGACATCTCCCATGCGAAAGAACTACCAGGTGTGTACAGTGCAAGACGCATCAATTCTGGAGGCAGGCCACTAAACAAGGATTGTCATCGTCTGGGAACGTGAGACGCCGCCTCCCAGTCATCACAAGTTCCTAGGGCCCCTACTGGCCAGCCTGCCCCATAACACCCGGGGTGTCCTCAGCTGTCATGTGTTTTAACTGTCAACACTTTGGTCACATAGCCAAGCACTGTAAATCTTCAGGCACCTGTGCCTTTTGTGCAGCCAATCATCTCACTAAAGAATGCCCCAATAAAGACCACGCCCCTGGGACCGATGAGACCTCATCCTCAGGCACCAAGCACAAGTGTTCCAGGTGCTTGCGGGAGGGAGTGACCGCCTGGCACAAGGACTGTGTCAAGCGGCCTCCCCCGCACAGCACAGTGGGGCAACCCTCCACCACCCCCAGTCAACACCCCCACCCGGGGTGGCCCCACCACTACACCAACCCGTCCCCCCCCCCACCACCCGGGATGACCTCACCACCGTTCCTGACGCCAACAGCCTGACAACCTTTCCTCACCTACCTGGGAAGCCTGATGCCAGCCTGCAGATCCAGGTACCTATTTTACTGCTAGGTAACAAGCTAGTAAAGTATTGTCTCAAGCAAGTATTGAACCCCCTCCAGTGTTGTAAGTGTTGACACGTCTCAAGCAAGTATTGATGCCTCCTCCAGTGCTGTAAGTACCTCTGTGGCGAGTGAAACATGAAACCTGTGTGTCTTAGCTATAATTAACAAATGCGCTCAAGAACTCATTCCAAACAATACCGCTTGTGTCTCTATGAATCCTGATGAACATGAAATGATTGTAGATGCTAGGAAAAGTACAGGCACCCAGCTGACCTTGAAACAGATGAGAGAACTCTTTGACATTGATGACTGTGAACAATTGTCATTTGTATGCAATGGTCTACAACTTGTGAATCTTGTAAACACTTCTCTTCGTCAGGTTCATGAACACCATTACCCACGACCAACTCGCTCTTAAATTTCTCACGTGGAATATGAGAAGCGTGCAAAGGAGGCTGTTTGATCTAATGGTGTACGCTGGTGCCAACAACATTGATGTATTGTGCTTGCAGCAACCATACACTGTAAACACAAAAAATAAAACGCCACCCAAACTCCCAGGATATGTAGCTTTCTCAAATGTTGGTTCACATGATGTCGGTATCTTGACGTAAGTTAAAAGTAACCTAGTGTGTAAACATTTGGCAGTCTCCGTGGTGTAGTGGTAAGACACTCGCCTGGCGTTCCGCGAGCGCTATGTCATGGGTTCGTATCCTGGCCGGGGAGGATTTACTGGGCGCAATTCCTTAACTGTAGCCTCTGTTTAACGCAACAGTAAAATGTGTACTTGGATGAAAAAACGATTCTTCGCGGCAGGGGATCGTATTCCAGGGACCATAGGATTAAGGACTTGCCCGAAACGCTACGCGTACTAGTGGCTGTACAAGAATGTAACAACTCTTGTATATATCTCAAAAAAAAAAAAAAAAAAAAAAAATGTTAAAAACCACAGAAGTGACGACTCATATTATCAGCAGTTTCAGATTGCTACAGCGACCGGGTTTATTAACTTGGTTACCAGCAGCTCTCAAACCATTGTAATGGGTGATTTTAATGCTAGACACACTAGCCTGGGTGACACCAAAACAAACGGGAATGGCAGAGTCTTTGTAAAATACTTAATAGATAATAACATGTCCGTGTTCAACTTTGACTCCTCTAACGTCACACACCTCAGGGGTGGCAGGCTTGATTATGTCATTGGTCACGGTCTCATTGATAATGCTGTCGGAGGATCAATTGTTCATGAATTAGTTAGTGGTCACTTTGCCATATTCAGTTCATACACTATCAATAATGTCAAATCCCTAAGCTTTGCAAAAAAATAATCAATATCCCTGAAAATTTACACATGCTCTTGAAATTCCGCATTTCTGAATGGTATAACACTTACTGCTTTACTACCGTCAACGCATTATATGAGGACCTGGTCACTGAAGTAACCGCTTTTTATGACAATGTTGTAAAATCCACAAGACCCAAACCAGTGAGGAAGAGAGAGGTGGTTCACTGGTTCACTGACTCACGCCTTAAGTCCCTACATGACAGAGTTCTATTCCTAGCTGAGCAGTATAAAACTCATAAAACAGCTGACACCTCAACATATTTTTTAAAGCCAGCAGAGAGTTTAGAGGGCTAAAGGAACAGGTGTATAACCAGTACTGGGTAACAGTTTTTGCAAGGCATCAATCATGCAACATCCTCATCCCAAATGTGGAATAAAATTAAAAAGATTTCTCATCCTAGCAGTCGTCAACTTGATCACCATTCACCCGTAGACTATGCCGACATGCTGCTTCAACAATATGCAAGCACTGCTAGTATAAGCAGCCTGCCCCCTAGATGTGCATAACTATCTGGCTAGTACCAAAATAAATCGTAACTTCAATATTGAAATTGTCTGTAGTGGAATAGGGCCTGACGATAACTATGGCATAACCCCCTTTGAAAATAAAAATGCACTCAAGAAAGGTAAGGCTACCTCTGCTGGAGAGGATGGCATCACTTACAACTCCATGAGAGTACTTGCTGCACTGCCAAATAGCCCTTTGCTCGAATTGTTTAATCAAAGTCTAAGGCAGGGTGTCTTACCTGACCGCTGGACACAGGGACTAATAATACCCATACCCAAGCCTAATTCACAAAAATTTAGACCCATTTCTCTGACGTCGTGCATGTGTAAAGTTCTTGAGAGAGTTATTCTCGACAGACTAATGTTTCAATTCAAGCCCCACCTTGCCCCTAACCTGTATGGTTTCCTTCCTGGAAGAAGCAAACAAACTTGCTTTGCTGAGTATTTTATCAGAGAGGGATCAAACTCTCAGGCGGCATTTATTGATCTCCAAACTGCTTTTGATACAGCAAACAGAGAAATAATCCTAGAACAGTTAGCCTCTTTTGGAGTTAAGGGAAGACTGTTGACATGGCTCAGGGGTTACCTGAGTAACAGAACCGCCTTAGTCCTTTTCACGCGGGTCAAAAGTAAACTTTGTTCACCCTTTGAGTTGGGTACACCCCAGGGTGGAGTGCTAAGTTCTACGCTGTTCAATGTTATGATGCATAAATTAACAATTGTACACTAAAAAAGCCCCGAAATCATCTCAAGATAACCTCAAGAAGATAACCACTACCTGACGAAGCCGTCATTTGTTATGTCGATGACATATGCATTGTTGCAAATTCCCAAACTAGACTGCAAGCTCTACTTGATTCATTCGCTGCTAAAAGCATTGAATGTGGTCTTGTTATCTCTATAGCTAAATCCAGAGTTCTTCATCCCCTAGAGAAAACTCATGTCCCTATAACTTTTAAGGTCAACAACTAGAACATTGAAACGTGTAGGCAGCAGAAATACCTTGGAGTTGGTATTAACAGTAACATTGTAAACGATCTACACCGTAGGTTAAAAGAAAGACTAAAACCACTGAAAACACTTACTGGTAAGAATACTTGGTATCAATAATAAATATGCTAGACTATTCTATATGATGTTCGTTAGATCTCTCGTTGATTATAATGCTCTGCACTTCATTAATTTCCCCTCCTCTGTGTTGGACAAACTTGAAGTAGTACAGAATGAGGCCATGAGAATAATTCTTGGTGCCCCAAGATGCACAAGAATCATTAACATGCGGGAAGAACTGAAGCTTCCAACCATACTAGAGAGAATAATGCAAGTCAACACCACATTTAGCCTTAAAGTCATGAGAGACCCTACATCTCCTGCATTGCTCAGAGACAGATTATTTAGTGCTGTTAACACCCTTTTGACTGGTGCCGACATACCAACTCACTCCTTTTATGATAATTGGCTGAGCAACAATGCTTACAATCTCATTAAACTTAACATTCCTTTTAAGTGCAATCTACCTGTCTCTGATATTCCTCTTTATCTGTACCCCACCATTCAAGTATCATACACACCTGTCACCAAGAAAGGTAATGAGAATCTTGCTCTTCTCAAAGCTGTCACACTTGAAACAATTGCCTCCTCCATCGAGAGTTTAAGATCTCATGAGCAATGTGTCTACACCGACGGCTCAGTCCAATCCTCTACTGGACGGACTGCAGCGGCATGTAGGTTTTATAGAAATAATATTTGCACAAAGACTGTCAGTGTCAGGTTAAACAACTGGCTGACCTCCACACAAGCAGAACTAGCAGCATTACACTTAGCAACCAGTACACTAAAAAACATTGTAGGAGGAATAATATTTTGTGATTCAAAGTCTGCTCTTCAAGCAATCGAAAACTTCTCTTGGAAGATCGACAGCAAGAACCTCATACTCCCAATTATAAATGACCTAATTGATGCACAGAGTAAAGGGTCTCGAATCTCCTTTGTATGGATACCTTCACACATAAATATAACCCATCATAATGAGACAGACATTGCAGCCAAATTAGCGTGTAACAAGTTTGAAGCTGAATTAGATCTAGGTATCCCCATCTCTGCTGTCAAAACTGTATTGGTCCAAACACTCAGATCTGATAGGAAAGAACTTACTGACTCCCAACGACCTGAAAGTACTAGTATAAAAAGCTATGATTTGTTCAGATCTGAAACCTATATCTATGGACAGCACAAAACGTCCACCAGACTGTGCGACACCGTGGTTGCCAGGATCAGGTTGGGTTACCGTTACCTGTGGCAGGTGGCTGCAGGTCACGGGTCGCCCAATCCTGAGCACTCCAGTTGCAAACTCTGTGAGCAGGAACTACGGCACGATCTCCCGCACTATATCACTGAATGCCCAGTTATTAGAACTTTCAGACCAGTTGGCATGAGGTACCTGGAGCTCTGCAATTACTATATTCACTCTCGTATTCTTGAAGATATCCTCACAGTGTACCCAAAATTTGCCATTGCCGGCAACTAAACATATGGCCCTGTATGACTAACCATCCTGCGAGATGGGGACTTTTATTACCACTGCTACCTTATTCAATCTTGTATTGATAATATCCTCAAAATGCATCCGGAGTCTGCCAGTGCAGACCGCTTATCACATGCCTCTGTATAACTAACCATCCTGTGTGATGGGGATTTTTTAGCATCACCTAGTTAGCTTTTTTGACACACTGTACTCCACTTCATATAGTCTAGGGTAGCTGCACTAATGCAGATGTACCTCATATATTAATAAAAAAAAATAGTAGAGTTAAAAAGCTATGATATGTTCAAATCTGAAACGTATATCTATGGGCATCACAAAGCGTCCACCAGTCTGTGTGACAGTGGTTGCCATGATCAGGTTAGGTTACCATTACCTGTGGCAGGTGGCTACAGGTGATGGATCTCCCAATCCTGAGCACTCCAGGTGCAAACTCTGTGAGCAGGAACTACGGCATGATCTCCCACACTTCATCACGGAATGTCCAGTTATTAGACCATTCAGACTCGTTTGCATGAGGTACCTGGAGCTATTCAATTACTTTATTCACTCTCATGTTTTTGAAGATATCCTCATATTGCACCCAAAATGTGCCAGTTCAGGATACTGAACATATGGCCCTGTATGACTAATCATTCTGCGAGATGGGGACTCTTAGTATCACTGCTACCTTATTCACTCTTGTGATGATGATGATATCAAACAGTGTATGCAATGCTTCTTAGCATCAGAACTGCCTTCAGAAATTTGTGTAAGGAGTCATTGAGAACCTTGTATACCACATATGTCATTACAATCCTTGAGTATGCGGCTTCAGCATGGAGTCCTTGCCATGTTAAGCATGAGGCGATGTTGGAGAAGGGTCAAGGTATTCCTCTATACTAATTCCAGGACTAAGAGGTATGAGCTTAGAGGTAAGGCTGCATGAGTTGCATCTTAAATCGCTAGCAGAGAGAGGAGTATTGGGAGACATTACCCCATTATAAAATTCACAGAGGAATGGACAGGGAAGATGAAGACGAATTATTTACCATGAATAGTACTTGCACAAGGCAACATAGGTGGAAACTGAGTACACAAATGATCAACAAAAAGAATACCAAGAATTTTGTTGTCCAAGTAGTTAATAAATTGAATTTATTAGGGAATGATGTGGTAGAGGTAAACTCCATAAACAATTTAAAATTAAAATATGATTGAAGAACCTGTGCACCAGGTTATTGACCGTTGAGAGGCGGGAAAATGAGCCGAAGTTCAACAACCACAAGCACAATTATCTGACCACCACACACACATGCACACGCACATGCACATACACTCACACACACGCACACTATAATTGAGAGGGCAGCACACTTAACACACTCAAAACTATAATTGAGAGGGCAGCCTCTGCTGCCTGTAGAAAAAGATGCCATCTGCTCATCATGGGGAACTTCAATCATGGAAGGATATACTGAGAGAAAAAGGAACCATATGGAGGTGAAGATACATGGAGAGCCGAACTATAGAAGGTGGGCAAAAAGAAACTTTTTAAGCCAGCATGTTTGGGAACCCACAAGGATGAGAGGAAACGATGAACCAGCGACATTCGACCTAATCTTCACTCTGAACGCCTCCAACATAAGGGAAATCGGTTTCGAGGCCCCAGTAGGAATGAGCGAACACAGTGTACTGGCATTTGAGTATCTGTTTGAGAAGAGTTATTGAACTGGAGGAGGGGTACTGAAAACAAATGGATGGCATTCCAAAAAGAAACTATGAGGAAATAAGAAAATTACAAACAAATGTAACATGGAAAACTGAGCTCAGAGAAAAGACAGCCCAAGACATGATGGACTACATTGCAAAGAAGTGTAATGAGGCAGCAGACAAGTTTGTCACGGTCCAAAAGGAAAACAATGAAATGAAGATGAGAAACCTATGGATTAATCAGAGATGTAGGCTAGCTAAGCAGCAAAGTAAAAGGGCATGGAGAAACTTTAGAAATAGAAGGACACTTGAGAGCAGAGAAAGATACTAGAGTGCCAGGAATGAAAATATCAGGTTGAGAAGAGAGGCAGAAGGGAAATATGAAATTGACACGGAAGCAAGGCAAAGACTCCACCAAAATTGCTGCGCAGCCACATCACGAGAAAAACAAAAGAAAAGGAACATGTAATGAAATTAGGGATAGGGGTAGATGGATTCACTACAAAAGACAGGGATGTGTGCAAGGAACTGAATTAGAATTTCCATAAGGTCTTCACATTAGAGCAAGGAGAAGTGCCAGAGGTAAGAGAGGGAATAGTTAACCAGGAACCACAAGAAGAGTTTGAGATTATCAGTGGGGGACGTAAAGAAGCTTTTACTAGAGTTGGATGTGAAAAAGGCTATAGGCCCAGATGGAATCTCCCTTGGATACTAAAAGAAGGAGCAGAAGCACTGTGCATGCCACTCTCCACAGTGAATAACAAATCACTGGCAACAGGGGAACTGCCAAGAATTTCGAAGGCAGCTATAGCCCTGATATACAAGAAGGGGGGGGATAGACAGGAGGCACTGAACTACAGGCCAGTGTCCCTAACTTGCATACCATGCAAGCTGATGGAGAAGATTGTGCGAAAAAAGCTATTGGAACATCTGAATGAAAGAACTTTGTAACATAGCATCAACATGGGTTCAGGGATGACAAATTCTGCCTCACAGGACTAATTAAATTCTACGACCAGGCAAAAAAATCAGGCAAGAAAGAGAAGGGTGGGCAGACTGCATATTTTTGGATTGTCAGAAAGCCTTTGACACAGTACCACACAAAAGGCTAGTGAAAAACCTAGAGATGCAGGTAGGAGTGAAAGGGAAAGTACTCCATTGGATAAGGGAGTACCTAAGCAACAGAAGACAGCGAGTCACTGTGAGGGGTGAGGTCTCAGATTGGCAAGACGTTGACAGCGGAAGCCCTCAGGGTTCAGTCCTTGGACCTATACGGTTTCTGATATATGTAAATGATCTCCCAGAGGGTATAGAATCGTTCCTCAGACTGTTTGCTGATGATGCAAAAATTATAAGAAGGATTAAAACAGAGGATGATAGGAGGCTACAAGATGACCTAGACAGACTTATGAATGATTCAACAAATGGCTACTAAAGTTCAGCCCGAGTAAATGCAAAGTAATGAGACTAGGCAGTGGAAACAGGAGGCCAGACACAGAATACAGAATAGGAGATGCAGTACATCATGAAATGAACAGAGAGAAAGATCTAGAAGTTGATATCACACCAAGCATTTCTCCGGAAGCCCACATAAAAAGAATTACATCTGCAGCATATGCGAGGCTAGCTAACATCAGAACAGCCTTCAGGAAACAATGTAAGGAATCATTCAGAACCTTGTATATATCTCATATGTAAGACCAATCCTGGAGTATGCTTCCCCAGCATCTCAAGCACCTTGACGAAGCTGGAAAAAGTTCAGAGGAAGGCCACTAGACTAGTCCCAGAACTAAGAGTCATGAGTTACGAGGAAAGGCTGCGGGAAATGAACATCACGACACTGAAAGACAGAAGAGTAACAGGAAATATGAACATTACCTACAAAATTCTCAAAGGAATGGACAGGTTAGATAAGGAAAAACTACTTAACACGTTTGGTATGTGAACAAGGGGACACAGGTGGAAACTGAGTACCCAAATGAGCCACAGGAACGAACTTTTTCAGTGTCAGAGTAGTTAACAGGTGGGATGTATTAGGCAGTGATGTGGTGGAGGCTGACTGCACACACAGTTTCAAATGTAGATATGATACAGCCCAGTAGGCTCAGGAATCGGTACATCAGTTGATTGACGATTGAAAGGCGGGACCAAAGAGCTAGAGCTCAGTCCCCGCAAGCACAACTAGGTGAGTACGCACATACATAAGCAAGCAAAGCCAAGACCGATCCAAAGCTACTCCACAGTCACTTCAGGAGGAAAACAACAGTGAAAGAACAGGTAATGAAACTTAGAACAGGCGAGGACAGGTATACAGAGAAAGAGGTATACAAAGAGGTATGTGAAGAACTCAACAAGAGGTTCCAGAATGTCTTCACAATAGAACATGGTAAGGTCACTGCGCTAGGAGAGGGGGCAGTAAACCAGGCGGCCTTGAAGGGGCCCAATCGGCTGTAGAACCTGTACTTCAGTTGATTGACAACTAAGAGGCGGGACCAAAGAGCCAGAGCTCAACCCCTGCAAGCACAACTACGTAAGTACAACTCGGTAAGAACATATCATATGCACAAACACACACTCACACTCTCTGTGTGTGAGTGTGTGTGTGTGTGTGTGTGTGTGTGTGTGTGTGTGTGTGTGTGTGTGTGTGTGTGTGTGTGTGTGTGTGTGTGTGTGTGTGTGTGTGTGTGTGTGTGTGTGTGTGTGTGTGTGTGTGTGTGTGTGTTCTAGAGTGTGTCTCTCCCTCCTCCAGTACTTCCCAAAGCTTCCCACTCTCACCCCCCCCCCCAAGCCTCCCCCTTACCCCTCCCCCCAAGCCTCCTTTCTCTCCCCCACCGCCTCAAGTCCTCTCTTCTCCCCCCCCCCCGCACCAAACCTTCCCTCCCTCACCACCTTTCCCATGCCAGATTCCTCCCAGCCCCCTGCACACCCCAGATCCCCCAGGTAAATCTTCCTAGGCCCTCCCATCCTGGACCCTCTCTTGTTTCCCTGCTTCAGAGGAAGTAAAAGAAACTGAGGAAGGACAGAAGAGAGTCAGTTTCAAGGTGATGTACTCAAACATAGATGGGATTACAAGCATAACAAGTGAACTAAGGGAAAGAGCACAAACAGTAAACCCAGATGTATTTGGACTCACAGAAACAAAACTCTCTGGAATCATAACGAATGCGGTGTTTCCCCAGGACTACACTGTAAAAAAGGAGAGGGAATGAAGGGAAAAGGCAAAGTGGCCTCTAGTAATGAGAATGGAATGGAGTTTCAAGGAGATGGTTATCCCGGGCAGCACGGGATTCAGAGACTACATAACAGGGACCATGACGATGGGAGGACCAAGAGTAGTAGTAGCAGTGATATATAACCCTCCGCCAAACGACAGAGGACCCAGGCAAGAGTATGACAACAACAAGATGGCAATTAACACTATAATTGAAAGAGCAGCCTGTGCTGCTTGTAGAAATTGATGCCATCTGCTCAGCATAAAGACTTCAACCACAGAAAAATCGACTGGGAGAACAAGGAACCACATGAAGGTGTGAATACATGGAGAGCAAAACTATTGGAGGTGGTAAAAGAAACTTTTCAAGCCAGCACGTCAGGGAACTCACAAGAATGAGTGGTAAGGATGAACCAGTGAGACTCGACCTAGTCTTCATGTTGAACGACAAAGGGAAACGCTAAACTTCACGCTAAGGGAAATCGATTTTGATGCCCCAGTAGAAATAAGTGACCACAGTGTACTGAAATTTGAGTATCTGGTCGAAGAAGGGTTAATGAACTCGACGAGGGGAACTGAAAACAATAGGTTGGCATTCCAAAAGGGAAACTATGAGGAGATAAGAAAATTCCTAACAGATATAACTTGGGAAAAAGAGCTCAGGGGAAGAAGGCCCAAGACATGATGGACAACTTCAAGCAGACAAGTTTGTCACGGTAAAAAAGGAAAACAACGAAATGCATATGAGAAACCCATGGTTTAATCAGAGATGTAGGATAGCTAGCAGCAAAGTAAAAGGGCATGGAGAGACTATAGAAATAAAAGAACACTTGAGAGCAGAAAAAGATACCAATGCCAGGAAGGAATATGTCAGGTTGAAAAGAGAGACAGAAGGACAATACGAAAATGACATTGCAAAGCAAGGCAAATACTAAACGTAAATTGCTGCACAGCCACATCAGGAGAAATATAACATTAAAGGAAAAGGTGATGAAATTGAGGATAAGGGCAGGCAGATTTACCTTAAACGACAAGGAAGTATGCGAGGAACTGAATAAGAAATTCCAGGAGGTCTTCACATTAGAGTAAAGAGAAATTCCAGAGATAAGAGAGGGAATAGTTAATCCAGGCATTACTAGAAAAGTTTGAGAGTACCAGTGGGGATGTAAGGAAACGTTTGCTAGAGTTGGATGTGACAAAGGCTATAGGCTCGGACGGAATCTTTCCTTGGATATTAAAGGAAGGAGCAGAAGCACTTTGCCTGCCACTCTCCATAGTGTATAACAAATCACTGGTAACAGGGGAACTGCTAAAAATTTTGAACACGGCTACTGTAGTCCCGATATACAAGAAGGGGGATAGACAGGAGGCACTGAACTACAGGCCAGTGTCCCTAACCTGCATACCATCCTAGCTGATGGAAAAGATTGCGCAAAAAAAGTTAGTGGAACATCTGGAGCGAAAGAGCTTTGTAACACAGCATCAACATGGATTTAGGGAT
Source organism: Procambarus clarkii (assembly GCF_040958095.1). Classification (NCBI taxonomy): domain Eukaryota; kingdom Metazoa; phylum Arthropoda; class Malacostraca; order Decapoda; family Cambaridae; genus Procambarus; species Procambarus clarkii. The sequence continues at coordinate 514,340 of NW_027189203.1, read as the reverse complement.
GAGAAGTCCTGCCTCACAGGATTAATTAAATTTTATGACCAGGCAAAAAAAGAAAAAATCAGGCCAGAAAGAGAGTTTTTGACAAGAGAGAAACAGACTTCATGTTTTTTGATTGCCAGAAAGCCTTTAACACAGTACCGCACCAGAGGCTAGTGAAAAAGATGGAGTTTCAGTCAGGAGTGAAAGGGAAGATTCTCCATTGGATAAGGTAACTAAGCAACAGAAGACAGCAAGTCAGTGTGAGGGCTGAGGTCTCAGATTGGCGAGACGTTGACAGTGGAATCCCTCAGGGTTCAGTCCTTGGACCTATATTGTTTCTGATATATGTTAATGATTTCCCAGAGGGAATAGAATCGTTTCACTCATTGTTTGCTGATGATGCAAAATCTATGAGGAGGATTAAAACAGAGGATGATAGTAGGAGGCTGAAAGATTACCTAGACAGACTGAATGAATGGTCCAACAAAGGGCTACTAAAGTTCAACCCGAGTAAATGTAAGGTAATGAAACTAGGCAGTGGAAACAGGAGACCAGACACAGGATTCAAAATGGGAGATGAAGTACTTCATGAAACGGACAGAGTGAAAGATGTAGGAGTTGATATCACACCAAACCTGTCTCCTGAAGCCTACATAAAAAGTATTACATCTGTAGCATATGCGGGGCTTGCTAACATCAGAACTGCCTTCAGGAACCTGTGTAAGGAATTATTCACAACCTTGTATGTCCACATATGTAAGACCAATCCTGGAGTATGCGGCCTCAGCATAGAGCTCGTATCTTGTCAAGCACAAGGCACAGCTTGAAAAAGTTCAGACGGTAAGCCTCTAGGATTGTCTCGGAACTAATAGGCATGAGTTACGAGGAAAGGCCCCCACGACACTGGAAGACAGAGGAGTAAGGTAAGATGATGATCACTATCTCCAAAACTCCAAAATTCTCAGAGAAATTGACAGGGTAGATAATGATAAACTGTTTAACACGGGTGGAACGCGAATAAGGGAGCTCAGGTGAAAACTAAGTACCCAAATGAGCCACAGGGACGTTAGAAAGAACTTTTTCAGTGTCAAAGCAGTCAACAGATGGAATGCACTAGGCAGTGATGTGGTGGAGGCTGACTCCATACACAGTTTCAAATGTAGATATGATAGAGCCTAGTAGACTCGGAATCTGTACACCAGTTGATTGACAGTTGAGAAGCGGGACCAAAGAGCCAGAGCTCAACCACCGCAAGCAAAACTAGGTGAGTACAGATTGTCTGGTCTGTGGGGCCTGGTAGCTGAGTGGACAGCGTGCAGGACTCGTAATTCTGAGGCTCGGGTTCGATTCCTGGTCCAGGCAGAAATAAATAGGCAAAGTTTCTTTAACCCTGAATGCCCCTGTTACCTAGCAGTAAATAGGTACCTGTGAATTAGACAGCTGTTACGGAGCTGCTTCCTGGAGGGAGGGGGGGGGGGAGTGTCGGGGGAGGGGGAGAGAAATTAGTTACCGGTTAGTAACAGTTGATTGATAGTTGAGAGGCGGACCGAAAGAGCAAAGCTCAACCACGCAAACACAACTAGATGAATACAACTAAGTGAATACACACACACACACACACACACACACACACACACACACACACACACACACACACACACACACACACACACACACACACACATGCACAGATTAAGGATTAGGAAGGAGAAGGATTGAGACAGAAGAGGACAGCTTGAGGCTTCAAGAAGACCTAGACATGCTGCAAGAACGGTCGAACAAATGGTTGTTAGAGTTTAACCCAAGCAAATGTAATACTGTAATGTAATGAAGATAAGTGTAGGGAGCAGAAGACCAGATACAAGGTATCATTTGGAGATGAAATTCTTCAAGAGTCAGAGTGAGAGACAGACCTGGGGGTTAATATCATGCCAGACTTGTCCCCTGAAGCCCATAACAAGAGGATAGCATCAGTGGCGTATGCCAGGTTGGCTAACATAAGAACGACCTTTAAAAACTTTTGTAAGGAATCATTCAAACCTATGTGTACCACATATGTCAGACCAATCCTGGATAATGCGGCTCCAGAATGGATTCCATATCTAGTGAAGCATAAGACTTAACTGTAAAAAGGTTCAAAGGTTTGCCACCAGACTAGTGCCCGAACTGATGGGGTATGAACTACGAGGAATTAAATCTCATGTCACTGGGAGACAGAAGAGTTATGGGGGACGTGATCACTACATACAAAATTCTTAGAGGAATTGATAGGGTAGATAAGGACAGAGTATTTAACACAAGGGACACACGCACTAAAGGACACAGATGGAAATTGAGTGCTAAAATGAGCCATAGAGACATTAGAATTTTTTTCAGTGTCAGAATAGTAGACAAATGGAATGCATTAGGAAGTTATGTGATGGAGGCTGACTCCATACACGCTTTCAAGTGTAGATATGATAGAGCCCAAAGGGCTCACCGAAAAATTGTCAGGAGGCAGTAAACAGGTTTATGCCGGCCCAAAAGGAAAAGTCGAGAAGCAAAAGAAGAATCCGTGGTTTAATAGGGCATGTATGAAAGCAAAGGAACTGAACAAAAGGACGTGGACGAACTGAACAAAAGGACGTGGACGAACTGAACAAAAGGACGTGGACGAACTGAACAAAAGGACGCGGAGGAACATCCGAAATAACAGAACACCTGAAAGCAGAGAGAGATACCAGAGAACCTGGAATGAGTATGTTAGTGTGAGAAGTGAAGCTACACTTCTAGAGAAGTATGTTGCTTATGTTATCTTATTTTCAGGTACCTCCAGAGTTAGGCTTTGTTTTATGCCTACTTCCGGGTCTTATTTACTCTCCCCGGGACTCCCAGACCACCTGCGTGAGGTTCTGCAGGCCCCTCAGCGAGGCTACCAGCCTGCTGCAGGAGTAGTAACAGGGGGCGGCCCTTCAGGTCCTCATCCTCGTACGTGAACTCGTGCTTCTGGCGCCTTATAACCAGCTGTTCCGGGTAGATAGGACTCGACAGCCTGGGAAGGCAGCTCATCTCGGAAATGGAAAACCCAGACTTCAAACCTCCGCTGCCTCATGGCCATACCTACTTTTGGGACTGGGCTTCAGGAGTCGACCTCGAGGAAAAATATGGAATAGGAGCCCCTAAGGCAGTTCGTTGTTGACTTCAACCTCGTTCTGGCAGCTCCTACGACGGCGCTGATAACAAGCGTATTGGCGTCTTCCTTTTCATTGTAAACTCTCATTCATGTGGAAAGGGGGAACCTGCTGCATGGGTCTTCTTCTTCATATAGATGTACCTGCTTCTTCATATCGACGTACCCCTGGCTCTGTGCCCTGGATAGGACACTCTAGTCTCGGCAACCAGTGCGCAACTCCCTAGTCTCCCGAGACCGCTGGATGCCTACTACTAATGAAGCTAAAGGAATTGAAAAATTTAAGAAACAAGCTGAGGAAGGAGAGTGATTACAGACGTGGGGATTACAGTAAGGTGAACAATTTCCTGAGTGAAGTCCAGTGGTAGAGGGAAATATAAGGGATGACGACAACTAGATGATGGAAGCTATTGTTCAGATATATGCAGATGAAACAGAGCTGTACATCCTACTCAAGAAGGAAGTCAACGATAAAGATTAAGTAAACCCGTGATTTAACAGGCAGTGCAGAGTATCAAAGTAGATGACCCAAAAATATGGAAAAAAGTACAGTGTGCAAGGAACACGAAAATAGCGAGGCACTAAGGAGAGCCGGAAGTTAATACGCCAGTGTCAGAAGGGAAGCCGAGACAATGTTTGTAAACAACATTGGAGCAAAGGCTAAAAACCAACCAAAGCTGTTACATAGTCATAAGGAGAATAAAATAGTAAGCGACCATTTGGTAAGGTTAAAGAGGCAAAGTGGAAGTTTTATTGAAAATAAAATGGTGTGTGATGAACTCAATAGAAGATTTCAGAAGTTCTTTTCTAAAGGAACTAATTTGGAGATCAGAGTTAAGTGATGAAAGACCAGAGGAAACACTGGATGACATAGTAGTCATTGTGAAAAAGGTAAAAAAAAATTTACGGCCACTTTGGGCCAGTAGCCGGGTTCATGCTGTTACAACATCTTCTGTATCCGACTCTAAGTCAGTGGTAAGTTTTCAAGAACTGGCTGTGTCAAGTAGGAGTGCAATGAAAAAAAGGGGGGATAAGCAATACACAATTACTTTCACCAATATATTAACACCTTCACCTCTATATATATATTAAATTACAGTATTACTACACATATTTACAATAGTGTCTCTTTCGCACAGGACTCAATTCAGCGGCAGTGTTCATCAATCCCGGTAAATCCACTTTCAAGGTACCCGTCGTCCACACCTAATGGCAAACACCGACGAGTTCATCTTCATCATGGGCCAGTTCACACACACCGTCTCGCATACACGATGTGCCAATACCCCACTTCCGCTCTCCAGGTACACACTGGCTAAGGGTTCAGTAATATGCTGATAGGGGTCTCAAACAATCACATTCAGGGGTTGCTAACACACTGGCAGAAGTCTCTAGTGTCTTACTAGCAGCACTTCACGACACACGCACCACTGGCATCGTGTAACTCTTCCTGGCCCATCCTGAGTACGTCGTTCCATATAACACTACATAAATAAGCAGCTAACACACTGCTCTGACCGACGGCAGCCACTTAGTCCTCACACAGGACCAGGTCAAGAGTTCAGGACTGCCCAAGGTGAACTGGGTGATCTTGGGATAACACCCTTCCACTGGGGAATAGAAATTGTAACTTGTAGCCACAACCTAGATGGCATTGATCTTGGTACACCACCCACCAGAGGTCATCCTCATCGTCATCACATTCTGAGGCAGGAAACCGGAACAAGTTCACTGATACCAAACCACCACCAACAGATTGCATGGTCTGTGTAGCACCCAGCAAATTTTTTTTTATTTTTTTTTTGAAAAAAATTTCAGATGTTTTCAATAAGGTACTCGAAACAGGAAATGTCCCAGAATTCTGGAAAAAAAGCAACCAAAGTCCTAGTTTCAAGAATGGAGACAGACAGGAGGGCCCTGCGCCACAGACCAATCAGGAGCACAGAGCTATTCTTAAAGTCTTCTCAGGCACCACAGTGCTCTCAGGAACACAGAGCTATACCAACAGTCTTCCAAGGAGCCACAGACTATACAGGATCACAGAGATATTCCAATATAGTCTTCCCAGGCGACGCAGACAACACTGGAGCCCAGAGATATACCAACACAGTCTTCCAAGGTGGCAAAATCCCCCCAGGAGCACAGTGCTCTACGAACAGTCTTACCAGGCGCCACTGACCACTCTGGAGCACAGAGCAATACTAACACAGATTTCCCAGGCGCCACAGTCAACTCAGGAGCTTAGAGCGATACCAACACAGTTTTCCCAGGTGCCACAGTTTACTCAGGAACACAATGCTATACTAACAGGCTTTCCAGGCGCAACAGACCACTCAGGGGCACCGAGTAATACCAAATCAGTTTTCCCCTGGTGTCAAAACCCACTCAGGAGAAGAGAGCTATATCAACAGTCTTTCCAGGTGCCACAGTTCACCCAGAAGAGCCATTCTAAAACAATCTTCCAAACGGGACACACACACCACTCAGGAGCACAGACCTATAGCAACAGTCTTCCTCTGGCGCCACAGACCACTCTGGTGCCCAGAGGTATACCACCTCAGTCTTCCTAGGCGCCACAGTTCGTTTAGGAGCACATAACAATACCACTACAGTCATCCCATGCACCACAGTTCACTGAGGAGGACTAAGCTTTACCAACACACTGTTCCCAGGTGCCACAGTCAACTCAGGAACACAGTGCTATAAAAACAGCCTTTCCCGGCGCCACAGACTACTCAGGAGCACAGAGCTATACCAACACAGTCTTTCGAGGCGTCAAAATCCACTCAGGAGCAAATGGCTATACCAAGTCACCCCAGGCGCCACAGTCCACTCAGGAGCACAGAGCTATAATAACAAACCCTTCCAAGGAGCCACAGCCTTAGAAGGCTGTGGGCTCCTCCAACCTCAGGAGCAACCTTCTATACCAACACAATCTTCCCAGGCGCCACAGTCCAATTAGGAGCACAGAGCTATACCAATACAGTTTTCCAAGGAGCCACAGAACACTCAGGAGCACAGAGCAATATTAACACACTCTTCCAAGGCCCCACAGTCCACTCTGGAGAACATAGCTATACCACTACAGTCTTCTTAAGCGCCACAGTTCATTCAAGACCACCAATATAGCCTTTTCAGGCGTCACAGACCACCAATTAGCACAGATATAACAACACAGTCTTCAAAGGCTACACAGACCACTCAGAAGCACAGAGGTATTCCAATACAGTCTTCCCAGGTGCCACAGACAACTCAGGATCACAGAGCTATATCAACAGTCTTCCGAGGCACCACAGTCCACTCTGGAGCACAGAAATATACTAACACAGTTTTAACAGGCGCCAGAGACCACCCAGGAGCAAAGAACTATACCAACAGTCTTTCCAGGAGCCCCAGATCACTCATGAGCACAGAGATATAGCTACAGCCTTCCCAGGCGGCACAGTCCACTCTGGAGAACAGAGCTATACCAACAGTATTCCCAGACGTCATACTCCGTTCAAGAGCACAGAGCTATACCAACAGTCTTCCAAGGTGCCACAGACCATTCAGGAGTACAGAGCTATACCAACAGTCTTCCAAGGTGCCACAGACCATTCAGGAGTACAGAGCTATACCAACAGAGTCTTCCCAGTCTCCACATACCACTCAGTAGCACAGAGCTATACCACCACCGTCTTCCCAGGCGCCACAGTCCACTCTGGAGCATAGAGCTAGACCAACATTCTTCACAGACTCCACAGTCCACCCAGGAGCACAGTGCTCTACCATCATATTCTTTCCAGGCGGCACAGAACACCCTGGAGCATAGAGCTATACCAACACAGTCTTTCTAGGCTCCACAGACCACTCAGAAGCACAGAACTTTACAAACACAGTTTTCCCAGGCACCACAGACCATTTAGGAGCACAGAGCTATACCACCACAATCTTCCTCGGCGCCACAGTCCACACAGGAGCACAAATCTATACCAACAGAGTCTTCCCAGTCTCCACATACCACTCAGTAGCACAGAGATATACCACCACCGTCTTCCCAGGCGCCACAGTCCACTCTGGAGCATAGAGCTAGACCAACACAGGCACAGAAGAGAAAAGCCAACAAAAACAAAAATCGATTGTTCAAGGAAGTATTCAGAAACAAGGCCATCAATATGGACATCCTTGCAAAGAGGAGCAAACTGAAAAATGTATGCAAATACAAAAAGGTATTCCTTCTGAGGGACATGACCAAAGACGAGTTAATACAGGCAGCAGATGCAAGGAAAAGTCGCAGGTTGAGGGAAGGGTTCCAGGGAACCTCAGCCTCCAACCCAGCAATTCCAGATGGGAGTGGGGAGCCTCAATCCAGCAATTCAGGAACCCCAGAGGGGACCGCAACACCCCAACCCACCACCCCATAGGAGCCCCTCTCCAACCACAAGCACAAATCGTCCCTTTCCCCTTCATAATGCTCACCATACTACCCAAATCATCCCTCTCCTTCCCTTACCCCGAGTATGCCCTGCCTCCCCATCCCCTGATCATCTTCCGGCCTCAAGCAGGCCCAAGCAAGATCTAAGCTCTCCATTCCCTACCCCACCTCCCCCCAAACCCCTGTTAACTACAACACAGGAGGACATGCCCTCACCCCGAGCATTACCTGCTTCCCCAACCTCGAGCACTTCCTGCCCCTGGACCCCCCAAGACGTCTTCCTGTCCCAAACCCTCCATCCCCCACCGCACCTCCCCCCGAACCTTTGGTAACTACACCACTGGAGGATGAGTCTACCCAAGTAGCCCTGCTCTTAATACGGCTTCCTTCACTAGTGGGGAGGGTGCGTGAAAATGGACATAGGAACGTGAGTTTCAAGGTAATGTACTCAAACATCGATGGGATTACCAATAAAGCAAGTGAACGGGCAGAAAGGGAGCAGATGTAATAGGACTCACAGAAACAAAATAGTCAGGACTCAAAACAAATGCTGTTTCCAATGGACTACTATACAGTAAGGAAAGAGAGGGAAGGGAAAGGAGAAGGAGGAGGAGTGGCCCTGCTGATAAGGAAGGACTGGAGTTTTGAGGAGATGGAAATTCTCGGCTGGGATGGATTCAGAGACTACATAACAGGAACTATGACAATGGGTGGACCTAAGATAATAGTAGCAGTCCTTTACAACCCTCCACTAAATGGCAGAAGACCAAGACAGGAGTTCCATAGGAACAACATGACTCACCAATAGTTTAATAGAGAGAGCAGCTTCAGTTGCCCGCAGGAATGGATCCAGACTCTTAATCATGGGCGATTTCAACCATAGAGAGATAGCCTGGGAAAATGGGGACCCCACATTGTGGTGTAGATACACGGAGAGCTAAACTCCTGGAAATATCAAAAAGAAACTTTCTGAGCCAACATGTCAAGGGACCCACAAGAATGAGAGGCAATGACGAACCAGCTAGACTCGACCCGATATTCACCTTGAATGAGTAAGAAATAAGGGAAGTCAAATTTAAGCCCACTTGGTAATGAGTGACCACAGTGTAGAGATTGGGAATAACCTATTCAATGATGGCATTGGAAGGGAAATGACTAAATTACCGAAGACAAAAGTATGTCGAGATGAGGAACTTCCTACTGGGAATACCATGGGAAACAGAACTCAGAGAAAAGACTGTCCAGGATATGATGGACTATGTCACCCAGTAGTGCCAGGAAGCCGCAGACATCTGTATCCCAGCCCAAAAGGTTAACAATGAAAAGTTACAGAAGAACCCCTGGATCAGTCTTGAATGTAAGGCAGCGAAGCAATTGGGTACAAGAACATGGAAAAACCACAGGAATAACAGAACATCAGTGAACAGGAAGAGATATCAGAGGGCCAGAAATGAGTACTTCAGAGTGAGGAGAGAAGCTGAGAGACAATTTGAAAATGATTTGTTCATTTACCAACAGTCTTCCTAGGAGCCACAGACCACTCGGGAGCAAAGAGCTATACCAACGCAAGACGGAGCAAAATAGAATGAGACTACAAGAAGACAAACTGAATGAATGGTACAACAAATGGCTACTAAAGTTCAACCCGAGTAAATGTAAATTAATTAAACTAGGCAGTTGTTATGGACTCGTCACTTTCGTCAGTGTGTAGAGTGGCAGTTTCAGCGCCATCTATGAGTCTGTATTCAAACTCCCCTGGAATTGTATGCTACGTAGACAACGCCATCTATTGGTTGTCGTGTGACAGTAGCAAATGATTCCAGTTTCCTGCCCTGGCCAACCAGAGATAATAATTGTGGATAATCTCAAGTGAGGTGGCAGATCAAGATCAGCGCCACCTAGGTTGTGCTACGTGCATAATGGCAACTCCCCAGTAAGTAAGTGATACCTCCTGGTTTTCCCAGTACCATCCATTTAACTGATGACGTGTTATGTCCACAGAGGTGATGTCTGGAGACAGTCGTACTAAAGAAGGCAGTTTACCTTGGGCAGTCCACGTACTCTCCGCTTGGTCTTGGAAGAAGACTGAGTAAGCCGCCGTCGATCTACGCAGTGTGTTAGCTGCTGTATAACGTAGTGTAGCTAACGATCGGCGTACCCGGGAATTGGATAAGGAGAGTAACGGACAACAGTGAGGTGCCTGATGTGAAGTGCTGCTAGACGGTCGCTAGAGGCTTCTGCCAGGGGTTCGCTACTCCTGTATTGGTTGTTTTTTGACCCCGATCAGCGTGAGGCTGAGGTCCTGCCAGCAAGCAGCTCGATACCGATAGTGGGGTATAGGCACTTCGTGATATTGTGTCGGTGGGCTGGCCCCCATAAAAGGTGAACTCGCCAGAGTTTCCCAGTACGTGTGGACAAAGTACCGAGTGGTGGAAACACTGGGGTTTACGAACACTGCATGTGAGCGCCAGGTGTCCTGAGGGCGACATCAATGTACATTAATGTAGTAATAACCTATATATTATAATTTAAGGGTTTAAGTGTAAATATATTGTTGAGGAGAATGGTGTTTTGGTCATCCCCCCCTTTCTCTCTTTTTGCATTATATAAACAGTTCTTGAAAGCGTACTACCTACTTGAAGTCAGATACACTTAAAGAGGTTTACACATGAAGAACCTGGTTACTGGTTCATAGTGATCGAAACAGGGAAGGGCCAGACACAGGAAGAGACTTGTCACTAAGTCTCTTCTCTCCAGATGTGTTACTAGGTTTCTTCTCCATCACTTTGCATGGTATGCATGTTAATGACACTGGCCTGTAGTTCAGTACCTCTTGTCTGTCCCCTCTTTTTGAATACTGGGACTACATTAACCGTCTTCCATATTTCTGGTAGATGAAGTACTTCATGAAACGGACCGAGAGAAGGATCTATGAGTTGATGTCACACAACTTATCTTTTGAAGCCCACATAAGACACTAAAAAAGTTTCTGATATCTCTGTGTCTCATTTAAGCACTCAGTTTCCAGCTGTGTCCCCCAGTGCGAGTGCCCCTTGTATTAAATGGCCTGTCTTTATATACCCTATCAATTCTTTTGAGTCTTGTATGTGGTGATCATGTCCTCCCTAACTCTTATGTCTTTCACCCCCTCCCCATCCGGCCCGTTGGCGTCGTGAGGGGGCTTCGTGGATGGCTGCCGGAGTGTGATGCTCCATGGGACAGTCCTCTGTCCTTTTATGGCCTTGCACTCCTGCTGCTGTCTTCTCTAATTTTGCCGGATCGCTTTTCCTTTTCATTGTTTCGTTTTTCTCCCCCCTCTTCTCATATCTGCTTGTCGTTTCCTGCCGACCTTTTGCTTGTTTTGGATTATTTCTTTGGACTTCTTCTATTTTGACGCCCGGGTGCTTGTAAAGGCATACTCTTGCACCCGTAGAACTGTAGTACCCAACGTCTCGAGCGAGGGGAACCTTTTATTGTCAAACCCCCTTTCGTTGCTGAACCTGATACTGACGGTTCTGAAGGTGGCGCTTGTGGGGCGTATACTCACGACGCACCCCTAGAGGGGCCCCGGAATGATCGGTGATAGCTTCCTGTTGGGTGTCCTGCCTCTAATTGTGGCTCCATGGTGGGTATGGGGGCACATTCGTGGATGAATTTCACTCTTCGTACCTATGTCGTTAAATGCTTCTGTTGTACCCTCTCGGGCTCGTGGGGTGGGCGACCAAGCCCCCAAGTCGGCCTGTCTTAGAAGACTGGGCTCTGTAGCCTCCGCTGCGTTGGGCCCCGACCTTGCTCCTCCTTTGACCATCCTGACTTCTTCCCCCAGCTCCCCCTCCCTCCTCTGTGGTTGGGTCGAGCCTCCAACCCCCAGTGGTGACCACTTCGTCCCCTGGTGCGGCTAAGTCTCTCGTTGTGACTACTGTGCCTTTTGACCCCTCTCTCTCTGGGGTTTCTCAACGCCGTTCGCGCCCCGGCCGCACTTGCTCGATTCCTTCTCGTACTGACGCGTATCGGGCCTTGTTTGGTCCCGCTTCATGGGCCAAATACTTTGATCTCCTCCCTCTTGATTCTGCGCCTCCTGACGATTTCTCCCTCCATCGGCATCTTGTTGATTCCATGGATGCGTCTGTTACCTTCAACCCCACTCGTCTCAGTACACGTGTCATTGCTGCTCCTTCTCAGGATGCAACTTCCCGCTTGGCAGCCTTAGTCTTGCCTTGGCGAGATCCCTGTTCGGGTCTCCAAGAACGTTCAGATGAATGCCAGTGTTGGCACTATTCTCCTCCCTCCCCATGTTGCAACTGGTGTTCGGAATCTGCAGGATTGCCACGATGATATTCGGCATATCCTTGATGCCCAAGGCCATTCTGTCCTCCAGGTTGACTCGTTTACTCTTCCCCCTCGTGGTCGTCGCTGTCAACCCCTTCGTGTTGTGAAGATCACCTTTGATGGTAGGACCCTTCCATCCCCTGTCATTCTTGTTGGTGCTAGGTGCTCTGTCCAGGAGTATATTCCTTCTCCTCGGCTTTGTAACAAGTGCTGGAGGTTTGGGCATGGTGCCCTCCGCTGCTCCGGGACTGTCTCTCTCTGTCCTTTTTGTGGGGGTGAAGGTCACTCAAAGTCGGAGTGCACTTCTCCCCAAGCTCGCTGCCTCAACTGCGGTGAGGCCCATCCTACCTTCTCCCGTGCGTGCGTCCATTACAAGTTTGAGGCAGCCGTCCTCAACTTGAAGCACCGGGAGCGTTTATCTTTTCCTGAGGCGAGGCGCCAGGTTGCCGGCTCCCGCCTTATGCTAACGTCTCTTATGCTCACGTGTTGTGCTCTTCCTCTCCTCGTCCTCCCCTCCTTCCTCAGGCTCAACTGTTTCCGGGCCTTGGACCCTGATATGCCCACTGCCCCCTCCTCTGTTCCTTTGAGTTCTGTCCCGAAGGGTCCCCCTCCTGGTCCTCTGTCTGGGGTTCCCCTTCTTTCTACCCGGTCTGTCGTGTCTCCTGTGTCTTCTTCCTCGTCTCCCTCCGTTCCTCCTTCCCATCCTTCCCCTCCGTCTCTTGACTCTCCCCGCCGTCTGTCGGTGCGGGCTGATGTCCATCGCTCTCCGAACGGCCGTCATGTGTGCTCTCGTTCAGCTTCTCCTGTTGAGACGCTAGAATCCGTTGCCCAGTACGTGGTTGCTGGAACACCAGTCTCTTTACGTCAGAAGTGTAAACCTGGCTCCTCTCCTTCCTCCTCCTCGGCGGGTAAGAAGGTTTCGCTTTCTTCCTCGGCCCCTACTTCTGCCTCTCTCGCTCCTTCCCCTCCCATTTCGGTGGTTGCGCCCCCTGTTCCTGCTATGGAGGTTTCTTTAGCCCCCAATTCCCTCTCAGTTGCTGCCCTTGCTGAGGTACGCTCCCCTCTTTCTACCCCTCCTCTTCCTGCTGCTGTCCTTGCCTGCTCCTCTCCGTTGTCTCCTCCTCTCCTCCTCCTCCTCCTTCGGACCCCGCCCGCCCACCTCTGATCTGTTCTCCCGTTTCCTTCCCTCCGTCTTTGCTCAGTATACCCATGCCCCCTAACCCTGACTTTGCTGACCCTGATCCCGACCCTGATATTCTTTAACGTGCTCTGTTGCTCTTTCGCCTTTGTTTCTTCCTTGTTCTCTGTTTTTGTCCTTTCTCTTCTCGTCGTTGTCCATTCTTCAATGGAACGTTCGAGGTTATTACGCCAATTTCCTCGAACTCCAACTTCTGATTTCGCGGTTTTCGCCCCTTTGTCTGTCTCCAGGAGCCGATGCTTGGTGCTCGTCCTGGTCGTTTTCGTGGCTATTCCTCTCTCTTCCCCCCCCCCCCAGCTGTTGCTGGGGCTTCTAATTCTTCTACTCTTTTGATTCGTGCTGATGTTCCCTTTGTTCCTTTACTTTTTCCTTTGCCTCTCCATTGTTCTGCTGCTCGTATCTTTGTGGGGAAATGGTACACAGTTTGTTCCATTTATCTTCCCCCGAGTGTCCGCTTTCTCTTCCTGATTTGAAACACCTCCTAGACTCCTTGCCGGAGCCTGCTGCTCCTGCTGGGTGACTTCAATTGTCGTCATTCTCTTTGGGGTGACGTTCTGACGAATACCCGGGGTCGCCTTCTTGAGCCGTTTCTCCTCTCTTCTTCCCTGTCTCTTCTGAATTCTGGTGAGCCCACTCATTTGGACTCTCGGATTCGCACCCTTTCTTGTCTTGATCTTTCTCTCTGCTCTTCTTCTCTTAACTTAGATTTCACGTGGCAGGTTCTTGATGACCTCCATGGAAATGATCATTTACCCATCCTTGTTTCAATTTTTCTCTTTTCGCCCTTCCCTCTCTTTCCCTAGGTGGCAGTTTGCTAAGGCGGACTGGACCCTGTTTTCCCTCAGTTCTACTCTGTCTGACCTCTCCCTTCTGCCTCTCTCTCGCGCTCTCCTCCTTTTTCATGACACTGTCTTCAACGCTGCCCTCCGCTCTATCCCTCGCTCTTCCTCTCGGGGTCCACGGAAGTGCGTTCCCTGGTGGAATGCGGACTGTGCTCGGGATGTCCGCTGTAAGCGTGCAGCCTGGAAGGGGCACTGCCGTAGGAAGACGACCGATTCTTTTCTTTTCTTTCGGAAAGCGAGTGCGGTAGCCCGTAGGGCCATCCGTACGGCTAAACGTGAATGTTGGGCATCTTATGTCTCGACAATTACGTCCGAAACTCCTCTGCCCAGATCTGGAAGCGTATCCAGCAAGATAGCGGGTAAATTCGTTCCCAATGTTTCACCGGTCCTTCACCTCCATGATACTCTTGTGGCGGACCCGTTGCAGGTCGCTTCCATACTGGGTTCCCACTTTTCTTCTGTTAGCTCTGGTCTCCATCTTCCTCAATCTTTTCTTCTTCGTAAACCTGTCCTTGAGTCTCGTCCTTTAGATTTCTGCACTCGTCTTTAACTTCCCTATAATGATCCCTTCTCTCTCTCTGAAATTCGTTCTGTCCTGGCCCTCTGCGGTTCTACGGTGGCAGGCTCTGATGGCATTCATTATGAGATGCTTCGCCATCTCCCTCCGTGCACGTCTCAGTATTTACTGAGTCTGTATAATCGGATCTGGGAGTCGTCGTCAGTCCCTGAGGACTGGCTTCGATGCCGTTGTCCTCCCTCTTCGCAAACCGGGGTCTCCCCTAAGGACTTTCGCCCTATTGCTCTCACGAGTGAGGTCTGCAAACTCTTTGAACATATGGTTAACGTTCGTCTGATGTGGTTCCTGGAACACCATCACCTCTTTTCCCCTTCTCAATTTGGTTTCCGCAAGTGCCGCAGCACGACAGATGTCCTGGTGAACTTGGAGGTCTATATTCGTACTGCTTTTGCTGCGAAGACCTTCCGCTGTTGCCGTCCTTTTTGACCTGGAAAAGGCTTACGACACCACTTGGAGATATCATATTCTATCTCAACTTCATTCTTTTGGCCTTCGTGGTCATCTCCCTCTCTTTCTCCGCAGCTTCCTCTCCCGTCGTTCCTTTCGGGTGCGCCTTGGTACCGCGCTCTCTGCCTCTTTTCAGCAATACAAAGGTGTGCCTCAGGGTAGTGTTCTGAGCACTACTCTTTTTCTGGTTGCCCTCAATGTTCTTCTTTCTTCTCTTCCTTCTGGTGTCTTCTCCGCTCTCAATGTCGATGATCTTACCCTTTGCTGTCAGGGTGATGATTCGCCTCTCCTTCAGCGCCGGCTTCAACTTGCAATTGATTCCGTGTCGTCTTCGGCCACCGATCATGGCTTCAAGTTCTCTACTTCTAAGACTTGTGCCATGACTTTTACGCGGAAACGGGTTGTTCTTCGTCCCTCTGTCACTTTATGGTCATCCCCCTGAATACAAAGATTCCGCAAAGCTTTTGGGGTTATTCCTTGACACTCGTTTGTCTTGGTCTCCCCATATCTCTTACCTCCGTGTTGAGTGCTCTAAGGCCCTTACCCTCCTTCGGGTCTTGTCCCATACTTCTTGGGGAGCAGATTGGCGCACTCTCCTTGCTTTACATTCCTCTCTTGTCCTGTCTAAGCTCGATTATGGTTGCCCTGCTTACTCGTCTGCTTCTCCTCCTACTCTTCGCCGTCTTGATGCTTTGCACCATACTGGGTTGCGCCTCAGTTCTGGTGCCTTTCGTTCGACTCCCGTCCTTAGCTTGTATGTTGACACTGGCTTCCTGTCTCTCCAGGACCGCCGTGATCGCTACTGTCTTCGCTATCTTGCGCGGTCCTTACAACATCCTTCCTCTCGCCTCTGTCGTGCTTTAACTTTTACCCCTCCTGCGGTTCCTGTTCCTCTTCACCACCTCCCTCTTTCTGTCCGGTTATCTCGCCTCCAGGATTCTCTTTCCGTTCGTATTTCTAATGTTTCTACTCCTGTTGTTCCTTCTTTGCCCCCGTGGTGAGTCCCTCTTCCGCGGTTTTGTACTTCCTTGACCCATATCACTAAAGCTTTTACCCCTCCTACTGTTCTAAAACGCCTTTTCCTTGAGCACTTTTCTTCTCACTCCCGCTCCGTTTCTGTCTTCACCTATGGGTCTTAGTCGGCAGACAGTGTTGGCTACTCTGTTGTTTTTCCTGATCGCACTTATATGTGTCGCTTACCTCCAGAGACTAGCATCTTTACAGCGGAACTTTATGCTATTCTCTATGCTCTTCGTCTCCTGCTTTCTCGTTGTCAGTCCTCCTTTGTAGTTGGAATTGACTCTCGTAGTGCCCTCATGGCTCTCGGGTCCTTTAATCCGGTTCATCCAGTAGTTGTCGAGATCCAGCATTGGCTGTTTCTTGTTCACAGTAAATTTAAGTCAGTTGAGTTTTGTTGGGTTCCCAGCCATATTGGTGTGTCTTTAATTGAGCGTGCGGATACTGCCGCCAAGGAAGCTGTCCGCTCTTGTCCCATCTCTCGTAAAGGTATTCCATATTCCGACTTTTACCCTGTTATCCATTCCTCCGTCCTTACCCAGTGGCAGGTTTCTTGGTCGTCTGTTACTGGTAACAAACTACGTAATCTTAAATGTTGTTTCCTCGTGGCCGTCCTCGTACCACCGTAACCGGCGATGGGAAACAGCTCTGGCGAGATTGCGTATTGGCCATACTCACTTAACCCATGGTCACTTGATGGAGCGCCGCCCTGCTCCTTATTGTCCTAGTTGCATTGTCCCTCTTACGTTCGTGCATGTCCTTCTTGAATGTCCTGACTTCCTGGACGAGCCTGTGTCTTGCTTTCCGACCGCCCCTCGCAGTGACCTGTCCCTCAATAGAATTCTTGGTGACTCAGATACTTTTGATATCGTTCGCCTTATGCGTTTTTTTCTCGTATTGGCATCCTTGGTGATATTTAGCGCCCTCTGATTATTCTGCGCATTTGATGGGGCTACATAGCCTTCCCGGTTTGGTGCCTTCTTTTGATAATTACTTACTTATGTCTTTCAGCGACGTGAGGTTTAATTCCTGTAGTCTCTCCTCGTAGATCACGTTGGAGATCAAGGGGCCTGACAGCTGAATGGACAGCGCTTCGCACTCGTAGTCCTGAGATTGCGGGTTCGTGCCCTGGTAGAGGAGGAAACAAATGGGCAGAGTTTCTTTCACTCTGATGCCCCTGTTACCTAGCAGTAAATAGGTCCCCAGGGAGTTAGACAGCTGCTACGAGCTGCTTCCTGGAGATCTGTAACAAAAAGGAGGCCTGGTCGAGGACCCGGCCACAGGGACGTTAAACCCCGAAATCATCTAAAGATAACCTCAGGATCGTATCTCATACCGGTCGGTAGCCAGTAGGCCGAGCGGACAGCACGCTGGACTTGTGATCCTGTGGTCCTGGGTTCGATCCCAGGCGCCGGCGAGAAACAATGGGCAGAGTTTCTTTCACCCTATGCCCCTAGAGGTACCTGGGTGTTAGTCAGCTGTCACGGGCTCCTGCTTGGAGGTGGAGGCCTGGTCGAGAACCGGGCCGCGGGGACACTAAAAGCCCCGAAATCATCTCAAGATAACCTCAAGATCTCAAGATATACCTCTCAGTTCAGGTACTATTCTGGTGGCAAACCATTGAATCTTTTCCAGTTTAGTCTTATGCTTGACTAGATATGGAATCCATGCTGGAGCTGCATACTCCAGGATTGGTCTGACGTATGTGGTATACAAAGTTCTGTATGATTCTTTACACAAGTTTCTAAAGGCCGTTCTTATGTTGGCCAGCCTGGCATATGCCATTGATGTTATCCTCTTGAAATGAGATTCTAGGGGACAGGTCTGGCGTGATATCAACCCTCAAGTGTTTCTCTTTCAGACTCTTGAAGAATTTCATCTCCCAAATGATACTTTGTATCTGGCCTCCTGCACCTATCTTCATTGCATTTCATTTGCTTCGGTAAAACTCTAAAACAGCCATTTGTTCGACCATTCCTTCAGTTTGTCCAGGTCTTCCTGAAGCCTCAAGCAGTCCTCCTGTCTTAATTCTTCTCAAGATTTTGGCATCATCAGCAAACATTGAGAGGAATGAGTCTATACCTCTCTGGTTATCATTTACGGGCATCAGAAACGGGATACGTCAGAGTACAGAGCCCTGTGGGACTCCACTGGTCACTTCACACAAATCTGAGGTCTCACCCCTAACTGTAACTTTGTTTCCCTTTGCTTAGGTACTCCCTTATCCACTGGAGTGCCCTACCAGTTACTCCTGCCAGTCCCTCCAGCTTATGTACCAGCCTCTTATGGGGTACTGTGTCGAAGGCTTTCCGACAGTCCAAGAAAAAGCAGTCCGCCCCGCGTCTCTTTCTTGCTTAATCTTTGTCACCTGGTCGTACAATTCTATTAACCCAGTGAGGCAAGGTTTACCTTCCCTGAACCCATGTTGACGATTTGTCACGAAGTCGCTTCTCTCCAGATGTTTGTCAACACATCTTTGTCATTCTCTGTATACCTGTCCTCGCCCATTATAAGTTTAATTACCTGTTCTTTCACTGATGTTTTCCTCCTGATGTGACTGAGGAGTAGCTTTGGTTCGGTCTTGACAAAACATATGTTCGGTCCTGATATGTTTGCTATATCATTTTCATAATTTTTCTCCGCTTCTCATCTAACACTAACATACTCATTCCTGTTTCTCTGATATCTTTGTGCTTTCTGGTGTTCTCTTATTTCGGATGTTCCTGAACGCCCTTTTGTTCAGTTCCTTTGCTTCCAAACATGCCCTATTAAACCATGGATTCTTCTTTTGCTTCTCGGATTTTTCCTTTTGGGCCGGAATAAACCTTTTCACTGCTACCTGACACTTTTGGGTGACATAATCTATCATGTCTTGTACAGACTTTGTCCCATGGTATATCCCTTAGGAAACTTCTCATCTCCTCATCATTCCCCTTTTGGTATGCCAGCCTTTTGTTTCCTAGTACATTTCTTTTTTTTTCTTTTTTTTTTTTGGGGGGGGGGGGAGATAATTCCTAGCTCTACCAGGTACTCAAAGATCAATACACTGTGATCACTGATTCCCAAGGATTCTTCCAACATACCTTCCCTTATATCCCAATCATATAGGGTAAATATCAGATCAAGCATTGCTGGTTCATCTTCTCCTCTCATTCACGATGGTCCCTGGATGTGTTGGCTTAGAATGTTTCTTGTTGCCACGCCCAGCAACTTAGCTCTCCATGTGTCTGATTCTCCATGCTCTCCCATGGGTCTGTATACACTACGCCTCTGCTCCCCCAATCCGGCTTCCTGTGGTGGAAATCTTTAATGATTAGTAGTCCAGATCCATTCCTTCTAGCAACAGAAGCTGCTCTCTCTGTTATTGGTGGCCATGTTGTTTCTATCATATTCCTGTCTGGGTCTTCTGTAATTTGTGGTGGGTGATATATGACGACTATAATTTTTTGTCATCCAACTGCTATGGTACCTGTTATGTAGTCACTGAAACCTTCACAGCCCTGAATACCCATCTCAAAATTAGAGCCTTTTCTTACTAGCAGAGCTAAACCACCGCCCTCTTCCTTCTCTCTCTTTCTTCACAACACAGTAGTCCTTTGGAAACACTATTTGTTATGAACGTTATAAACGCATTTGTTATGGTTTTCGTTAGCTTTGTGTCTCTGAATGTCTGGGTTTTCTTCAAGTACCTATTCTCCAAGTTCATTTGTTTTATTTGTAATCCCATCTATGTTAGTGTACATTGCCTTGAGACTCACTTCCTTCTGTTCCTTATGTCACCTTTTTGGTGAGCATTCTTCTGATGAGAGAAGCTGTTCCATAGGTGTGAGGATTTGTGAGGTGGATTACAGGGGGTCTCAGAGGATACTGGGGTGTAGGGGGGACATGGATGATATGGGATGAAGGGGGATGGGAAGGGGGATATGGTGATAGTGGGGGAGGGGTAGCAGGGTGGAAATGGGGTTTTGTTTGAGCATTTGAGGGGGGGTATGGAGGGTTTGGGGTAGGGGGTGATTTCTATGCAGAGGAGGGTGGTGGAATTGCCCTCCTCTCTGGTGTTGCCGGGTTGCTGGTTTTGGATTCAACCCCCCCCCCCCCCTTTACCTCTGGGGATGTTGTGTTGGGGGCTGTGATTTCCTGGTTTACTCATCCCACCCTGCAATTTTTCCTTGCTTTTGTCGCCATGGCTTTCTCCTTCCTCGCCATGTCCCTCTGGAGGAATGTTATTTTTAATTTTCTAGCATATTGCAGTTGGCTCTTCCTTGCTAGAATCTTCTCCTTTGTGGTCTCGTTTGCAAGCACTGTTTTTATCATGTGGTCTCTGTCCTTGTTGCACCAGCCTAACCTGAAAACCTTCTCAATGCTATGTTCAGCTCCTTCCATCTCCAGCCCCTTTTAGTATTTCAATCACTGCCGTTCTGTTCTTTATCATTCTATTGTCCTTTTGGAGCCTTCCTGCTCTTTAATACCTACAGCTACCACTGATCTTTTACTTTTCAGTAACTGACTAGTGGACTTTGCTGCTTCCTGTGGGGTGGCTGCTTTCATGGCTAGCTCTATCACTGTGGACATTCCTTCCGAGTTCTTTTTCAGCATTTCTGCAAATGTTGCTTGTACAAAGGCATACCCTTCCAATGTACCATTTCCAACTTCTCTTTGGATGATTATCTGAGTCTTAAACTCAGTATTGTTCTCTGTGAGGGTTTTCATCTCCTCTTTTGTTGCTGTCGGCTTGCTTTCCAGGTTGCTTATTTTATACTTCATTTCCTGCATCTCCCTCTTGATATCCTCCCAAACTTGGGCGAACATTTCCTTCATTTGGTCAAATTGACTTTTCCCTCTGCCCTTGGTGCTTCTCGCTGTCATGTTAGTTCATTTTCCTACTATGTTGTGATAGGGTTTGCCAGGAGGGAGGGGGGGCAGAGATGGAGAGAGAGAGAGAAAGAGAGAGTGAGAGAGGTTGAGAGGGGGATAAGAGAGAGGGGTTGGAATAGAGGGAAGGGGATGAGAAAGAGGGTGAGAGAGAGAGAGAGAGAGAGAGAGAGAGAGAGAGAGAGAGAGAGAGATGGGAAAGCAAGATAAAGGGAGAGGGTTGAGAGAGAAAGTGAAATGGAGAGGAGAGGGAGAGACAGAAAGAGACATAGCATGACAGAGTGAGAGAGAGAGAGAGTGAGGGAGGGAGGGAGGGAGTGTGTGTGTGTGTGTGTGTGTGTGTGTGTGTGTGTGTGTGTGTGTGTGTGTGTGTGTGTGTGTGTGTGTGTGTGTGTGTGTGTGTGTGTGTGTGTGTATTCACCTAGTTGTGTTCACTGGGGTTGAGCTGTGCTCTTTCGGCCTGCCTCTTGACTGTCAATCAACTGTTACTAACTACTTTTTTTTTTCCTCTCCACACACACACACACACACACACACACACACATCGTCTTGTCTTGTGACCATCGTGTTGGGTGGACGTGGGTTGGGAGCTCCTGGGTCACTAGTGGAGTGGGAGGGGTAATCAGGCAACTTCGAAGTGAAAAAGACTATAAGTGAATGTACAAGTGAATGAAAAAACCTTGGGTTTTGACCAGAGCCATAAGGTAGTGAAGAAAAACAGTTTAATTAGCGTAATTCAAAATAGTGAGGAAATACTGTGCAGTGTGGAAGCAGCAGACATCACCGACCTCTGACCGCGTGACCTCACCTCCCGGCAGCAACCCTTCTACCACCACGTGGGACGACGATTGGAGATTCACTCACCTATTGTGTTGGCAGATTGTGCAAGGTATTGAGGAGCGCCTTTTTGGCTGGATTGTTACTGCAATGACTAGAAGGGGTTCAAGGTCAATCACCAGCAGGGATGAGGAGGAGGACAGATTTATAGACAAATTAATAGGGAAATTTGTAGAGAGAAGGAGTGATTGGTTGGAGGATCTAATCCAGGGGATTAAAAGAGGTATTTCAGCAAATACAGGATGCGGTAGAGAGGCAGAAACAAGAATTTATGCTCTATGTTCAGGAAGAGATTAGGAAGGGAAGAGAGGACTGGGAGAGGGAATGTGTTCGTATCACAAACGAATTAGGAAGGATTAGCAGCATGGCTAAGGATAGAGGAGTAATGGGGGATGGGTTAGTGACTGCGGTTGGGATGGGGAATCCCCAGGGGACAGGCTACCAGCATGACAATGAATTACTGAGGAGACGGTCTATTATAATACATGGATTATTCGAATCTAGGGCACCAACAAGACAAGAGAGAATAGAAACAGAAAAATACGAATTGCACGAGATATTGAGGTGTATTGGAGCAGAGATGGCAGAACGCGAGGTGGATATCAATCGACGGGTTGGACCTTACAATTGTACCAAGAATAGACCTGTTCTGGTGCAATTCTCCAATGAGGAGGCAGTGGAGTACATAATGAGGAGCAAGCATTTACTCAGAGGAAGTGAAACCCATTACAATGTGTTTATAGAGAGGTTTATGACGAAAGATGAGCAAACAGCCCACAAAAATAGATGGCAACAACGACACCGAAATAGTCTCTCAGGTAGTCGCACCTCCCAGGTCACATCCCAGGTCACCTCCCAGGGCACCTCCCAGGTCACCTCCCAGGTCGCATCCTCCCCAACTCAGCCCTCCTATACATCCCCCCTGCCTCAGCCTCCAACAACCCCCCTGTCCCTTCCACATTTGCACCTCCACAACGATTCCCCTGCCCCTGCTACATCACACTTGTCAGCGACCCCAGTGGGTCAAGCCATGCCCTCCCCAAACCCACCTTCCCATCCCCCCTCCCCAAATACCCCTTCCCACTCCCCTGCCCCTTCTACCCCATTGACTTCAATTCCATCTACTCCATCCCAGCTTCCACTGCACCCCTCTTCCACTCACCCCCAAACCCCACCCAACCCTCACCCCTCCTATGCACCTCCAGCCCACATTTAACCCCCTCACCTTGTGACCCCCTAACACCTTCCCCCATCTCCCTCTTCCCCTCTTCTACCCCAAAACCCCCACCTACCCCCGATTCCCCCCTAACTAATATACCCTCTCTTCCACTCCCAGCACCCATGCTCCATTCTCATCTCAGCTCTCCGCCCTCAGTATCCCTCTTCCCCCCAACCTCTCAACCTCTATCTGACTCTCAGTCTCACTCTATTTCTCAACCCCCCTATGCTATTCAGACCCCTAACTTTCAGACCCATTATGCCCTTCCTACCCCCCCCTAGATGCCCAGACCCCATTCGCCTACCAGGCACTCCCAGGCACCCCCCTAGCACCCCCCCACTCACCCCCACAGCCTCCACTTGCCCCCCAGACACCCCCCAGTTCCCCCCAGACCCCTGGTGAAAGGGGGAACTCTGACACCCGAGTTTCCAAGAAGAGTCTCAAGGTTTGGTACACCAATGCTGATGGGGTAGCCAATAAAGCAGAAGAGATAAAAGAAAGAGTTAGTGAGGCAGACCCAGACATAGTGGCAATAGTGGAAACTAAAATAAATGGCATGATCTCGGATGCAATCTTTCCAGAGGGGTACCAGGTGATAAGAAAAGAAAGGACACAGAGACAGGGAGGAGGAGTGGCACTACTAATAAAGCGGAAATGGAAGTTTGATGAGCTGGAAAATCCGGGTACCAATGAAAGCACAAGCTTCATACATGGAACTCTGACAGTGGATGGGAAGAAGATTGTAATCTTGATACTCTACAATCCCCCACCAAACAGTAGAAGGCCCAGGCAGGAGTACGAGGACAGCAACAAGACATGTATGGATGAACTGCAGAGGGCAGCAACTTTAGCGCATAGAATGAGAACGAAGCTGCTGGTCATGGGGGACCTAAATCACGGAGAGATAAATTGGGAAACGAGGAATCCCCATGGCGGGGAGGAGACCTGGGGAGCGAAGCTGGTAGACGTTATTGACAGGAATTTCCTAACACAGCATGTGAAAGAAGATACTAGGGAAAGAGGAGGGGATACGCCCAGCCTATTAGATCTCATTATCACTCAGAATGTAGAAGACATCGAGCAGTTGGAACATGAAATACCACTAGGAGCTAGTGACCATTGTGTCCTAGTCTTTGACTACATGATGGAGCTTAAAATTGTGACCAAAGGACAAGAGGTCCGGGAAAGGAGACTTGATTACAGAAAAGGGGACTACAGAAGGATAAGGGACTACCTGGGAGAAGTGCAGTGGGAGGAAGAACTTAGAGGAAAAACAGTGCAAGGTATGATGAACCAAGTCATATTGAAATGCAAGGAGGCTGAAGATAGATTTATTCCAACAATAAAGGAAAAAAGCAGGAGGGAATATAATAACCCATGGTTAAATAGACAGTGTCAGGAAGCAAAGGTGAGAAGCAGGAGGGAGTGGAGGAAGTACAGAAGACAAAGGACAGAGGACAACAGGATTAGATGTAACAGAGCTAGGAATGATTACATTAACATAAGACGAGTGTCGGAAAGAAATTATGAGAACGATATTGCAGTCAAAGCGAAAAAGCAACCAAAATTACTACATAGCCATATAAGAAGGAAGATGTCGGTAAATGACCAAGTGACAAGACTGAGGAAAACAGAAGGGGCATATACAGAAAGCGACAAGGAAATCTGCGAGGTACTGAATGCAAAATTCCATGGAGTGTTCACAACCGAGCCTGAGCAGCTCCCATTGTTAGAAGAGATTACCCAAGATGAAAGACTATCGGATATTGAGGTGACAGCAGAGGATGTAATGAAACAGTTGACAACACTGGATGCAAATAAAGCTGTTGGACCAGACAAAGTATCACCGTGGATACTCAAGGAGGCAGCGCAGGCTCTCAGTGTGCCTCTGGCAATGATCTTTAATGAGTCACTTATGTCGGGAGAATTGCCCAGTTGCTGGAAGGAGGCAAATGTCGTACCGATTTTCAAAAAGGGTGATAGGGAGGAAGCACTTAACTACAGACCCGTATCACTGACAAGCATCCCCTGCAAAATACTTGAAAGAATAATTAGGCTAAGACTTGTTGAGCACCTGGAGAGCATTGGGTTTGTAAACAAGCACCAACATGGGTTCTGGACAGGGAAATCATGCCTAACAAACCTTTTAGAATTCTATGATAAAGTAACAAGGATAAGGCAGGACAGAGAAGGCTGGGCAGACTGCATATTTCTTGACTGCCAAAAGGCCTTTGATACGGTACCGCACATGAGACTGCTATACAAACTTGAGAGGCAGGCAGGAGTAAGCGGAAAGGCCCTAGTATGGGTGAAGAACTACCTAACAGGAAGGAGCCAGAGGGTAATGGTAAGGGGCGAAAAGTCGGACTGGCGAACAGTAACAAGTGGAGTACCTCAAGGATCGGTGCTGGGACCAATCCTCTTTCTAATTTACGTAAATGATATGTTTACAGGAGTGGAATCATACATGTCAATGTTTGCAGATGACGCAAAATTAATGAGAAGAGCTGTGACAGACGAGGATTGTAGGATCCTCCAAGAGGACTTAAACAGGCTGCAGAGATGGTCAGGGAAATGGCTACTGGAGTTTAACACCAGTAAATGTAAAGTTATGGAAATGGGATCAGGTGACAGGAGACCAAAGGGACAGTACACAATGAAGGGGAACAGCCTACCTGTAACGATTCGAGAAAGAGACCTGGGAGTGGATGTGACACCTAATCTAACTCCTGAGGCACATATAAATAGGATAACGACAGCAGCGTACTCTACACTGGCGAAAATTAGAACTTCATTCAGAAACCTAAATGAGGAAGCTTTTAGGGCGCTTTACACTGCCTACGTGAGACCCGTCTTAGAGTATGCCGCGCCATCATGGAGCCCCCACCTGAAGAAACACATAAAGAAACTGGAGAAGGTTCAGAGGTTTGCGACGAGGCTTGTCCCAGAACTACGAGGGATGGGATATGAAGAGCGGCTGAAGGAACTGAACCTTACGACACTAGAGAAAAGAAGGGAGAGAGGAGATATGATAGGGACATACAAAATACTCAGGAGAATTGACAAAGTGGAAATAGATGAAATGTTCACACGTAATAATAACAGAACGAGGGGACATGGGTGGAAACTGGAAACTCAGATGAGTCACAGAGATGTTAGGAAGTTTTCTTTTAGCGTGAGAGTAGTAGAAAAATGGAATGCACTTGGGGAACAGGTTGTGGAAGCAAATACTATTCATACTTTTAAAACTAGGTATGATAGGGAAATGGGACAGGAGTCATTGCTGTAAACAACCGATAGCTAGAAAGGCGGGATCCAAGAGTCAATGCTCGATCCTGCAAGCACATATAGGTGAGTACATATAGGTGAGTACACACACACACACACACACACAGGAAGCAGCCCGTGATAGCTTTCTAACTCCCAGGTACCTATTTACTGCTAGGTAACAGAAGATGAAGGAAGGTAACAGATCAAGATGAAAGAAACTCTGCCCATTTTGTTCCTCGCCAGTGCCGGGAATCGAACCCAGGCCACAGGAGTACGTGTCCAGCGTGCTGTCCACACAGCCACCAGCGCAAAGTGAGAGAGAGAGAGAGAGAGAGTGTGTGTGTGTGTGTATTCACCTACGTGCGCTTGTGGGGTTTGAGCTATGCTCTTTCGGCCTGCCTATTAACTGTCAATCAACTGTTACTACCTACTAACTAATATTTATTTTATTTCAGCACACACAAACCCAGGAAGCAGCCCATAGCAGCTAACTCCCGGGTACCATTTACTGCTAGGTAACAGGTGCATCAGGGTGAAGGAAACTGTGCCCATTGGTTTTTCCCCCGGCTGCGGGGATCGAAGCCCGGTCCCTAGGTCCACGAGTCTTGAGCACAGTCCACTCAGCCAGCCAGCTAGCCAGCTCCCCCTGTGTGTGTGTGTGTGTGTGTGTGTACTCACCTATTGGTGCCTGTGGGGGTTGAGCTCTGGCTCTTTGGTCCCGCCTCTCAACTGGTGTACAAGTTCCTGAGCCTATTGTCAACCACTCTGTGTGTACTCACCTAATTGTACTCGCCTATTTATGCTTCCATGGGTTGATCTTTGGCTCTTTGGTCCCGCCTCTCAACTGTCAATCAACTGGTGTAGAGATTCCCGAGCCTACTAGGCTCTATCATATCTACATTTGAAACTGTAAGGAGTCAGTCTCCACCACATCGCTGCCTAATGCATTCCATCCGTTAACTACTCTGACACTGAAAAAGTTCCTTCTAACGTCCCTGTGCCTCATTTGGGTACTCAGTTTCCACCTGTGTCCCCTTCTTCACGTACCACCAGTGTTTAATAGTATAGTGATCCATGTATACCCGGTCGATTCCCCTGAGGATTTTGTAGGTTGTGATCATGTCTCCCCTTACTCTTTTGTCTTCCAGTGTCGTAAGGTGCATTTCTCGCAGCCTTTCCTCGTAACTTATGCCTCTTAGTTCTGGGACTAGTCTAGTGGCATACCTTTGAACTTTTTCCAACTTCGTCTTGTGCTTGACAAGGTACGGGCTCCATGCTGGGACCGCATACTCCAGGATTGGTTTTACATATGTGGTATACAAGATTCTGAATGATTCTTTACACAGGTTCTTGAATGCTGTTCTGATGTTAGCCAGCCTCGCATATGCCGCAGACGTTATTCTTTTTATGTGGGCTTCAGGAGACAGGTTTGGTATGATATCAACTCCTAGATCTTTCTCTCTGTCCGTTTCATTAAGACATTCATCTCCTATCCTATATTCTGAGTCTGGCCTCCTGTTGCCACTGCCTAGTTTCAGTACTTTGCATTTACTCGGGTTGAACTTCAACAGCCATTTTTTTGGACCATTCACTCAGTCTGTTTAGGGCATCTTGAAGCCTCTATCATCCTCTGTTTCAATCCTCCTCATCATTTTTGCATCATCAGCAAACATCGAGAGAAACGAGTCTATACCCTCTGGGAGATTATTTACATATATCAGAAACAGTATAGGTCCAAGGACTGACCCCTGCGGGACTCCACTTTTAACGTCTCGCCAATCTGAGACCTCACCCCTCACACTGACTAGTTGTCTCCTGTTGCTTAGGTACTCCTTTATCCAATGGAGTACCTTCCCTTTCACTCCAGCCTGCTTCTCCAGCTTTTTCACTAGCCTTTTGTGGGGTACTGTATCAAAGGCTTTCTGATAATCCAAAAATATGCAGTCTGCCCACCCTTCTCTTTCTTGCCTGATTTTTGTTACCTGGTCATAGAATTCAAGTAACCCTGTGAGGCAGGACCTGCCATCCTTGAACCCATGTTGATGCTGTGTTACAAAGTTCTTTCACTGCAGATGTTCCACTAGCTTTCTTCGCACAAACTTCTCCATAAGCTTGCATGGTATGCAGGTTAGGGACACTGGCCTGTAGTTCAGTGCCTCCTGTCTATCCCCTTTCTTGTATATCGGGACTACGTTAGCTGCTTTCTAAATTTCTGACAGTTTCCCTGTTGCCAGTAATTTGTTATACAGGCAACAGTGTGGCAGGCACAGTTCTTCTGCTCCTTCCTTTAGTATCCACGGGGAGATTCCATCTGGGCCTATTGCCTTTGTCACATCCAACTCTAGTAAACACTTCCTTACCACTTGTGCGCTGCCGGCATATTGAAAAAAAACTTTCCCCTTGTGCTCCTGGCGTTTCGAGCGCCAAAGTGGTAAGACCGAAAAGTTTATACTCTTTTGACTGTCCTGACACTAATTGTAGGCGTACGTATTTAAATTTGGTATCACTGTGTTCGCAATAGAATTGTCTATAAGAACATACTTATAAAATGCCGCCAAAGCATAAGGCATATCAACACCAAATATAAAACTATTGAGATCACTAGCCGAGAGCGCCAAACAGCAACAAAATGTTTCCACTCTCTTCATGGTTGTGAGCCCACTGTTGTCCTACATCGTTAATTTTTGTATCACTGGCATCGCAATAAAATTCTCTATACGGACATATGCATATGAATGTATAATCATGGTCCTTGCCCACTCGCAAGAGTGTGGGAAGTGGACGAGGAGTTACCCGCGAACCCACAGGCGAAAACACATGTGGGAAATCACGCTTGGAAAGTGTATACATTTATACCTGTGCTGACCTGTATTTTCTATGTACGTATTTCTTTTTGGTAGCAATGTGTTCCCAATAGAATTTTCTATAAGAACAAATGTATAAAAATTGTACACAGCATACGTACGAACGGCACCATATATAAAACTACGTTGCCCACTATGCTTGCGCGCCAAAAACGAACGCAATGTTTTCGTTCGTTTCATGTTTGTCAAGTTTATACTTGTCTAAACCCGATTTTATTTGTATGACAGTGATCGCAGTAAACTTTCCTACACAGACATATACATAAGAAATAAAAATATTTGTCACGTCTTGGCATTATGAACCCCTCCCCGCTCAGCTCATTGTTGCCGTGTGGGGGCTTAGTGGGCGGCTGCCGGAGTGTGATGCTCCTTGGGACAGTCCTCTGTCCTTTTCTAGCCTTGTGCTCCTGCTGCCGTCCTCTCCAATTCTGCTGGGCACCTTTTCCTTTTCCTATTGTTTCGTTTTTCTCCCCCCTCTTCTTCTATCTGCTTGCCGTTTCCTGCCGACCTTTTGCTTGTTCTGGTTCTTCCCTTGGACTTCTTCTATTTTGACGCCCGGGTGCTTGAGGAGGCATACTCTTGCACCCGTAGAACTCTAGTACCCGACGTCGAGAGCGAGGGGAACCTTTTATTGTCAATCCCCCTTTCGTCACTGAACCCAATCTCGATGGACTGTCGGTTTCTTAAGGTGGCGTTTGTGGGGCGTATACTCACGACGCACCCCTAGGAGGCCCCGGCAAGATCGGCGATAGCTTCTTGTTGGGTGTCCTGCCTCTAATTGTGGCTCCATGGTGGGTGTGGGGGCATATTCGTGAATGAATTTTTCTTTTCGTAATGATGATGACCCCTGTTTCGGCTGTTTCTGGTTTACCTTCTCAGGCTCGTGGGGTGGGCGACCAAGCCCCCGAGTCAGTCTGTATTGGAAGACCGGGCTCTGTAGCCTCCGCTGCATTGGGCTCCGACCTTGCCCCGTCCTTTGGCCTCTCTGACTCCTTCCCCTGGCTCCCCTCCCTCCTCTGTCGTTGGGTCGAGCCCCAAGCCCCCAGTGGTGACTACCTCGTCCCCTGGCGCGGCTCCTTCTCTAGTTGTAACTACTGCGCCTTATAACCCCTCTCTCTCTGGGGGTTCTCACCGCCGTCCTCGTCACGGCCGCCCTCGCTCGATTCCTTCCAGTTCTGCTACCTATCAAGCCTTGTTTGGTCCCGCTTCGGGGGCCAAATATTTTGATCTCCTCCCTCTTGATTCTGCGCCTCCTGACGATTTCTCCCTCCATCGACATCTCGTTGATTCCGTGGATGCCTCCATTACTTTCAACCCCACTTGTCTCGGTACACGTGTCATTGCTGCTCTTTCTCAGGATGCTGCTTCCCGCTTGGCTGCCTTATCCTGCCTTGGCGAGACCCCTGTTCGGGTCTCGAAGAACGCTCAGTTGAATGCCAGTGTTGGCACTATTCTGTTCCCGCCCCATGTTGCGACCGGTGTTCGGGACCTGCGCGACTGCCACGACGATATTCGACAAATCCTTGCTGCCCAGGGCCATTCTATTCTCCACGTGGACACGTTTACTCGTTCCCCTCGTGGTAGTCGCCGTCAACCCCTCCAGGTTGTGAAGATTACCTTTGATGGTAGGACCCTTCCATCCTCTGTCATTCTTGCTTGTGCTAGGTGCTCTGTCCAGGAGTATATTCCTTCTCCTCGGCTCTGCAACAAGTGCTGGAGGTTTGGGCATGGTGCCCTCCGCTGCTCCGGGACTGTTTCTCTCTGTCCTTTGTGTGGTGGCGAAGGTCACTCTAAGTCGGAGTGCACTTCTCCCCAAGCTCGTTGCCTCAACTGCGGTGAGGCCCATCCTACCTTCTCCCGTGCGTGTGTCCATTACAAGTTTGAGGCAGCCGTCCTCAACTTGAAGCACCGGGAGCGTTTATCTTTTCCTGAGGCGAGACGCCAGGTTCGCCGGCTCCCGCCTTATGCTAATATCTCTTATGCTCGCGTGTTGCGCTCTTCCTCTCCTCGTCCTTCCCGCCTTCCTCAGACTCACAACCGTTTCCGGGCCTTGGACCCTGATACGCCCACTGCCCCCTCCTCTGTTCCTTTGGGTTCTCTCCCGAAGGATCCACCTCCTGGTCCTCTGTCTGGGGTTCCCCTTCTTTCTACCCGGTCTCTCGTGTCTCCTGTGTCTTCCTCGTCTCCCTCCGTTCCTCCTTCCCATCCTTCCCCTCCGTCTCTTGACTCTCCCCGCCGGCTGTCGGTGCGGGCTGATGTCCATCACTCTCCAAACGGCCGTCATGTGTGCTCTCGTTCAGCTTCTGTTGAGACGCTAGAATTCGTTGCCCAGTACGTGGTTGCTGGGACACCTGTCTCTTTAAGTCAGAAGCGTAAACCTGGCTCCTCTTCTTCCTCCTCCTCGGCGGGTAAGAAGGTTTCGCTTTCTTCCTCGGCCCCTACTTCTGACTCTCTCGCTCCTTCCCCTCCCATTTCGGTGGTTGCTCCCCCTGTTCCTGCTATAAAGGTTTCTTTAGCCCCCGCTTCCCTCTCAGTTGCTGCCCTTGCTGAGGTACGCTCCCCTCTTTCTACCCCTCCTCTTCCTGCTGCTGTCCTTGACTGCTCCTCTCCGTTGTCTCCTCCTCTTCCTCCTCCTCCTCCTCCGGACCCCGCCTGCCCACCTCTGATCTGTTCTCCCGTTTCCTTCCCTCCGTCTTTGCTCAGTTTATCCATGCCCCCTAACCCTGACTTTGCTGACCCTGATCCTAACAATGATATTCTTTAACGTGCTCTGTTGCTCTTTCGCCTTTGTTTCTTCCTTGTTCTCTGTTTTTGTCCTTTCTCTTCTCGTCGTTGTCCATTCTTCAATGGAACGTTCGAGGTTATTACGCCAATTTCCTCGAACTCCAACTTCTGATTTCGCGGTTTTCGCCCCTTTGTGTCTGTCTCCAGGAGCCGATGCTTGGTGCTCGTCCTGGTCGTTTTCGTGGCTATTCCTTTCTCTCCCCCCCCCCAGCCGTTGCTGGGGCTTCTAATTCTTCTGCTCTTTTGATTCGTGCTGATGTTCCCTTTGTTCCTTTACTTTTTCCTTCGCCTCTCCATTGTTCTGCTGCTCGTATCTTTGTGGGGAAATGGTACACAGTTTGTTCCATTTATCTCCCCCCGAGTGTCCCACTTTCTCTTCCTGATTTGAAACACCACCTAGACTCCTTGCCGGAGCCTGTGCTCCTGCTGGGTGACTTCAATTGTCGTCATTCTCTTTGGGGTGACGTTCTGACGAATACCCGGGGTCGCCTTCTTGAGCCGTTTCTCCTCTCTTCTTCCCTGTCTCTTCTGAATTCTGGTGAGCCCACTCATTTGGACTCTCGGACTCGCCCCCTTTCTTGTCTTGATCTTTCTCTCTGCTCTTCTTCTCTTTACTTAGATTTCACGTGGCAGGTTCTTGATGACCTCCATGGAAGTGATCATTTCCCCATCCTTGTTTCCTTTTTCTCTTTTCGCCCTTCCCTCTCTTTCCCTAGGTGGCAGTTTGCTAAGGCGGACTGGACCCTATTTACCCGCAGTGCTACTCACTCTGACCTCTCCCTTCTGCCTCTCTCTCGCGCTCTCCTCCTTTTTCATGACACTGTCTTCAACGCTGCCCTCCGCTCTATCCCTCGCTCTTCCTCTCGGGGTCCACGGAAGTGCTTTCCCTGGTGGAATGCGGACTGTGCTCGGGCTGTCCGCTGTAAGCGTGCATCCTGGAAGAGGCACCGCCGTAGGCAGACGACCGATTCTTTTCTTTTCTTTCGGAAAGCGTGTGCGGTGGCCCCGTAGGGCCATCAGTACGGCTAAACGTGAATGTTAGGCATCTTATGTCTCAACAATTACGTCCGAAACTCCTCTGGCCCAGATCTGGAAGCGTATCCACAAGATAGTGGGTAAATTCGTTCCCGATGTTTCACCAGTCCTTCACCTCCATGATACTCTTTTGGCGGACCCGTTGCAGGTCGCTTCCATACTGGGTTCCCACTTTTCTTCTGTTAGCTCTGGTCTTCATCTTCCCCAATCCCTGAGGACTGGCTCGATGCCGTTGTCCTCCCTGTTCGCAAACCGGGGTCTCTGGGTACTTCCCCTAAGGACTTTCGCCCTATTGCTCTCACAAGTTGTGTCTGCAAACTCTTTGAACGTATGGTTAACGTTCGTCTGATGTGGTTCCTGGAACACCATCACCTCCTCTCCCCTTCTCAATTTGGTTTCCGCAAGTGCCGCAGCACGACAGATGTCCTGGTGAACCTGGAGGTCTATATTCGTACTGCTTTTGCTGCGAAGACCTCCGTTGTTGCCGTCCTTTTTGACCTGGAAAAGGCTTACGACACCACTTGGAGATATCATATTCTATCTCAACTTCATTGTTTTGGCCTTCGTGGTCATCTCCCTCTCTTTCTCCGCAGCTTCCTCTCCTGTCGTTCCTTTCGGGTGCGCCTTGGTACCGTGCTCTCTGCCTCTTTTCAGCAATACGAAGGTGTGCCCCAGGGTAGTGTTCTGAGCACTACTCTTTTTCTGGTTGCCCTCAATGGTCTTCTTTCTTCTCTTCCTTCTGGTGTCTTCTCCGCTCTCTATGTCGATGATCTTACCCTATGCTGTCAGGGTGATGATTCGACTCTCCTTCAGCGCCGGCTTCAACTTGCAATTGATGCCGTGTCGTCTTGGGCCACCGATCATGGCTTCAAGTTCTCTACTTCTAAGACTTGTGCCATGACTTTTACGCGGAAATGGGTTGTTCTTCGTCCCTCTTTGTCACTTTATGGTCATCCCCTTGAATACAAAGATTCCGCAAAGCTTTTGGGGTTATTCCTTGACACTCTTTTGTCTTCGTCTCCCCATATCTCTTACCTCCGTGTTGAGTGCTCTAAGGCCCTTACCCTCCTTCGGGTCTTGTCCCATACTTCTTGGGGAGCAGATAGGCGCACTCTCCTTGCTTTACATTCCTCTCTTGTCCTGTCTAAGCTCGATTATGGTTGCCCTGCTTACTCGTCTGCTTCTCCTTCTACTCTTCGCCGTCTTGATGCTTTGCACCATACTGGGTTGCGCCTCAGTTCTGGTGCCTTTCGTTCTACTCCCCTCCTTAGCTTGTATGTTGACACTGGCTTCCTGTCTCTGCAGGACCGCCGTGATCGCTACTGTCTTCGCTATCTTGCG
The DNA here is from genome assembly GCF_040958095.1 of Procambarus clarkii. Classification (NCBI taxonomy): domain Eukaryota; kingdom Metazoa; phylum Arthropoda; class Malacostraca; order Decapoda; family Cambaridae; genus Procambarus; species Procambarus clarkii. The sequence goes on along the minus strand of NW_027189203.1, from coordinate 480,146 downwards.
CGGTCCTTACAACATCCTTCCTCTCGCCTCTGTCGTGCTTTAACTTTTACCCCTCCTGCGGTTCCTGTTCCTCTTCACCACCTTCCTCTTTCTGTCCGGTTATCTCGCCTATAGGATTCTCTTTCCGTTCGTATTTCTAATGTTTCTCCTCGTGTTGTTCCTTCTTTGCTCCCGTGGAGAGTCCCTCTTCCGCGGTTTTGTACTTCCTTGACCCATATCACTATAGCTTTTACCCCTCCTACGGTTCTAAAACGCCTTTTCCTTGAGCACTTTTCTTCTCACTCCCGCTCCGTTTCTTTCTTCACCGATGGGTCTAAGTCGGCGGACGGTGTTGGCTACTCTGTTGTCTTTCCTGATTGCACTTATATGTGTCGCTTACCTCCGGAGACTAGCATCTTTACAGCGGAACTTTATGCTATTCTCTATGCTCTTTGTCTCCTGCTTTCTCGTTGTCAGTCCTCCTTTGTAGTTGTTGTTGACTCTCGTAGTGCCCTCATGGCTCTAGGGTCCTTTAATCCGGTTCATCCAGTAGAAACAGCATTGGCTGTTTCTTGTTCACAGTAAATTTAAGTCGGTTGAGTTTTGTTGGGTTCCCAGCCATATTGGTGTGTCTTTAAATGAGCGTGCGGATGCTGCCGCCAAGGAAGCTGTCCGCTCTTGTCCCATCTCTCGTAAAGGCATTCCGTATTCCGACTTTTACCCGGTTATCCATTCCTCAGTCCTTACCCGTTGGCAGGCTTCTTGGTTGCCTGTTACTGGTAACAAGCTACGTACTCTTAAATGTTGTGTTTCCTCGTGGCCGTCCTCCTTCCAACGTAACCGGCGGTGGGAAACAGCTCTGGCGAAATTGCGTATTGGCCATACTCGCTTAACCCATGGTCACTTGATGGAGCACCGCCCTGCTCCTTATTGTCCTAGTTGCATTGTCCCTCTTATGGTCGTGCATGTCCTTCTTGAATGTCCTGACTTCCAGGACGAGCGTGTGTCTTGCTTTCCGACCGCCCCTCGCGGTTACCTGTCCCTCAATAGAATTCTTGGTGACTCGGATACTTTTGATATCGTTCGCCTTATGCGTTTTTGTTCTCGTATTGGCATCCTTGGCGATATTTCGCGCCCTCTGATTATTTTGCGCATTTGATGGTGCTACATAGCCTTCCCGGTTTGGTGCCTTCTTTTGATAATTACTTACTTACTTGTTTGGATTGTATACCTTGAAAGAGAGGCGGCCACCCCATGCCATTGTACCTTCATCGAGACTCAATTCTTTCTTTGGAACATATACAGACGCAAATTTCTCGGTCAAATATTCCATCACTGGTCTCACTTTTATCAACCTGTCACTATTGTTCTCGGGAACTGCTTTGTTGTTATACATGTGAAAGAACTTTGCAATATGTTGGAACCGCGTAGATGCCATAAACACGTTGAAGAATCGAGCATGCCACAGCTTATTTGTTTGCCAGTACATCCTCATCGTAGGGAGCTTGTTTATCCCCATCAGTAGGCACAGGGCCAAATATCTGGCGATTTCTTTCACAGACACTGGTTTCCAACTATTTCTGGATGATTCAGCTACCAGATGTATGACGTGTGAGGCATACAAATTAGTTTCATAGGCAAGATATTCTACCAACGCTCTCGTAATATTTGTATGAACTGTAATGGAGTCGTTGGTAGGGGAATTGTTAGGCCTGGGTTTGCAGTAAATTCACCAATAATGGGAGGAGTGTTGCTACGACTCCAGCCATCACTCACCTTAGGGCCCCCTTGGTACGGACGTGTTCGCTTTCCGCGTGGCGGGGCTGGGGCTTCTTCCTCACTCTCATCCTCACTCTCAGTAAAACTATCTTGCTCACTTGAGGAAAGAGCATATAGAATGTCACATTCTGGTTCGTCAACTTCAATATCAGCATCTTCTGCCTCTGATAATTCCTCAACAAGGCCAGGAATCTTGAAGGGAGTGAGCTTGACCCCACGATACTTCTAATAAATCATAGAGATCGGATCTTCTTTTCTCAGATTTCTTGGCTCCTTTTTGAGTATCACTGCTTGTTCCTTGTCCAGGATCCATGTTCAACGTATTGAATGGGTTAGAATTACACGAGAACGGAAATAAATGCGTAAAACAGGTCAAGTTTTCCGCACGAGGGGAGACCGGTGTGGGCACTTGTTGTGGCAACAAAACAATGGGCCGACCACATGACGGCGTAGGCTGAGATGCCATGCGGCCTATGTGGGTGAACGGGAATTTCATGGCGAACATTTTAAAAGTATCCCCAAGAAAATCGGATAGGAAATGGAATTTATACAAATATTTTTTCTCGTGACTCGTGAGTGAGTCACATCAGTGGAAACGTGATAAAAATAGTTGACTCGCTCAAGAGGCACCAAAGTGCTAAAGAAAGTTCCCCGCTGGTAATCTCAAACTCTTCCAGTGGTTGCTGGTTAACTATTCCCTCTCTTGGGTTCTCCTTGCTCTAAGGTGAAGACCTCCTGGAATTTCTTATTCAGTTTCTCACACACTTCCTTGTCGTTTGTAGTGAATCCTTGTGCCCCTATCCTTAATTTCATAACCTGTTCCTTTACTGTTGTTTTTCTCTTGATGTGGCAATGCAGCAATTTAGGCTGAGTCTTTGCCATGCTTGCAATGTCATTTTCGTATTGTCTTTCTGCCTCCCTTCTCATACTGACATATTCATTCCTGGCACTCTGGTATCTTTCTCTGCTCTCAAGTGTCCTGTTATTCCTATAGTTTGTCCATATCCTTTTACTTTGCTGCTTAGCTAGCCTACATCTCTGATTAAACCATGGGTTTCTCATATTCATTTCACTGTTTTCCTTTTGAACTGGGACAAACTTGTTTGCTGCTTCCTTGCACTTCTGCGTGATGTAGTCCATCATGTCCTGGGCCGTCTTTTCCCTGAGCTCTGTTTCCCATGCTATATCTGTTAGGAATTTTCTTATCTCCACATAGTTTCCCTTTTGGTATGCTAACCTTTTTTTTTCAGTATCCCTCCTCGAGTTCAATAACCCTTCTTCAATCAGGTACTCAAACACCAGTATACTGTGGTCGCTCATTCCTACTGGGGCCTCAAAACCGATTTTTCTTATGTCGGAGTCGTTCAGAGTGAAGACTAGGTCGAGTCTCACTGGTTCGTCATTTCCTCTCATCCTTGTGGGTTCTCTGACATGCTGGGTAAAAAAGTTTCCAGTCACCACCTCCAATAGTTTGGCTCTCCAACTATCCTCACCTCCATGCGGTTCATTGTTCTCTCAGTCAATCCTTCCGTGATAGAAGTCCCTCATGATGAGCAAGTGGGATATATTTCTACAGGCAGCAGAAGCTGCCCTCTCAATTATAGTATTAACTGCCATGTTGTTGTTTTCATACTCTTGACTGGGTCTTCTGTCATTTGGTGGAGGGTTATATATTACTGCTACTACTATTCTTGGTTCTCCCATTGTCTTGGTGCCTGCTATGTAGTCTCTGAAACCCTCACAGCCCGGCATAGCCATTTCCTTAAAACTCCATTCCTTTCTCATAAGTAGGGTCACTCTGCCTCCTCCCCTACCTTCTCTCTCTTTCCTTATTACTGTGTACTCCTGGGGAAACATGACATTCGTTATAATTCCTGAGAGTTTTGTTTCAGTGAGTTCAATTAAATCTGGGTTCACTTCTTGTGTTCTTTCCCTTAATTCACTTGCCTTGCTTGTGATCCCATCTATGTTCGAGTACATTACCCTGAAACTGACTCTCTTCTGCTTCTCCTCTGGGGGGGACCTGTGGGATCTGGGGTGAGCAGGGAGCTGGGAGGATCTGGTACGGGGAAGACTGGTGGAGGAGGAAGGGCTTGGAGGGATGGGGGGGGGAGGGGGAGGGTAGGGTGGTGGGGGAGAACGGAGGGCTTGCGGGTGGGAGAGACAGGAGGGCATGTGGGAGAAGGGAGGGCTTGGGGGATGGGGGAGAAGGGAGGTCCTGGGGAGAGGGGTGAGTGGGAGGAGGGAGGTGAGTGGGAGGAGGGGGGTGGGTGCCCTAGGTGGGTACTTAGTTGGGGGCTGACAGGAGATGGGGCAGGTAGGGTGTCTGTTAGGTAGAATGTGGTGTGGTGCCCCAATTCCAGTGGCTGTTGCACTGTTTGAGGAGGGTTTCCCACTCCCCTCTAGGATTGTAGGGTTTGGGGTTGTTGTTCTCTGATCCCTTTCTCTCTCCCTGCGCTCCTTGCTCGCATCTGCTGCCTGCCTTCTCTCTTCCTTTGTCATATCCCTCTGCAGGAATACCTTTTTTGAACTGCTGTACATTTGCTTGACTGCTCTTCCTTGCTAACAGTTCCTCTCTCGTGATCTTGCTCATGAATACCATCTTTATCATTCGGTGTCTGTCCTTGTTGTACTCTCCAAGCCTGAAAACCTTTTCAACATTTTGGTCAATTCCCTCCATCCTTACCTCCTTAAACCTTTAACTGAGCGGCCTATAAATATGACACTCCCCCAGTGCGCAAGAAATAAATTCTCTTGAAAAAATTTTTTTTTTTTTTTAAAGTGTCAAAAACCCTTCACCCAGTATGGGTATGTCAAAAAAATTTCGAACTTGTACTTACTTTGGCTGCTATGGGGTCCGTAAGTTGGCACGTGACGTCATCATTCCCCGTGCGCCCGTGCAGTAAGCTCCCGGGGCCGGTGGGGCACCCTGGGCGGGTGCCCCACCGGCCCAGGGTGTTGCCGTGAATATATTTTTGTTCATTTTTTGCGCACAGTTTCAAATACATTTTATTTGTTTTTATGTGCTAATCCTATGTATAATGAACACGTACACTATATTATGGCAGTAAAACATTCCGTACTGTCCGAGGCCACTGTGTTACATGCATGACACTTGTGTACACATATGTCGCACATATTTACCATGTATCATGCTAATTTATGTATATATACAATCTATTTACACACTATACACTGTCACACACTATATACATTCACCATCAACACACTCAGAACACTGCGAGTGTGAGCAGCCACACCCAGCCAGCCCTCCCTCACTCCAACATCTTACTCGCAAACATTGCTCCTCCCACCATACTGTTATTGTATTTATTACACGATTTACACATGTTATATATACCTATCTACATGTTTTATTTACCAGAACTATGCAAGTAAGCCGGTATTGTGTCCAAACAGTACAGTGGCCACCATACACTGCATAACAAATCACACAGAAGAGAGCAGACGACGCCACGATTACGACGACACCTCCCTCACCAAAATAGCTCCTCATATCATACTCCTGATGTTGTTATTACACTATTCACACACACTGTATATACTCATGTACATGTGTGTTCTCCATAGCGAACCACGAAGCTAGTATGGTGAGCAAAACAAGAGTTACTGCCACAGTGAGGTTACCTCAATTCTCTCCCTTCCTCCCTCCCTCACCAAAATTTCTCCTTCCTACGCACAACGCTCATTATAACCACAATCCTGGTCACTAATTCCTGTAAATGAAGAATTGACCACAAGTATATTTTGAAAAGGAACCTAAAAAGTCGTTTGTAGATTCCTAGATGGACGAAATAATGCTGTGGTGCTGTGGCTAGCGCTATGAACATCGTGAACAGCATTCAATCACTGATATTTGAACATTGTACCCAGTCATTTTCACACTCGGGCTCTTCTATAATACTATAATGGCTAAATAAAACAGATTATATATATATTTTGACAATATTAGGCAATGCTGTGGTCACACGCTGAACAGCAGTGCTGTGCGCTCATGCTGCGAGCGCCAGCCTTGGTTGCTCACTCACTACTGAGGCTCTGACACTCGGCAATGTGGACCATGATTTTTTTTAAGATGGCGTTTGTTTACAAGACCCCTGAGGAAGCTGATGTGAACCCCATGTAGCCGCGGGAGTTTTGAATGGAACGTGAAAAATAAAAACACCCGGGGGCGCGTTACGCACCCTAAGCCTGGGCATGCAGGCGCATTGCGCAGTTAAAGGGTTAAGGATCTCGGTAACTATGCTTTTGTCCTTGTCTCTTCGCTCCTTTGGGCTGGTCCCTGTTTGTAATTTAATGCCTGCTACTACTACTGCTCTTTTTCTCTCTCTATCAGCTGGCTAGTACATCTAGCTGCTTCCTGAGAGGAAGCCACTTCCATGACAACTTTCCTAACTACAGACCTAGCTTCAGGGCTCTTTTTAAGCATTTCATCTTATGAGAGCTGTGTTGTGGAGGTCCCCTCCACAGTAGCATTTCCATCTCCCTGAGGTATGGTTTGTGTCTGGTATTGCGGAGGAGTTTCCTTCAGGTATCGTATCTCCTCCTTTGCTGCCCCTAGTTCATCCTGCAGGTTGGCTACTGTCCTCCCTCATTACCCTCAGTCCTTCACTGAATTCATCCCACATTTGCTGGAATACCCCCTTCATCCAGGCTTCCTGTTCCACCCTATCCTCTGAGTTTGTTCCAGCCGTGATTGTCCTCCTGCGTTTGTCACCCCGAGTTCGTGTCCCTGCCATGTTTTCCCTATGAGAGAGAGAGAAAGAGAGAAAGGGGGGAAAGAGAGGAGAGGAGAGAAAGGTGGAGGGGAGAGGGAGAGGTGAGTGTGTGTGTGTATGGGAGGGAGATGGGAGAGAGGGAGGGGATGGTGAGGGTGTGTGGGGCGGATTAGAGTGGGAGGCTGTGTGTGTACTGTTGGTGCTATGGTGGGAGGGGGTAGGGGTGAGAGAAGAGGGGGTAGTTGTCCAATGTAGGGCGTAGTGTTTTTTTCACACTTGGGTGCCAGAAACTAGTTCCCATATGAGCCGAATATTTCCCTTGAGGTTCGTTTCTGTTTGTTAACTTATATCCAAGACTAACTATTAAAAAAGCAATAACACTGTACATTGCTTGACAGACTTTTTGAAAGGCCTTACCTTATCGCCAATTCAAAACATCCCACAGCACAAACAGGTGTTAAAAGTACTGTTGACAGTGGTGTGTAGGCCTGCTGTCTCCATCTACACCGCTGCCAGGCGTAGGTCCCTCCAACTTGTTACTATCTATCACCAGTACTCTGCTTCTTGTTCCTCTTAGCACCAATATAGTCCTAATGCTGCACGCTTAGACTCACTTCTTCATTATCCTATTCACTATTTGTTATGATCTTCACTATCACATCTAGTTGTGTACACTCTGACCATGCAGTGGCCCACGTGCTTGTCCTGACACTTATGTCGTACACCGAACTTGTCTAATATTCACTATTGAACACAATCCATAAATTTTTTAGTTTTTAATTGGTGTGTTGCACTTTGTATTATCACTGAACACCGAATTTTCTGTGTATCCCTCTGATGTCCCGAAATATGACGCCTTCTTGGCGAGCGCGGCGTGACCACCTCCCTCGACCCTTGAGACGTGTGTGTGGGTGTGTGTGTGTGTGTGTGTGTTTGTGTGTTTGTATGTGTGTGTGTGTGTGTGTGTGTGTGTGTGTGTGTGTGTGTGAGTGAGTGCGTGTGTGTGCGTGTAGAAAAAAATAATAGTAACAGTTGATTGATTGACAGTTGAGAGGTGGTCGAAAGAGCAGAGCTCAACCTCCGCAAGCAAAACTAGGCGAATACACAAACTTCACAAGCGTGACAGTCCACCCAGGAGCACAGAGCTATACCAACACAATATTTCCAGACTTCACAGGAAAATGTCACTTCTGTAGCAATTGTCTGCTAAGAACTTAACGCTGTTTATTTCGTTTTATTTTATTCCTAAAATTTAGTAGTTTTGTTTTTTTAATTCTAAGAATTATTTTTTTATATGTACATATATTGAGGGAGTCAATTAATCCCATACTCTTTTTTATAGTATTAGAAAACTTTCTTTCAAATATTTCCTTTCAACTCGCCTAATTGTGCTTGCGTTAGTTAATAATGATTTACTTTCCAGCTCTTTGGTCCCACCTCTCAACTGTCAGTCAAGTGGTGTACAAATTCCTGCGCCTAACCGTATCTATCAAATCTACATTTGAAACTCTGTATGGAGTTACCATCACATCACTGCTTATTAATGCATTCCCTTTGGTAACTACTCTGGAACTGAAAAAAATAAAACATTCTAATGACTCTGTTGCCCATTTGTGTACTACGTTTCCACTTGTGTCCCTTTGTTCATGTTCCACAAATGCTAAATAATTTGTCTTTTTCCACTGTGTCAATTCCAATGAGAATTTTGTAGGTGATGATCATGTCTTCCCTTACCTTTCTGTCTTTCAGTGATGTGTGTTTCAGCTTCTTTAGCTTTTCATCGTAACACATACCTCTCAGTTCTGGGACTAGTTTGGTGGCATACCTGTGAATTTTCTCTTTGTCCTCTATTTAATTAGGTATGGGCTCCAGACTGGAGCTGCATATTTCAGGATTGATCTGACATTAGTGGTATTCAAGGTTCTGAATGATTCCTTACACCATTTTGTAAAAACATTTCTTTGGTTGGCTATTCTAGCATATACTGCTGTTGATAACCTATTGATGTGGGGCTCTGGGGACAGGTTTTTGTAAGATTTCAACCCCAAGATCTTTCTCTTTGTTTGACTCCTGCAGGATTTCAATTCCCAAATGATACCTTGTGTTCAGCCTCCTACTTCGTTCGCCTAATTTCATTACTTTATCCTTTCTTTACCTAAACTTTAGTACCTATCTCTAGACCATTACTCAAATTTGTTTTATCAGTTGCTCTTTTGTGCCCTTTTGATAATTATACATTTTCGAGTAAACTTTTTTATCACCTTTTCCTTGAAATATGTGGTAGTTATGTATTACTTTAACATTTATTAAAATAAGCCAACCTGACAAGAAGTTCACATTAGGCAACATTGAATGCAGAATTAACAAAGTACTGCTTACAATAATTGAAAGGACTTACCACAAGTAACCTCGTCGGAGCCATCGATGCAGTGAGGGTAAAAGTCACATCGCATCAGCAGAGAAATGCAACGGGAACCATCAGAGCATCTGAATTTGTCCTTTTCACATACAATAGGATCTGAAAAGATAAACAACATTAGTGACTTACACTATTTTTATTCAAGAAACTAAACACACACACACACACACACACACAACATTAGTAACAAACATTTACAATAATTTTGCCAATCACACCATTTCTCTAAATGTATATAAAATGACAGATAAATATTTCTCAATCTGACACTTCTCCTTTAACAAAGTTTTTAATTGATTATATAGTCTGACTGCGACATTTTAAAGGCTTTTTAATAATAAGAGGTTGCTTACAGCGTTTTAAACATTTAAAAATCTTATAAAAAAAATTGACTTTAAGAGATTCTTAGACTTCTTAATAAAATACTTAAGTGCTATCTCGTTTTATTGAAAGACTCTCGAAACATCGAGTAATAATGATTAAATGATTATTCCTGAAGGAGTATTATTCATTATACTGAGGTTCAGGCTAGTAAGCCCAAGGCTGTGATGACATGTTCGGTCCACACATGAGAATGTTCTCATGTTTAGACACCTGGAGATTTTTTATTTTGCAAGATACACCTTGTAAATTTGCTTTCTCATTAGAACCCACAAATCCTCTTTGAAGTATACATATTGGATTCTTCTACCTCAAGCCATCACCAACTTCTTCCCGAGTGTGTCTTTAAAAAGAATATTCATGCATTTTTGGGTCTTATTAGCGACTTTTTATATATTTGTGCTTAGAGCTGGGTGTCCAGGAAATAACTTGTGAAAATTACGAATGATTTTACGTTTCAGAGTGATGTCAACAGTTTCATGGTGATGTGAGGGGATAGAAGAATAAGAAAGCAATGAAGCAATAACTCTCCACTGATGCTACCACACTCTTAGCTCAGTTTCCTTTCAAACCGAAAATGTATTTAATACATTTTCTTTACTAAGTTCTCTATAATGATCACATCCTTTTCAATAACATCATATGAATAAACTATTTTTATTTATATTTCAAAAATACTCTTTTATTTATATTTATGTGAGATGACCAAAGATCATAAATTGACATTCAGCAGGGTGCTACACTCTAGTGGAGTTCTGGATTTGTATATTATTCCCCTTATTATTATATATTATAACTAAAAGGAACTAAGATCAATTACGTTTTCTTCCACCTGATGCTCCCATTTAATTAGCAGTAAATAAGTAGGCAGAAGTTAGACAGCTGTTATGGGTTGCTTCCTGGGAAAGGTCAGAAAATAAGATAGGGACGGGACACCTTTGGTAAATATAGCATGCCTTCAACCACACGAAAATAAGTGGTAACTAATATCTTAACTAATATCTTAAGGTATCTAATAACTAGCTCACAACAACCAAACTATTGTACAAATATTTTATTGATAAATCTCGGTTCTCGATCATCTATATAAATAAAAATGGAAATGTTCGTTTGTTCAAAATCGCTAATCTCCGAAAGTTCGTCACCGATTGCTTTGAAATTTCACACAACGTTCCATTCGCATCCGGCCAGGTTTTTATATACTTACTACATACATGTTACATCTGTGACGGATAAAAAACATGTTTTTTTCTGAAAAACTGTGTTTTTCATGTGTTTTTCCATGTGAAGGAAATCTTTGAAACTTCTTTAAAGATTGTTTTGAAATTTTGACACAACGTTGCATTCGAATAGGCGCGTCATTTTATATATCTACTACATACATGCCTCACCTGTGACAGGGAAAAAACATGCTTTTTTTTTAAAAACAGCACCATTTGTTGGACGTAGGGGCAACACATGCTGTAATCTCAAGAAGTTCTTCATTCATTGCTTTGAAATTTTGATACAACGTTGCATTGGAATAAGCACGTCTTTTCATATACCTACTATATCGAGGCCACCCCTGTGACAGATAAAAAAAAACGTTTTTGAAAAACAGCGCCATCTGTTGCACATAATAGCAACATGCACGGTATACTAAAAATGTCACGAATTCCATTTCAGTGTTTCCGATTGCATTGATATATTTTATTTTCATAGATTTCGATATATTATATTTTTTATTGAATTATTATGTGTGACATTGTGTTGGAATTGAGCTGTGTTGTTTACCATACCATTCATTTCATAAGTATATGTATAGATGCCACACCTGTGACAGGTAAAACTATGCTTTCCTTGAAAAACAGCACCATCTGTTACATGTAAGAGCAATACACATGCTATACTAAATATGTTACAATTCCATTTCAGCATTTCTGATTGCATTGATAAATTGAATTTTCATAGATTTTTATTTATTTTCATTTTGATTTAATTATTTTGTGTGAATTGCATTGGAATTGAGCTGTGTTGTTTACCATACCGTTCATTTCGTGAGTATAGTTTATTTTTTTGTATTTTTCATATTTTCATTTTATTTTTCAACTGTTTTTTTTTATATTTCAGTGATGGAAACATCGGATCACTTGATGTTCCCAATTTTCTGATGGGAACATCAGACCATTTGGGAAGGCATCAGACGAGGGAGTGGGGAATGGTGGGGATACGAGGGGATGGAAGTGAGAGATGGTGGGGAGGACGAGGGGACAAGGGAGGGGGTAATGATGGGGAAGGACAAGGGGACGGGGGGGGGAGGAGTTTGGGATGGTGGAGTAGAGGAGATGGGGGAATGGAGAAGGGTGGGGAGGACAAAGGGACAGGGAAGTGGGGCATGGTGGGAAGGAAGAGGGGATGGTGGAGTTGGGAATGGTTAAGAAGGACGAGGGGACGGAGGAGTTTGGGATTGTGGGAACAAGGGGATGAGGGAATGGAGAATGGTGGGGGAGAACAAAGGGACAGGGAAGTGGAGCATGATAGGAAGGAAGAGAGGATGGTGGGGAGGACGAGGGGACGGTGGAGTGGGGAATGATTTTGAAGCTGAAAAGACGGGTGAAGGGGGAATGGTGGGGAGGACTGGGGGACAGGGAAGGTTGATGTGGCTCAGCAACGCACATGCGTTGCTGAGCCACATCACAGGCTCACAGCAACGCGTGGCCGGGTACTATTAGTTTCCTTAATAAATTCACAGGATTTTTTTTCTCAAACGTTCCACACTCTGAGAAGGATTGCAATGGTGTGATATCATTGTTATAAACGGTAAATTACCAATATATTTTTCACTGCAAAGATTTAAGAATGTATCCAAACACAACACAATGATGGGAAATTTAAATTCTTTAAATATTTCTTGTGGAATAATGCCAAATATTTAAAGATCTTATTGTTAATCATTTTTTAAACAATCGGATATTTGTTGGATTATGTGCGTGTGCCAAGGAGAAGAAAGGCGCCTCCGACCTCTCATTATCTGACAATTGTCAACAGTTCTGAGCCCAAGATATTAAACATATCATCGCAAATCACAACAGAATAAATAACAAAAGAAGAGAAATGAAGTTAGGGAAAAATATAAACATTTTAAATAAGAGAAACATGTGAAATTAAGATAAATTACATCAAAGTTTACATTACATCAAAGCAGCTTATAGGGTGGGTACCAAATCAAATGGTACTAACAACAGGAGAATACATATAAAACTAGATAGCTGCTCCCGCAAGTCTGATCTTATCTCATCTGCAGTCGCTAGTAAATCCACTGTTTATGTGAATGAATATCCGACCAGGTTCAGGCAAAATCTCTTTTTTAAACTGCGTGGTTTCTGCAAAAATACCCCTACAATTAAACACTGTTTTGTGCGAGATGGTAAAATTATAGCTAGTAGGACTGACACTGGAAAAACCTATTCAATAACCACTGAAGCTCACCTTAATTCTTTCCTCAGTGACTGTGGGATAGCTGCTGTATAGCCTGAATTCAAATTATAATCTCATTTAACTACCTTTGTGTACTTTAGCTCTGCCTTTCCTTTCAAAAGGTTTTAACTTTAGTTAAAAAAAAAATAATAATAATATTGTCATCTTTATTATTGTCTTTTTTCTTTTTACTCCCATGTTCCATAGTACACTTGCTTTGCCTGTGTCCTCTAGTATTAACTTCATTATCCAGTGTTCCTGAGTGTATCTCTATTTATACTACCTCAGTTTGTTTTTGTGTAACTTCAGTATTCAACTATAATGTACTTATAATAGTATAGTAAGCAAGCTTTTCATTTTATAGATTTCATAATTGCTTTTTGACTTTTTTGGTCATCTATTGTTATTAATTATTCTAGTTCATTTTTTACATTCCCAGTTCCCATTAAGTTTTTTTTACTTAAAATTACCATTAAGTTTATATTACTTTAGAATTTTTATTCTACTTTTTTCTTTGTTTTCTATTTTGTAATTTGCCATTCTTGCCTTGTTTTCCTGCAAACAGCCTTGTTATGCAGACAAGTATAGACCCAGAACTAAACCTCTTATCCACTATCTATGACAATCATCACTTCAATGATCAAAATTGCAGATATTTTACAGCACATGATGTAAACAATGTATTAACAGATAATCACAATATCTCTGTAATCAACTTGAATGTTAGATCCCTAGGTAAACACGTCGATGATGTTAGTGCCTTGATTGAAACTATTGACAACAAATTCTCTTTTATTATACTCACTGAAACGTGGTTGAAAGAGGATACTACTCAACTCTTTAACATGCCTAACTACTCGGCAATTCACAACTGTCGTCAAATTCAGAGAGGTGGTGGTACTGCTCTTTACTACCACCAGGAACTAACATGCTTAAAAATAATTAGAACTAGAGACTGCTGTGGGGAGTATATCTTCGGCAGTTTCAGAGTCAAGGGTGCCGAGTCTGTCCTGTCTGTGGGAGCAGTCTATAGAATTCCTAACACTGATGTGTCCGAATTCAATTCAAACCTTAGAAATCTAATACTAGATAACAGACTGAACAAAAACCATCTAATTATCGCAGGGGACTTTAATATTGACCTCTGCGAGCCTGAACACCCTACTGCTGTTATCTTCCTCAACTGTATGAATTCCTGCTTCCTCATACCCTTAATCACTAGATCAACTAGAATCACTGATAGTACTGCTACGACTCTAGATCACATCTGGACCAACATAACCTCTCCGCTTACTTCAGGTATAATCACCGATAGCACTACAGACCATTACCCCACATTTCTCTTAACTAACATTATCAAACGACCTCTTGAGTCAAGGGAGTTAAGCTTTAGGCTGCACAATGAAACTGCTATAAACAATTTTATAACTGCTGCTGATAATGTCAACTGGGAGTCCATGTTAGGTAACATAGGGGACATCAACCTAGCAGTGCAATCTTTTCTTCAAACAACTCTTAGCCTTTATAACACCCACTTTCCTATGCTTACAAAACAAGTCACAAACAAAAGGCTTAACAATCCTTGGCTTACAAAGGGAATACTTAAATCCATTAACAAAAAACATGACCTTGAGAAGAAGTATAGGTTAGGAATCATCTCCAAAGAATACTCAAAGAATTACTCGTTATTGCTATCTAAAATAATTAGACGAGCCAAAACTAAATACTATGAAGATAAATTTACCCAAATAAAGAGCAACATTAAAAAAACTTGGAGCACAATTTCACAAATATTGGGATCAAAGAAGATTTTAAATAACAAACCAACACTCCTGTCCAATAACGTTGGTCAGCTTTCAGCCTCTGATTCTGCTATTGAGTTCAATAGGTTCTTCTCTTCCATTGGGTCATCCCTTGCAAATGATATTCCATCTTCCAGTACTGATGTTAAGGACTATCTTACAGGTAACTATCCACAGTCTCTGTACCTAAAGCCTACTAATTCCACTGATGTCAATGAGATAATCCTTTCCCTTAAAACCAAGTCTAGTGCCCTCGAGGAGATACCCACTTTAATTTACAAAAAAGCCTCCTGATCTTTAGACCCTGCTATTGCATTGCTCTTCAACAAGTCACTTGAACTCCAAACCTTTCCAGACATTCTAAAAAAAAGCAGGAGTAACCCCTGTCCACAAATGTGGTGATCTCACAGATGTTAACAACTACAGACCTATATCAATCCTGCCTAACTTGTCAAAAATATTTGAAAAAACTAATCTACAAGCAGCTTTACTCTTTTCTAGCCAAACACAATATACTTAGCTCTTGTCAATATGGCTTCAGACCCAAAAAAGCACTTACGATGCACTTATTAGTATGATTAACTTGATTCACGCAGCTCTTGATAAAAAGGAGTTCCCTGTTGGGTTATTTGTAGACCTGCGTAAGGCTTTTGACACTGTCAACCACGAAAACCTTTTTCTTAAATTACATCATTATGGAGTCAGAGGACACTCCCTGCAATACCTTAAATCTTACCTTACTGACAGGCTCCAGTATGTTTTTGTGAATAATACAATTTCTCCCACCCTACCCATCAACATTGGTGTTCCTCAGGGCAGCATACTTGGCCCTCTCCTCTTTCTCATCTACATTAATGACCTTCCAAATGCCTCCCAACACCTCAAACCAATTCTATTTGCTGACGACACAACCTTCATTTACTCCAGTCCTGACTCCCTTGCTCTAAATGCCACAGTAAATACTGAGCTAAAGAAAGTCCAACTTTGGCTAACTGCCAACAAACTCACCCTTAACATTGACAAAACGTTCTATATTCTGTTTTGCAATAAATCCTCTAATCAAATAAATCTCAAAATAAACAATACCCAAATTTGTAACAAATTAGATGGCAAATTCCTTGGCGTTCTCATCGACCACAAGCTGAATTTCCAGGGACACATTCTAAATATATCAAAAAAAGTTTCAAAAACTGTTGGCATTCTTTCTAAGATCAGATATTATGTACCCCGCCCTGCCCTGGTGACTCTCTATTACTCCCTCATCTATCCATATCTCAACTATGGTATTTGTGCTTGGGGTTCTACTACCCAAAATCATTTACGTCCTCTAATTACTCAACACAAAGCTGCTATTAGAACAATATCCAACTCTAGCCCCAGACATCACTCGGTACCCCTACTCAAATCTCTGAATATGTTAGATATTAAGTCACTGTACATTCTCTCATGTATATTATACATATGTAAAACGCTGAACTGTAATGCCAATCCTGACCTCAAGAGATTCATTGAAGGTTGTAACAGAACCCATGAGCACCACACCAGAAATAAATACAGTTTTGATATTCCTAGAGTACAACTTAATCAAACTAGAAATGCTCTTCAAATCAAGGGGCCCAGAATGTGGAATGATCTTCCCAACCATGTTAAAGACTGTACCTCTCTCAACCAGTTTAAGATAAATACGAAGCACTACCTAATAAATTCCCTGTAACCTACCTTACCCCTCTGTTGTCAACCCATGTCTGTTTTTTTTCTTCAAAACAACGCTGTTTGAATGTAATTGTCTGTAATAATATGTAATTGTATTTGTGCTGCTTTTTTCAGCCATGTTCCCCCCTCTTTTACCTCTATTTTTATTTGTCTCCCCGTCACCACCACCACCACCACCACCACACTTGTCTCCCCGTCACCACCACCACCACCACCACCACCACCACCACACTTGTCTCCCCGTCACCACCACCACCACCACCACACTTGTCTCCCCGTCACCACCACCACCACACTTGTCTCCCCGTCACCACCACCACCACACTTGTCTCCCCGTCACCACCACCACCACCACCACCACCACACTTGTCTCCCCGTCACCACCACCACCACCACCACACTTGTCTCCCCGTCACCACCACCACCACCACCACCACACTTGTCTCCCCGTCACCACCACCACCACCACCACCACACTTGTCTCCCCGTCACCACCACCACCACCACCACACTTGTCTCCCCGTCACCACCACCACCACCACCACCACACTTGTCTCCCCGTCACCACCACCACCACCACCACCACACTTGTCTCCCCGTCACCACCACCACCACCACCACCACCACACTTGTCTCCCCGTCACCACCACCACCACACTTGTCTCCCCGTCACCACCACCACCACCACACTTGTCTCCCCGTCACCACCACACTTGTCTCCCCGTCACCACCACCACCACCACCACACACTTGTCTCCCCGTCACCACCACCACCACACTTGTCTCCCCGTCACCACTACCACCACCACCACCACACTTGTCTCCCCGTCACCACCACCACCACCACCACCACCACACTTGTCTCCCCGTCACCACCACCACCACCACTACACTTGTCTCCCCGTCACCACCACCACCACCACCACCACACTTGTCTCCCCGTCACCACCACCACCACCACCACACTTGTCTCCCCGTCACCACCACTACCACCACCACCACACTTGTCTCCCCGTCACCACCACCACCACACTTGTCTCCCCGTCACCACCACCACCACCACCACCACACTTGTCTCCCCGTCACCACCACCACCACCACACTTGTCTCCCCGTCACCACCACCATCACCACCACCACACTTGTCTCCCCGTCACCACCACCACCACCACCACCACACTTGTCTCCCCGTCACCACCACCACCACCACCACCACCACACTTGTCTCCCCGTCACCACCACCACCACACTTGTCTCCCCGTCACCACCACCACCACCACCACCACCACCACACTTGTCTCCCCGTCACCACCACCACCACCACCACACTTGTCTCCCCGTCACCACCACCACCACCACCACCACACTTGTCTCCCCGTCACCACCACCACCACACTTGTCTCCCCGTCACCACTACCACCACCACCACCACACTTGTCTCCCCGTCACCACCACCACCACCACCACCACCACACTTGTCTCCCCGTCACCACCACCACCACCACCACACTTGTCTCCCCGTCACCACCACCACCACCACCACCACACTTGTCTCCCCGTCACCACCACCACCACACTTGTCTCCCCGTCACCACTACCACCACCACCACCACACTTGTCTCCCCGTCACCACCACCACCACCACCACCACCACCACCACCACCACACTTGTCTCCCCGTCACCACCACCATCACACTTGTCTCCCCGTCACCACCACCACCACCACCACACTTGTCTCCCCGTCACCACCACCACCACCACCACACTTGTCTCCCCGTCACCACCACCACCACCACACTTGTCTCCCCGTCACTACCACCACCACCACCACCACCACCACACTTGTCTCCCCGTCACCACCACCACCACCACCACCACCACACTTGTCTCCCCGTCACCACCACCACCACCACCACACTTGTCTCCCCGTCACCACCACCACCACCACCACACTTGTCTCCCCGTCACCACCACCACCACACTTGCCTCCCCGTCACCACCACCACCACACTTGTCTCCCCGTCACCACCACCACCACCACACTTGTCTCCCCGTCACCACCACCACCACCACCACACTTGTCTCCCCGTCACCACCACCACCACCACACTTGTCTCCCCGTCACCACCACCACCACCACCACACTTGTCTCCCCGTCACCACCACCACACTTGTCTCCCCGTCACCACCACCACCACCACCACACTTGTCTCCCCGTCACCACCTCCACACTTGTCTCCCGTCACCACCACCACCACACTTGTCTCCCCGTCACCACCACCACCACCACCACCACCACACTTGTCTCCCCGTCACCACCACCACCACCACCACACTTGTCTCCCCGTCACCACCACCACCACCACCACACTTGTCTCCCCGTCACCACCACCACCACACTTGCCTCCCCGTCACCACCACCACCACACTTGTCTCCCCGTCACCACCACCACCACCACACTTGTCTCCCCGTCACCACCACCACCACCACCACACTTGTCTCCCCGTCACCACCACCACCACCACCACACTTGTCTCCCCGTCACCACCACCACCACCACCACACTTGTCTCCCCGTCACCACCACCACACTTGTCTCCCCGTCACCACCACCACCACCACCACACTTGTCTCCCCGTCACCACCTCCACACTTGTCTCCCGTCACCACCACCACCACACTTGTCTCCCCGTCACCACCACCACCACCACCACACTTGTCTCCCCGTCACCACCACCACCACCACCACCACACTTGTCTCCCCGTCACCACCACCACCACCACCACACTTGTCTCCCCGTCACCACCACCACACTTGTCTCCCCGTCACCACCTCCACACTTGTCTCCCCGTCACCACCACCACCACCACCACACTTGTCTCCCCGTCACCACCACCACACTTGTCTCCCCGTCACCACCTCCACACTTGTCTCCCCGTCACCACCACCACCACACTTGTCTCCCCGTCACCACCACCACACTCGTCTCCCCGTCACCACCTCCACACTTGTCTCCCCGTCACCACCACCACCACACTTGTCTCCCCGTCACCACCACCACCACCACAACA
This sequence comes from Procambarus clarkii, assembly GCF_040958095.1. Taxonomy (NCBI): domain Eukaryota; kingdom Metazoa; phylum Arthropoda; class Malacostraca; order Decapoda; family Cambaridae; genus Procambarus; species Procambarus clarkii. The sequence goes on along the minus strand of NW_027189203.1, from coordinate 460,806 downwards.
CTTGTTGTGGGATATCTGGGGCTTGACTCAATTTATTTAATTATTAAATTAATGAAATCAATTATGAAGGACCACCCACTTTTGAGAAAAGAGGGAAACTAATAAAAAGTGTTCATTAGAAACACAAGGAAGAACCAGTGTCTATGGCTAAATATTAGAAAGAATAATCACTTAAATAAATAATGGACTGTATGGTTAATTAACTAAAGTCAGAGCCTCAAACACCTACATTGGGGGGGTATTGCTAGAACTTCATATACGTTTAGGAACTAGTGTGGTTCGTGCACCAGTTTATTGTTAAATAAAGAATATTGTGACCAAATATTCTTGAATCAATAGGCAAGTACAAATAGAAATTATAAAGATTATTAGCATTAGAAAGCAACCATCTAAATAAACACATTTTATCTCTAGTGTACATGACGAGCATTCAATCTGATAATATCATGAACAAGTAGCAATAATTGGAGTATTTAAATGTGTACAAAAAGTCTTAGCTTTAAGACGATTTCTATGACATCATTCACGCCTCGTCCTCGTGATCTCAGGATCTCCACGTAGAAGCCCTTAGAGGTGAATAACACGAATGTAGTTAACGGCTCGTTGACTCCTCACATACGAGCTGTAATTTAAGGGATATTACGTAGCATTGAACTAGGCTACTTAAATCTCAATGTTCATGAAATATAAAATAAAGATTAGTGCGATACTAACGTTGTATTTTTTGTAGTCATTCGATGTAACGACAGACTACCCACGACATATACAATCTCTAATGATGCATCACGAAAGAATTATATACTTATCGAAGGGTGCAAAGTATGCTGAAGCCTGCCGGTATCGCGTCTCAGTCTCAAACTTCCACAATGTTGTACACGTGGTTGAGAGCTTGGCCTGAATATCGACGCATTCTTATTTGACCGAGCACTGCAAATCACGTAGAAGAATAATTATTCGTTCTGAGTTGAGTACCAGTGTAATTCTTCCTGATAATCCTAACGTCACATGTCTCGGACTCTGACGCCACGACTACTTGTTGCTCACTCCGCAACACGAGTTCAACACCCACACACACAATGGCGTCTCTCCTTCCTCAACCCGCGCCCCCACATTCACCACAGTTATTATTTTTCACGAATAATATTATTTCGCGCAATTGTGGTTGAAATACTTTAATAAAGACTGGGTTGTGATTCTAGGGATTTAAATATTATTACTTTCTCGTCTGATGGTGGTAAACAAGAAATGGAGAAGATTTTAGTTTTCTCCATGGCATTCACGCATGATAGAAAAACTATTACTTGATAACAATTGTAACTAAAAACTCTCGATTTAGAATTATTTGGGAGTTATGTTATCCATAAATAATTATCACACAGAATACTGATGATTTAAGAGAATCACATTCAATTCTCTAACACACTGGCTATAAATGTGTTTAACTAGATATAATCTGACGCAATACTGGTGCTTGGTTTCGTAAGAATTCCAGTATCCATATGCAGATATAATGGTTAGTTTATGTGAACATTACCGTTAGTAAGTTTTAGTAACTACTGTAGTTAGTATATTTTAATACTGATTTATTATAATACAATAGTATTGTATTAGTGTTGGAAATTTCCAACATAACTCCAGGGGGAGATTTCTCGGGTCGTAGTGTTATGTTGAGTACTGACATACCTATCCCGAAGTTAGTATTAATGTAAATATGTTAGTATGTTAGTACACACATAACGGATGTCCTGTAATTGTCAAGGACATACAAGAAACTTATGTCTTGCAAAGAAATTCATGTTGAATGGAACATGTTATTGGGAATCATCTAAAGTTAATGACTAATAAAGCCTACAATAAACTCTGGGACTGGTGTCGCTATGACATGTAATGTTTATGTTACTAAGTCTTAAAGTCTCGTAAACTCTCAGATACTCTAGACGAAATAATGTTATTATTAATAGCCTATACAACAAATTAAGAATTAAATCACACAATTTAAAGTAACTGAGAATCCACTGTGATGAGAATGTTCTGGGTCATTGTGACTTGTAACGATTTGTTACTTGACATCACAACGCAGTATCATCATGATTACTTAAATTGGATGGGAAATTATTTGCTCTGAGTCAGAGCTATAATAGGCTTGTAGTTTCCGTTTGCATTGTTGAGCAGCAGCTCTAGTGGGGCGGTTGCTCGGTGGATCAGAATTGATGTCCTCGGAAACTGTTGGTGAAGCTGGTTCTGGTAAACACTCTCGTTCTGCTAATTCGAGCGGTACCAACTTCTCTAAGGTTTTTAGGGTAGTGTTGCCTCGGCATAAAACCTTTACTGCTCTCAGGATGCCTTGGTGATCTTGGTGGATAGCAACAATTTTGCCTATGGGCCACTCTGACCTTGGTCCATCACTGTCAACCAATACTAGGTCTCCTGGTTTAAGTTGCACTTTATTATAGGGACTCGAAGCTCCGTAGTGGTACTCTCATAGAGCTGTGAGGTACTCTCGAGTCCACACCTTATTCCACCTTTCAATTACTTTTGAGAGATGTTGGTAACTTTCTACTAAGTCACTCCTGGTTACATGTGAAGGATCGACGGGGTCCTCTTCTGCCAAAGGTATGAGAGGGCTCAGCAGGCCTCCATGTATTAAGTGTCAGGGACTCAGAGGTTCTCTCTGTGAGAAATCATCTGATAGGTAGGTTAATGGGCGATTGTTGACTCGCGCCTCGATTTCCTCGACTAGTGTTTGGAGTTCGGAGTAACTAATTTTTTGTCGATGTAAGGTTTTCCTTAAACACTTCTTGACAGTTCCTATCATACGCTTGTAGAACCCACCTTGCCAGGGGGCTCTTGGAGCAATAAATTTGCAGTGGCATTGTTGTCTCTGCAGGACTGACTGCACTTCTGGATGATTCCATACCTCTCGCAGACAGGCTTCTCCTGCTACAAAATTTGAACCATTGTCCGATATCATTAGTTTGGGACAGGATCTGCGAGCTGCAAATCTACGAAAAGCTTGGATGAAGGCTTCAGCACTCATGTCCGATGTTACTTCTAGATGTACGCCTCGCGTGGTAGCACATGTGAAGAGGCAAATATAGGCTTTCACTGGTATCTTATCTGAATTGCCAGTGAGAAGTAAGGCTCCTGTGTAATCGACACCAGTGGTCTCAAAGGGACGAAGATGAACTACTCTTTCTTCAGGGAGTGGTGGAGGTCCTGGGTAAGGACACACTCGAGCGTCGTATCTTTTGTAGATCACACAGAACTTAATAATTGATTTGACTGTTTGACGACCTTGAGGAAGCCAATATTTTTGTCTAAGGTCCTCCACACCTTAACATATTATGAGTGTTGGCATCATACCAGATACCTAGAGACTTGGTTAATTTATCTGGAAGATTTTCATATTCACCTCCATATGTCTCTTGCTGTGCACGCTTGATCCAGTAGAGGATAGGATTCGGAAACTTATGTCTAATTCTTATCTTAGCAAGAAAGTCAAACACATGTGTTGTTACTCTTAATAACTTACTCAAGTTAGAATAATTGTGAGGATTAATAGCTAAGATTCGATGAGGTTCTGGTTCATCCATGGGAGTAGTGGTATTGGTCACTATGACTTGTGGCTTTTGTTTGGGCCACTGACCACTAACAAGCCATCGAGGTCCATTAAACCACATCGAAGACTTGATAAGTTGTTTTATTGTTAATCCTCGAGATAAGTAATCTGCAGGATTGTCCTTAGTGGGAACATGTCTGAATTTATATCCAGCAGATAATTCATGAATTTCCCTAACACAATTACTAACGTAGGGAGTTTTATTGTTGTTGTTTCTTACCCATTGTAAGACCGCCTCATTGTCTGACCACACGACGATTTCACCAAAGTGGATATTATTGAGTGTCTTGGTCAGGCAATGAGCCAATCTTACTCCCACCAGCAATGCAGTTAACTCCATTTGAGGTAAAGATCTCTTCTTAATGGGAGCAACTCTTGCTTTAGATGTGAGCAAAATTGATTGTGCACTATTGACTAAGTAGGCTACAGCGCCATACGCTTTGCCAGAGGCATCGCAAAAAACGTGCAAATTTGTGAGCAAGTTTTGTCCTGAAGCATTACGAGGAAATTTCAAAACACCTAACTGATTGAAATCCGTTGTGAGTATCTGCCATTTATCTTGCAACTCAAATGGTAACGGATCATCCCATCCCATATGTTTCTGCCAGCATTCCTGCATTAGGAGTTTGCCCCTTATTAATATAGGACTAAGTAAGCCTAGAGGGTCAAATGGTTGACTGACATACAAGAGTAATTTTCTCATGGTAAGGGATGAATTATCGGTTTGTACTGACTTGACATTCATCTCGTCAGAACTTGTGTTCCATTCCACACCCAGAACTTTTAATTGATTAGGCACCTGATAACCTGGAAACTCTTTCTCGATTATCTGGTTTAATGATTTATTATTTGCGGCCCATGATTGTAGGGGGCATATTGGCTCCTAATAACTCACGGTAGATTTCTACCAAATTGGATTAATCATTTGTAGTTCCCTGGAAATTATCGACATACAAGTTGTCACTGATTTCTGCCTTATAAGGGCTATTTGACTTCCTCAAATGTGTATCTAATGTTGCTTGAAGTAGAAACGGAGAGGAAGTCGCTCCGAATAGCACTGAGGCGAAACGATAAGTTATGATATCACTGTTAGGATCCAGTGGGTCCTTAATCCAGAGAAACTTGGTGTAATTACGATCCTCTTCTTGTAAACCTACTCTAAGGAAAGCTTTACTGATATCAGCAGTATAAGCAAAAATACCAGTACGGAATCGTAATAGCACATCATGTAGCCTTTGTGTTAGGCTAGGTCCCGTTTGGAGACATTCATTCAAGGACACGCTGTTTGTCTTCACTTTAGCACTACAGTTGAAGACAATACGTATTGGTGTCGTCAATGAATCTTTCACCACAGCGTGATGGGGTAAATAGTGACCTATTTTTCGGTCATCATTATCAACAACCTCGATAAATTTACTGTTGAGTTGTTGTTGGATTAGTTGATGATACATGTTCAGTTTGTCTGGCTGCTTCTTCAGTCGTATTAATTGAGACTGTAATTGTGAGGCTGCCATGAAATAATTAACTGGAAGTTGTGGATGATTCAACCTCCATGGTAGTCTCACCCAGTATTGTTTATCTTTATAGACAACTGCATCCAGATATTGCTGGTAAGTCCACATATCATCAGGGCTTGGTTGTTCAGGGACAATACCTAAAGTGTCTAAATCCCACAGACGATGTACAGGTGGATCAGACTCAATATCTTCAGATATTTCTCCGAAATGTAGGGGTGACTGTTCCAAGCCTAGTCACGCCACTATTGTATTGTTAGATTGTTGGTTGGTTGACGCTGGATGTTGTTGGAAAAGCACCGGTCCAGTAAGCAACTTGCCTCCAGCAGATGACAACAAATTCATTCCGTGTTGTCTGGTGCATCCCGTTATAAATTTATAATAATGGTCAGCGCCTATAAGTATTCCAACATCAGTGAGGCAGTCAGAATTTATTATGTAATCTGCTAGCCTCATGCGGTTTCGTTTAAGATATCTCGCAGTGCGAGCTAATCCTGTGACCTGCAGGTCTGTAGGAAGTTTGTCTACTACTACCGCTTGTATTGGACTAGTGGAAGATCCAAGTCTCACTAATACCTTAACTACTTGGTATTCACGAGGTCCACTGTTAGTCAAGAAACTAGAAATATTCAATCTCACACTTTTGGCAGGTTTTAAATTTAACTGCTGGACTAATTGTTGTGTGATGAAGGTTTTCTGTGATCCTTGATCAAAAAGTCCTCTAGTGTTAACTCTAGATTTCCTGTTAATTAATCTAAGTTGAGCTGTAGGCAGAGTAGTATTATTGCCTGACTCAGTAGCAAGTACATTTATTTCTTGATGTACTTTGCAATATTGTATTGTGGTAGAATTCGTGGAATTCTCCCCAGTTGTCATGGATTGGGTAGAAGTTTTTCTACATAAGGCATAGTGATGTACACCTTTGTTGCATCTACTGCATGAACGTAGTTGCACTACACATTTATTGGGATCATGAGAGCCCATGCACTTGGTGCACCTGTGTATTTCTTGTAACCGTTTAATCCTGGTATTAAAGTTAGGATAAACAGGACATTGGTAGGTGGCATGTTCTTGACTACAAAACAGACACCTTCTCTCTCTGGTTGACTTTGTCTCTTTAGCAGACAAGTCATTGATTACATCAGAAGGAGATACTGAATAAGTACCTACATTACCACTTCCCTTTCCAGTGGATGGAGCAGTCCTAGGTTTAAATTTATTAGACTTATTTAAAGTCGTTTTGGGTTTGACTGAAGTGTCAGTATGAGGGGAATTACGATGGGAGTTAGTAGAGAAGTTTGAAACAGTTTTCCCATCTTGGTTGGCTCTTTGTCTTTCGACTAAGATATGTAGACCTTCTGTAATTTCTTTCAAGGTCAGAAAGGTTTTATTGTACATAGTACATAATTTATCTAAAGTTTCTCTTGGCAATTTTCGCCTTACAAATACTTTGGTCATCCATTCAGCTGTCTGAATTTGGACTTTAAGGCTTTAGGCCTTGAGTAAAGATTTTAACTCTAGCCTGAAAGTTTGGAGAGAATCTGTAGAATTATTAACAGATGGTAAATCTAGTAATTTTTGAACTAAGGCAGTAATAGTTCTCTCCTTGTTATCGTAGTTGGTTTTGAGCAATTGAACAGCTAAGGTGTAACCATCACTGGTCAGTGTTATATTAGAGATTACATTCAAGGCTTCATTTCGTAACAAGCCTTGTAAATAAGTAAATTTGGTTGTTTGAAGAATGTGTATTTTAGAGTCTGCATCCACGAATTTACTCCAGAAATCATCCCAACTTTCATTCTCGTTACCAGAGAATGTGGGTATATTGATTTGAGGTAATTTGACATCAGGATCTGTATGTGCAGTAGAAGTTATTGTTAATTTGTTTTTAGCAATTTGCTTCTTAAAGGGTAGAAGCTTAACCCTTATATCTTCTTCATACTGGGCTAAGTCATTTATAACATCCTCATGTTCACTATCATCTACAGAAGTTGAGTGAAGTTCTGTCAAATACAGATTCATGTGTTGCTTAATATGGGCAAATTTGCTTTCAGCAACTTGAAGTAAATCTTCTAATTCAAAGTAGTCAACAGGTGACTGTTGTGACAGATTTTGACATTTAGTAATCTGTCAGGTCAAATGACCTTTCAGACCGATAAGGGTCCTTTTCATTTTTTCAGCCGTTTCCATTTTGGTGGGTAAAGGCTGGTTTGACAGTAAATAGTTGTTACTGAGATAACTGGGATATTGACTCATTCAATGGAGTTCAATATCAATAATAATAGCCTAATATATTTGAATAGACTACACTGACTCGTTCAGAGGTTAATTTACCTACCTAACAAGAAATAACTAATTATTTTGAGCAGTGCTCGAACTTCACCATTAACTTTTGTCCGGCTAGCTCATCTTTATCACCATTAGATGTAATGGTGATCATTCAGCAGCACTCAAAATGTATACACACAAAATAATGAGTACAAGAAGAAATAATATGGATATACTCTAATCAGAGTTATCTTAAGGTTTAATCCCACCCTTGATAGGGTCTGCACAAATGAATAATATATGTATTACTAACTAGCTCAAGCCTAGACGTGAGAATTTCTACCTAAGAAACTACAAATTTATTTAGTCTGTGTTTGTGCCAAATTCAGCACAATCACAGCCTAAATTCCTACCTAATAAAGGTTGGCAAAGACTATTGTGGTGCAGTATTGTGAATATATAGTTGTGCTGTATTTTTGGGTTTTTTGGATTTTATAGTTTATAAATGTGCACTTGCACACACAAGTGAAAAACAATTATGTACAGTTAATTTTGGCTTCCTAGCCACAGACGTTTGTGATAATTGATTGTGTTGATCAATTTGTCAACTACATGTGACCTAGACTGACCTGACAGGTGTACACCATCTCTTGCCAGGTTTTGCCTCTATGGTCTGGCTGTAAATTGGATATAAGTGGCATCCAATCGTACTCGCTTTTTCAGCCTGAAGTTTATGTATTTGGCAGCTCTCTGGTAATATTCTGGTGTTACTCCCCAACGATTATCATTACTCAGTTGGCGAGGTTCCACTAATGTGAATACTACCGAATTGCTGATGAGTTTAAATGAAGAAATTATGGGTTTAAGGTGATTAATTACCTCAGCTGGATGACGAGTAGGATGGATGTCATTACCACCTAAATAAATAATGGTTAGATGGTGAGGCCACTCTAACGCAGGTGTAAGTATGGAATTGTTATAGAAGTTATGAGCTGTTGCTCCTGGTGACCTAAAGATTCTTACTTCAGTATGAGGCATAGGTCTAATTGTTGAGGGTAATTGACTGTGTCCCACGAGTGCTACCTTTTACATGAGGTATAAGTAGCAATGAATTGGTGTGAATTAGGCTAACCTATGTGTTACGCTGCCGGTATACACAATTAATTAATGTGGTTAGTCTAGACTACTTCACACGATGATTAGTTATTACTAATTAGTATATGTATATTTATATTTATCTGGTTCGAAGGACCATAATGTGGGATATCTGGGGTTTGACTCAATTTATTTAATTATTAAATTAATGAAATCAATTATGAAGGACCACCCACTTTTGAGAAAAGAGGGAAACTAATAAAAAGTGTTCATTAGAAACACAAGGAAGAACCAGTGTCTATGGATAAATATTAGAAAGAATAATCACTTAAATAAATAATGGACTGTATGGTTAATTAACTAAAGTCAGAGCCTCAAACACCTACATTGGGGGGTATTGCTAGAACTTTATATACGTCTAGGAACTAGTGTGGTTCGTGCACCAGTTTATTGTTAAATAAAGAATATTGTGACCAAATATTATAGAATCAATAGGCAAGTACAAATAGAAATTATAAAGATTATTAGCATTAGAAAGCAACCATCTAAATAGACACATTTTATCTCTAGTGTACATGACGAGCATTCAATCTGATAATATCATGAACAAGTAGCAATAATTGGAGTAATTAAATGTGTACAAAAAGTCTTAGCTTTAAGACGATTTCTATGACATCATTCACGCCTCGTCCTCGTGATCTCAGGATCTCCACGTAGAAGCCCTTAGAGGTGAATAACACGAATGTAGTTAACGGCTCGTTGACTCCTCACATACGAGCTGTAATTTAAGGGATATTACGTAGCATTGAACTAGGCTACTTAAATCTCAATGTTCATGAAATATAAAATAAAGATTAGTGAGATACTAACGTTGTATTTTTTGTAGTCATTCGATGTAACGACAGACTACCCACGACATATACAATCTCTAATGATGCATCAAGAAAGAATTATATACTTATCGAAGGGTGCAAAGTATGCTGAAGCCTGCCGGTATCGCGTCTCAGTCTCAAACTTCCTCAATGTTGTACACGTGGTTGAGAGCTTGGCCTGAATATCGATGCATTATTATTTGACCGAGCACTGCAAATCACGTAGAAGAATAATTATTCGTTCTGAGTTGAGTACCAGTGTAATTCTTGCTGATAATCCCAACGTCACGTGTCTCAGACTGTGACGCCATGACTACTTGTTGCTCACTCCGCAACACGAGTTCACCACCCACACACACAATGGCGTCTCTCCTCCCCCAACCCGCGTCCCCGCATTCACCACAGAAATTATTTATCACGAATAATATTATTTTGCACAATTGTGGTTGAAATACTTTAATAAAGACTGGGTTGTGATTCTAGGGATTTAAATATTATTACTTTCTCGTCTGATGGTGGTAAACAAGAAATGGAGAAGATTTTAGTTTTCTCCATGGCATTCATGCGTGATAGAAAAACTATTACTTGATAATAATTGTAACTAAAAACTCTCGATTTAGAATTATTTGGGAGTTATGTTATCCATAAATAATTATCACACGGAATACTGATGATTTAAGAGAATCACATTCAATTCTCTAACACACTGGCTATAAATGTGTTTAACTAGATATAATCTGACGCAATACTGGTGCTTGGTTTCGTAAGAATTCCAGTATCCATATGCAGATATAATGGTTAGTTTATGTGAACATTACCGTTAGTAAGTTTTAGTAACTACTGTAGTTAGTATATTTTAATACTGATTTATTATAATACATTATATATTATGTATTGTATTAGTGTTGGAAATTTCCAACACTTGTCTTCCCGTCACCACAACCACTACACTTGTTTCCCCGTCACCACCACCATCACCACTACCACACTTGTCTCCCCGTCACCACCACCACCACCACAACACTTGTCTCCCCGTCACCACCACCACCACACTTGTCTCCCCGTCACCACCACCACCACCACAACACTTGTCTCCCCGTCACCACCACCACCACCACCACACTTGTCTCCCCGTCACCACCACCATCACCACCACCACACTTGTCTCCCCGTCACCACCACCACCACCACAACACTTGTCTCCCCGTCACCACCACCACCACACTTGTCTCCCCGTCACCACCACCACCACCACAACACTTGTCTCCCCGTCACCACCACCACCACAACACTTGTCTCCCCGTCACCACCACCACCACACTTGTCTCCCCGTCACTACCACCACCACCACCACACTTGTCTCCCCGTCACCACCACCACCACCACAACACTTGTCTCCCGGTCACCACCACCACCACACTTGTCTCCCCGTCACCACCACCACCACCACCACCACCACCACCACACTTGTCTCCCCTTCACCACCACCACCACACTTGTCTCCCCGTCACCACCACTACCACCATCACCACCACACTTGTCTCCCTGTCACCACCACCACCACCACCACACTTGTCTCCCCGTCACCACCACCACCACCACCACCACCACACTTGTCTTCCCGTCACCACCACCACCACACTTGTCTCCCCTTCACCACCACCACCACCACCACCACCACACTTGTCTCCCTGTCACCACCACCACCACACTTGTCTCCCCTTCACCACCACCACCACACTTGTCTCCCTGTCACCACCATCACCACACTTGTCTCCCTGTCACCACCACCACCACCACACTTGTCTCCCCGTCACCACCACCACCACCACAAAACTTGTCTCCCCGTCACCACCACCACCACCACCACACTTGTCTCCCCGTCACCACAACCACCACTTGTCTCCGTCACTACCTCCACCACCACCACCACCACCACTTGTCTCCCCGTCACCACCACCACCACCACACTTGTCTCCCCGTCACCACCACCACCACCACAAAACTTGTCTCCCCGTCACCACCACCACCACGACCACCACCACACTTGTCTCCCCGTCACTACCACCACCACACTTGTCTCCCCGTCACTACCACCACCATCACTACCACCACACTTGCCTCCCCATCACTACCACCACTACCACCATCACCACCACCACACTTGTCTCCCCATCACTACCACTACCACCACTACTACCACCACCACACTTGTCTCCCCGTCACTACCACCACCACAACACTTGTTTCCCCGTCACCACCACCATCACCACCACCACCACAACACTTGTCTCCCCATCACCACCACCACCACCACCACCACCACAACACTTGTCTCCCCGTCACTACCACCACCACCACAACACTTGTCTCCCCATCACTACCACCACCACCACCACCACCACCACAACACTTGTCTCCCCATCACTACCACCACCACCACAACACTTGTCTCCCCATCACTACCACCACCACCACAACACTTGTCTCCCCATCACTACCACCACCACCACCACCACCACCACAACACTTGTCTCCCCATCACTACCACCACCACCACCACCACCACAACACTTGTCTCCCCATCACTACCACCACCACCACAACACTTGTCTCCCCATCACTACCACCACCACCACAACACTTGTCTCCCCATCACTACCACCACCACCACAACACGTGTCTCCCCATAACCACCACCATCACCACACTTGTCTCTCCGTCTCTACCACCACCACCACCACACTGGTCTCCCCGTCACTACCACCACCATTACCACTACAACACTTGTCTCTCTGTCTCTACCACCACCACCATCACACTTGTCTCTCCGTCTCTACCACCACCACCACCTCCACCACAATTGCAGAACGCTTTAAAAGAGACCAACGTCGTCTATTCCTTCAAATGCCCACTTGGGGACTGTAAGCCTCAAAGAACTCAGTATATAGGCAAGACAACAACATCTCTTTCCAGGCAATTAACGATGCATAAGCAACAGGGCCCCATTAAGGAACATATAATCTCTTCCCACAACCAGACCATCACCAGAGAAGTCTTAACAAAAAACACAGAAATCATCGATAGATACAGCGACGTCTGCGAGGCACTACACATCAAGAAGTCAACACCAGCAATCAAAAGCCAATTAATGCACAACTATATTCTACCCACTTCAAGACTCCGCTCCAATATAGAAGCATCAAGAAATATGGGCCAATAAAAATAGGCCTTCTGCAGTTACCTAAATTTAATACCCATTGTTTCGACATTGTCCTGTTTTGTGTTAAAAGTTTATTTTCACCTCATCCAAAACTATTGTAACATGTCACCTCACCCAAATGTAGGTATAAAACCTCAAATATGTTTAAGCTCTATTCAGTTAAAGTTGTGTGTGTGTGTGTAAACTAGTCTTTGAAAATGTAATAAGTTTTACGAAACGCGCTCAAGTGTCGCGTCAGACTAGAAATAAAAATGAATTTTGGAGAATTGATTTTTGAATTACCATCAACAGTGAAAAGAAACGTAAGAAAGATCGAGAAAATTCGTGTTAGAATTATTAATCTTACTTTTTCGGTCATATTTAATAACAGGAAAGACTGCTACCAAAATATACTAATATTAAAACGCACGACCCAGCAGCAAGGAATGAAGCCTTTACGATAAAATATCGCCAAGATCTGATTCGTTATCATATATACAAGGCAGAAAATGAAATCAAAGACAACAAAACGCAACTACTTCATGCTACAAACGAATGGAGAAACGGCAACATCGACGAGTCTCCGTACTCGCCTTGAACAACACCTCGACATCCTCACAGACCGACATCACCTCAGCACTGAAACAAGGATAATCAAGAAACTAACAACGTTATATGGAGGACCTATGGCAATTCCACGACCAAGAGATGGCTTCCTGAACCTTGCAGGAATCAACCTCACTGAGGACCAAGTCACTCTCCTAAATCTAGGTATAAACTGTCACGTTATGTCCAGACCGAGTAAGATGGCCCGGAAAGTGGAGTTTTGATCTTTTTGACCAAAGATCTGCAACCTTCCGACTTGATCATCATGGATAAACCCCAGGTATGTGACTCTGTAGTGGAAAACCCCATCTTGAAGTATATTCCAGCAGAGGTCCAAGAAAGTGATGAAGTCTCTCCTCCGGTTTTGGTGACAACCCATGCACAAGTTGCACGCCCGCAACCAGCTGACTCTGCTTCAACAGCTGTCCCTCAAGACCATTAGAATCTACCACCTAATCTTACTATGTTGGAGTTCCGTAAGTTACAGAGGGAGGATCCTTCATTAACACCATTATTCTTCCAGGCCGAGACTCGATCGGACAGTATTCCTGGGTTCATCATAGAGAACCAATTGCTCTACCAGAGGTACCGACCCAGTAAACTAACGGAGGATGACGATTGGGCTAATGTCGACCAACTAGTAGTTCCCACCAGCCTACGGCCCGATATTCTACATCTGGCCCATAGAGTGCTTTCTCACTACGGTTTTAATAAAACCTATCACGGAATCATACAAGACTACTACTGGCTAGGTATGATTAAAGATGTAAAAACCTATGTACAACAGTATCATACATGTCAGATGGCAGGAAAATCTAACATCCCGATTCCCAAGGCTCCTTTGATTCCTATCCCGGTGCCTTCGGAACCTTTTCACAGACTCATCATAGACTGTGCTGGTCCTTTATCCCGGACCAGTTCTGGCAACGCTTATATACTAACCATCCTGTGTCCAACCACCAGATTCCCCATAGCAGTTCCTGTAAAGAACATTACGGCTGCTATGGTGGTGAAACAACTATTGAAGATCTTTACACAATATGGATTTCCTCGGGAGATTCAAAGTGACTGTGGCACCAACTTCACCAGTGATCGCTTCAAGAAGACACTGGAAGAATGCAACATCACTCAGGTTTTGTCCAGTCCCTATCATCCTGCTTCACAGGGTTCTCTTGAACGTAGTCACCAAACTATAAAATCACTCCTTAAGAAATTTTGCAATGAAACTATGAAAGACTGGGATAAACAACTTGACATCATCATGTGCATTTTCAGAAGTCTCCCATATGTGTCTCTAGGAGTATCTCCTTATGAAATGCTCTACGGACGTAAGTGCTGTACTCCTCTTAAAGCTTTTAAAGACTCTCTACGTAACGCCACCTTCAGTTACCCTCAGTATGTGCCCCAGGTTCTTCAAAACTTAAAGCACATTCTAGAGAGAGTACATAAATTTGCCAATGATAATTTATTAAAAGCTCAAGATAGGATGAAGACTCGTTTTGACAAACGCAGTAAAATCAGGAAATTTAAAGCAGGAGACTTCGTTTTAGCATATTTTCCGATCCCTGGTTCTCCATTGCAAAATAAGTTTTCAGGACCATACCGCATCAAGGAGTGCAGAAACAACCACAACTACGTTCTTGAGACTCCAGATAGGCGGCGGAGGACCCAGTTGTGCCACGTCAATCTTTTGAAGGAGTATAACGGAATTCCCCCCCCCCCCCCCACTGTGCTAGTATCTCTCTCCACCTTCAAAGATCCATACCTTCACAGAGAGACCTTCCCTGCTTCTCCTCCCGAAAGCACTAACTCTGAGTCAGTGCCTTCCAACTCGGAAATCCTTATTGATCTTCCTAAATATTTACAGGACTGTAACAGTGCTCCTCTCATCAAAATTCTTCAAGAACATCAGAATTTGTTCAGCGATGATCCCCAGGAGTGTAATGTGGTTTAGCACAACATCCAGCTACTTCCTGATACCCGGCCGATTCGTCAACCCTTCTACCGTATCAGCCCGTACAAAAGGAAGTTATGCGTGCTGAAGTACAGTACCTCCTGGATCATGGGCTGGCCACCCCTTGTGAGTCCCCTTGGGCCTCACCCTGCATCTTGATGCCGAAACCGCACGGTAAAGTACGCCTATGTACCGTCTATAGGAAACTGAACCTTGTGACCGTCAAGGATGCTTACAATTTACCTCGTATAGATGATATCCTTGACCCAGTAGATAATGCTAATTATCTGTCCCAAATTGATTTGTTAAAGGGCTACTATCAGATCAGCCTGACAGAGCGAGCTAAGGAAATATCTGCCTTCACCACTCCTTTTGGCCTGTACAGATATGAACGCCTTCCTTTTGGACTGTGTAACGCCCCAGCCGCCTTCCAGCGGGCGGTCAACCGCGTCATCTACGGCCTAGATCACACCTACGCCTACTTGGATGACATCGTTGTGGCCACTGACACCTGGAGCGAACATCTGCTCCAGCTGCAACGATTATTCTCCAAGCTCCTGACAGCTGGCCTTACCATCAACTTGGGCAAGTCCACCTTTGCTAAAGGTAAAGTACGTTAACATAGTCATGTGATAGGGAGTGGCAGCCTAGCTCCTTTAACCATTCACACTCAAGCCATTCAGCATTACCCACAACCTACAACCAGGAAGCAGCTCCTGTGCTTCCTTGGCCTTGCATCTTACTATCGTAGGTTTGTGAAAATTTTTAGTACGGTAGCGACACCATTGATTAATCTGACCAGCCCAAAGCAATGGTATCATTGGACCATTCAACAGGCTATTGCCTTTGAGCAACTAAAATCTCTGCTATGTTCTGATCCCATTCTCGCCTCTCCAGATGTTACGAAGCCCTTCATCATCAATGTCGACGCAAGTAGCACCGGCATCGGGGGCGTCCTAATGCAACAGCGTGGTGAAGAGGTTCTTCCTGTCAGCTACTACAGCTACAAGTTAAAGCCCCATCAAAAGTACTATAGCACCATAGAAAAGGAACTCCTTTCCATCGTCCTGAACCTACAACATTTCGAACCATACCTACTGGGTAATCGGTCTATTACCATCTACTCAGACCACAATCCCTTACAGTTCCTGCAACAGGCCCAATTCAGCAATCAACGTCTTCTACGCTGGGCTCTGTACCTGCAGAATTTTAACCTGGAGATATTCTTCATCAAGGGCTCGGATAACATCATAGCCGACGCCCTCTCCAGAGTCTACGAGGTAGAGGCAGCTACTCCTACCACTCTACCTTCTACTGAAGTAACTTAACCCGTAAGAGCAGGCTTCGGGGGAGAGCTGTGACGGTAATCTCTTTCGAGAGAGATTTGGCCTGCTCTTTCCTTAACCATGTTACTTCAGTACATCTACAACATCAAGATACTACAATCAAGAGTAGTATATATATAGTAGAATACGTTTCTACAGGGGGGTAATACGTACCCTACACTCGCTCTCCAAACCTCCCTCCCTTCGCTGTCGGCGCACCACTCTCGTCGATCACCAAACTACCACTTCCAGCCAGCACGCTTCCCATTGGTGAATCAGCGACTCCACTCGACTTCAGGGGCCATCTGCATCGCCTATTACAAAGCGTACATGAGCAGTGTGCTTTAGAATATTCTGTGCTCTCAAGGCTGATACTTCTATCTAGCATACGCTCTGTGTATTAGTATAGGTTTTTCAGCCAGCCAATATTCTCAGCACCTGTAACTCATTTTTTGTCTTGTTCATTGTAGAGTAACATAACCATTATTTTATATTATATTGTGTTTTGTCTTTGTATTTATGTTTAACTCGCACTGTACATAGCCAAGGGATTATCTTTGTTTATATTTGTTTAAAGTCAATCAAAGTTTCATTTTTTATATGATTTGTTTTGCGTGTTTTTCCCTTTTTACTTGACCACAGGAGACAACAGCCAAGCAGTCAATTTTTTTTTCTATTTTTTTTTTTTTTTACTAATGTGATTGGCATTTACACCAGCCATTGGGAGGACTGCCTTACACCTACATTTTCCCATCACATTATATATAATATATATATATATATATATATATATATATATATATATATATATATATATATATATATATATACATATATATATATATATATATATATATATATATATATATATATATATATATATATATATATATGTCGTACCTAGTAGCCAGAATGCACTTCTCGGCCTACTATGCAAGGCCCGATTTGCCTAATAAGCCAAGTTTTCCTGAATTAATAATTTTTCTCTAATTTTTGTCTTATGAAATGATAAAGCTACTCATTTCATTATGTATGAGGTCAATTTTTTTATTGGAGTTAAAATTAAGGTAGATATATGACCGAACCTAACCAACCCTACCTAACCTAACCTAACCTATCTTTATAGGTTAGGTTAGGTTAGGTAGCTGAAAAAGTTAGGTTAGGTTAGGTAGCTGAAAAAGTTAGGTTAGGTTAGGTAGTCGAAAAACAATTAATTCACGAAAACTTGGCTTATTAGGCAAATCGGGCCTTGCATAGTAGGCTGAGAAGTGCGTTCTGGCTACTAGGTACGACATATATATATATATATATATATATATATATATATATATATATATATATATATATATATATATATATATATGAACTTGAAACCGGCCATATACTGCAGGTATGTTGACGACATTTTTACACAGGTACCTGATGTCAGACATCTGCAGGAGCTGAAGGAGGCATTTGAGCAGAGTTCCGTGCTGCGTTTCACTTACGAGATGGAAAAGGATGGGAAGCTGCCCTTTCTAGATGTAACAGTCATGGAAAAGAGCGGAGGTTTCCACACAGCAGTCTACACTAAGGAAACGAACATAGGAATGTGCCTAAATGCCAACAGCGACTGCCCAGACAGGTACAAGAGGAGTGTTGTTAACGCATATGTCGACCGTGCTCTCAGCCACAGCTCAGAATGGAAGCAAGTCGACGAAGAACTCTGTAGGGTAAGGCAGGTCCTAGTCAACAACGGCTTCTCCAATGGTTTCGTCGAAGACATCATAAGAAGGAAAGTGAAACGCCATGCAACCTCTGAAGAGACAAATAACACAACACCTATACCCCCTATTAGACTATTTTACAGGAACTTCTTTTCCACAGCTCATAAAACGGAGGAAAGGGTCCTGAAAGATATTGTTAATAGAAACGTTATCCCTACAGACAAAAATCAGAGGATACAACTGACGATTTACTATAAAACCAGAAAAACGGCCAGCCTACTCATGAGAAACTCTCCAGACACAAAACAGAACGCTTTAAAAGAGACTAACGTCGTCTATGCCTTCAAATGCCCTCTTGGGGACTGTAAGCTCCAAAAAACCCAGTATATAGGCAAGACAACAACATCTCTTTCTAGGCGTTTAACGATGCATAAGCAACATGGCTCCATTAAGGAACATATAATCTCTTCCCACAACCAAACCATCGCCAGAGAAATCCTAGTAAACAACACAGAAATCATCGATAGATACAGCGATAGCAGGCGGCTTGACGTTTGCGAGGCACTACACATCAAGAAGTTAACACCGGCAATCAACAGCCAATTAATGCACAACTATATTCTACCCACCTCAAGACTCCGCTCCAATATAGAAGCATCAAGAAATATGGACCAATAGGCTTTCTACAAACACTTCTATTCAATACCCATTGTTTCGTGTTCTGTCTTGTGTTGATGAAATTAATACTCTATTAATGCCACCTCTTGTTCTGTCTTGTGTTGATGAAATTAATACCCTATTAATGCCACCTCACCCCATCCACCTCACTCAAATGTAGATATAAAATCGGAGATGCATAAGTTCTATTCAGTTGTGTATTTGTAAGCTAAAAGTCTTTGAAAATGTAATAAGTTTTAGGAAACGCGCTCGTGTCGCGTCAGACTAGAAATAAAAATGAATTTTGGAGAATTGATTTTTGATTTACCTCCAACAGTGAAAAGAAATGTACGAAAGAATATATATATATATATATATATATATATATATATATATATATATATATATATATATATATATATATATATATATATATATATATATATATTGTGACAGTAATCTCTTTCAAGAGAGATTTAGCCTGCTCCTTCCTACATCGCGTTACTTCTATACTTCTGCAACATCATGATACCACATTCAAGAATAGTATATAAGTGGAATAATAGACATCTCTACAGGGGGTACACTACCCTACTCTCACTCTCCTAACCCCACTCCCTCACTGTCGGTGCACCACCTCGTCGATCACCAAACGACCACTTCAAACCAACACTCGCCTTATTAGTGAATCAGCGACTTCACGCGACTCCAGCACCATCTACATCGTCTACATATATTCTCGCACGAGCAGTTGGCCTCAGAATATTCTTGTGCTCTCGAGCTGACGAATCTATCTAAGCATACGTCCTGTATATTAGTACAGGTTTCAGCCAGCCCACTATTCTCAGCACCTTTAACTAATTTTTGTCTTGCTTATTGTAGAGTAACGTAATCATTATTTTATTTTATATTGTGTTTTGTCTTTGTATATATTTTTGATACGCACTGTACATAGCCAAGGGATTATCTTTATTTTGTTTATATTTGTTTGTAGTAAATTAAAGTTCAATATTTATAAGATTTGTTTTGTGTGTTTTTCCCTCTCACTTTACCACAGGAGACAACCGCCAAGCAGTCAACATTTTTGTTTCTCTTTTTTTTAATGTGATTGGCAATTACACCAGCCATAGAGAAGACTGCCTTAACACCTACATTTCTCGTCACATTAAACATATATATATATACATATATATATATATATATATATATATATATATATATATATATATATATATATATATATATATATATATATATATATATATATATATATATATATATATATATAATATATATTCATATATATACAACTATATTCTCCCACTTCAAGACTCCGCTCCAATATAGAAGTATCAAGAAATATGGGCCATTAGGCCCTCTGCAATTACTTCCATTCTTACCTTCAATACCCATTGTTTCGTGTTCTATCCTGTGTTGAAAGTTTTGTTCACCTCATCCAAAACTGTTGTAACATATCACCTCACCCAAAATGTGGGTATAAAATGAAAAATGAAAGCTGTTTAAATCAAAGCATAAGTAAGAACTTTGTTTAGTGTTTGCAGGTAATAGTTGTGAGTGTGTAAACTAAAAGTCTTTGAAAATGTAATAAGTTATTACGAAACGCGTTCAAGTGTCGCGTCAGACTAGAAATAAAAATGAATTTTGGAGAATTGATTTTTAAATTACCATCAACAGTGAAAAGAAACATAAAAAAGATCGAGAAAATTCGTGTTAGAATTATTAATCTTACTTTTTCGGTCATATTTAATAATATATGTCTACAGGAAAGACTGCTACCAAAATATACTAATATATATATATATATATATATATATATATATATATATATATATATATATATATATATATATGTTGTACCTAGTAGCCAGAACGTCGTACTCGGTCAACTATGCAAGGCCCAATTTGCCTAATAAGCCAAGTTTTCCTGAATTAATTTATTTTCTCTATTTTTTTTCTTATGAAATGATAAAGCTACCCATTTCATTATGTATGAGGTCAGTTTTTTTGTATTGGAGTTAAAATTAATGTAGATATACGACCGAACCTAACCAACCCTACCTAACCTAACCTAACCTATCTTTATAGGTTAGGTTAGGTTAGGTAGCCGAAAAAGTTAGGTTAGGTTAGGCTAGGTAGGTGAGGTAGTCGAAAAACAATTAATTCATGAAAACTTGGCTTATTAGGCAAATCGGGCCTTGCATAGTAGGCTGAGAAGTGCGTTCTGGCTACTAGGTACGACATATATATATATATATATATATATATATATATATATATATATATATATATATATGTATGTATGTATGTATGTATGTATGTATGTATGTATGTATGTATGTATGTATGTATGTATGTATGTATGCATGTATGTATGTATGTATGTATATATATATATATATATATATATATATATATATATATATATATATATATATATATATATATATATATATATATATATGTCGTAGCCAGAACGCACTTCTCAGCCTACTATGCAAGGCCCGATTTGCCTAATAAGCCAAGTTTTCATGAATTAATGTGTTTTCGACTACCTAACCTACCTAACCTAACCTAACCTAACCTATAAAGATAGGTTAGGTTAGGTTAGGTAGGGTAGGTTAGGTTCGGTCATATATCTACGTTAATTTTAACTCCAATAAAAAAAAAATTGACCTGATGCATAATGAAATGGGTAGCTTTATCATTTCATAAGAAAAAATTAGAGAAAATATATTATTTCAGGAAAACTTGGCTTATTAGGCAAATCGGGCCTCGCATAGTAGGCTGAGAAGTGCGTTCTGGCTACTAGGTACAACATATATATATATATATATATATATATATATATATATATATATATATATATATATGTCGTACCTAGTAGCCAGAACGCACTTCTCAGCCTACTATGCAAGGCCAGATTTGCCTAATAAGCCAAGTTTTCCTGAATTAATAAATTTTCTCTAATTTTTTTCTTATGAACTGATAAAGCTACCCATTTCATTATGTATGAGGTCAATTTTATTTTATTGGAGTTAAAATTAACGTAGATATATGACCGAACCTAACCAACCCTACCTAACCTAACCTAACCTATCTTTATAGGTTAGGTTAGGTTAGGTAGCCGAAAAAGTTAGGTTAGGTTAGGTTAGGTTGGTTAGGTAGTCGAAAAACAATTAATTCATTAAAACTTGGCTTATTAGGCAAATCGGGCCTTGCATAGTAGGCTGAGAAGTGCGTTCTGGCTACTAGGTACGACATATATATATATATATATATATATATATATATATATATATATATATATATATATATATATATATATATATATATATATATATATATATATATATATATGTCGTACCTAGTAGCCAGAACGCACTTTTTAGCCTACTATGTGTCACGTGGGGGGTGGGCGGTCCGGGGCTCTGCTAACACTCGGCTGCTAGGGGCTCAAAGGCCCAAATACTCAGCCCCTCCGACTCCCTGGATTCACCGGAGTCTCCTTGGTCACACAAGAGAGGACCAACAGTGCCCACCTCCGCAGGTCTTTGCTTCCACCACAAAGGGGTGCCACTGATTCACCCTGGAAGCCCTTCAGTCAAACACGGGGAAACTGCTGTTAACAGTTCCGGCCTAGACCCGTGGGGGAGTGAAGGAAGACTCAGGCTTACCTATAACCATAACCTCCCTGAGTCTTGCCTGCCAGACAAAAAAAGGTTGCAGGAACTCCTTTCCCGCCTGTCTTCTCTATCTTCCTCTTAGCAAGGTCGCCAGCTGGGTTATTATATCTGCACCCCAGCAATGCAGTTCAGTGGGTGTATTATATATTGTTTGTAGCCAGAAATGTATGCTCATAGAGAAATATCATAAATGGAGGCACACTCAAACACAGTAATAAAATGTGTGGATTTACTGATGCAAATTACATGAACACACACACACAATCACAAGTAATACATGAATATGGAATATGGATAATGAGTCTGGAGATCGTCAGCCTCTTCTTCCACGACCTCCAACACTCCTTCAACTGGGCAGGAAGACAGGAGTCTCACACTCTCACAGGAGGGCCTCTTCACCACGTCGGCACCTCTTCTTCACTGTCCTGCCATCCATACACACTGTCCTCTCTGACAGTCCTGGACTCAAGCTGCCTTGCAGCCTATTCTACTATTAAAGTAATAAAGTCTTGCTGCCACGTACACAAGTAAATATTGTGGCCTAACTAGCCTACTCATACAAGGGGTAATGGGAGGGAAAATGATCTACCTTACATTCCTGGCTCACGACGCCTGTCCCTCGATGGTGTGAGGTTCCCACGCTTCCTTGGGTCGATCCTTGACGATCCAGGACGTTCCACAGGTCCTCAGGTGTCGTGCAGCCTTCGCGTCGTCGCCGTTCCAATCCCTGAGATTCAGCTGCCCCAATCCTGGTTCATCGATGGGCGCTGAGCTAATCACTATTTTTCCCCACACTCGCCTCTCCCACAGGGCGTTGCTCCGTGTCCTAGGCACGGTGTCGTGCTTCCAAGATTCTCAGTGGATGTGACCCCAGTTACAGCTAGGCCTGCCCGCCCACCATCCAGACCTCAACGTCCAACCAGCGGCGCCGCCCAGCGTCGTCGCCGACTATTTTCCAAGTTTGGCACTTCTCTGCTCACTGAACTTGGTTCCTCTTTTGCTTCCTAGAAGTGCAGGGTCTCCAATAACTATGATGGGCTGCGATTGCCAGCTCAATCCACTGAACAAGACTTGCAGAGCCTCCAATCCTTGAGAGCAGACCGACGCGCGTCCTGTCGCTTCCAAGGTCAGAACCACTCTGACGTTGGCGCCGCCCGGGGCACTCGGTGACGTCATGGCGGGCCCTGATTTGTCGCCCGCGACCTACATCGGCCAATCCGCGATCGGCTTGTGTCCCTTCCAAAAGGTCATATCTGCCGTAGGGGATACTGTTTCATTTTATAACAGGTCGCCAATTTTCCTTTATTTACAACTTATAATATAACTTCCTTCCCTTAACTGGCAGCCGGTCTGGTCGCCACATATATCATTAGACTCCCTGAACCTCAGAGAATCAGTAGGGAGAGCTGATATGACTCTTTAAGCCGGCAAACGAAAGAAATAGGAGAGGGCACCGTAACATACCCCTCCCTTAAAATAAGAGTCATATCGGAAGAGCAGCACTCAAGAGGCCAACCTATACTCTTGCTCCCTCCGTTCCTGAAGTGTCACTCCTCCAGTTGGCGATGTGGCTCGTTCCACCTTGCCAGTCACTTGTCTCATTATATCTCCACCTCTCATAGGACCGGGTGTGATGGGTGTTCCCTGAACACCTACAAGAAATCCTCTCTCCGTGGCTACGAGTGTACTCCCACGGCTCGTTTCCACTGTAAGATTCAGTGCATGCAGCGCCTCCACCGCGTCGTGCACTCCGAGATAGTCTGGCATTTCCACTGCGTCCTACAGGTACTCCATGTTTCCTCTCATGATCTCCTCTTCGCCAATCTTCTCTCTTCTCGGTTCCTCTTCTCCCATAGGTGCGTTGTCTCCTCACAGTGGCACTTGTAACCCGTACTCCATCCAGCAGCTTCCTCTCTTCCACACTAGGCTTTTGCGATGGCCCAATGCCCCTCTGGTTAGGCTGGCGCCTACCCTGGGTGTACCAATTCCCTGCTTTCTTCGTATTGCCTTTCCTATACCACTCGCTCCTCCGTTCCCGACGAACATCTTCACTCCTCCATGAGATTCTCTTCCCTGCAGACGTCTTCTTCGGTTCGTGGTTGGGCTCATCCACCTCCCTGTGGCTCACCTCACCACGGTGGTTCATCTTGCACCTACCACTATTCATCTGGCCGGCATAGGGTGCACTGCGTCGTGGTTCCTCCACTCTGCCCCTCACCGCCGTTCGCTCATCCACTGAGCTTACTTTATTCACGTTTCTGTATGGAGGGAGTGCGGTCTGCAGCCTCTTCACCGCCCTAGGCGTTTGTACAGCTGCTCCTCGCCACTCCTCCACACGCATCATCAGGCTTAGTCGGAGGTCCCCGTCGGGGTTTTCTACAACCTCCGACGACCTCTCTGCACTCTCGCCCTCGTTGTCGTCGTCTCTGGCGACGTTTTCCCGGGCGAAGTCGGCTTCCTCACTACCATATGGAACGACCGATACCTCACCTGGCAGGGTTGTACCGCTGCTTGCAACATAAGCACTCATGGCCCAATCGGGTTGTATCCTACCTCCTCCGAGGTCATTACCCAGCACCATCTGTACATGCTCTAGGGGTAACTTAGGGGCTACAGCTACTATAGCTTTCTCGACTCCGCAGTCGGCAATCAGCTGTACTTCGTGAAGTGGCAACCTGTATTCCTCCCCCACACTGCGTATCCTCACCACTCCCACAGGTGAATCATTAAATTCCTTGGGGAGAATACTCCTGGTCACCATACTTATGTCAGCACCCGTATCTCGAAGCACGGCAACCTCCACTGGATCTGACTTTCCAAACTTCACGTTGGCCCCGAAAACGAAGGGATGTTCACCCAACTTCATTTCCCAACCATTCACGTTGGGTCCACTATAATATGGGGTGTGAACAAACACTCTCTCCTCTTCTAACATTAATCCTACATTCCTTTGGTGCTCCTCACACTCGCGGGCATAATGTCCTCTCACGCCACAGTTGTAGCATCGGCTGCCTCCCCTGGGCGGCCACTCGCTAGTCACTCTGGCGGTACCACTTGCAGACGTCCCCTGGGTCCTCCTTGGACTCCCTGTCGTCGTGTCCGGGACTGCAGCACTTGCTCCCGAGTTAGGTCCACTGCTCACAGTTTGGGGCTTCCTCCCCGCGTCCCTTGAGCTCTTGAACCGCGTCACTTCATCGGGCACACTACTCATGGGAGAGTCCCCACTCGTCCTCGCTCCTCCTGAACTCCTAAGGTTCCCTCCCGACCCCAGGTCGGGAGGGAACCTTAGGAGTTCAGGAGGAGCGAGGACGAGTGGGGACTCTCCCATGAGTAGTGTGCCCGATGAAGTGACGCAGTTCAAGAGCTCAAGAGCGGTTCAAGAGCTCAAGAGCGGTTCAAGAGCTCAAGAGCGGTTCAAGAGTGAGGGAACCTTACTCCCTTCCCTGGGGTCGGGAAGGGAGTAAGGCGAGTGTCTGGGCGGCCCCTCCCTCCTGATATGTAGTGCCTCCTCCAGCATGTCGGCTCGGTCCGCTGCAGCCTTCAGGTCCTTAATACCTGCTTCTCTCACCCTTACTCGCAACTCAGGATGGAGCACCGACATGAACTTCTCCATCACTATCAGTCGTTTGATATCATCCACCGACTCCGCTTCCTCCGCCTTCAACCATCGTAGGAATTTCCGTTCCATATCCCTGGCGGTCTCGGCGTAAGTCTTTCCCGACGCTCTTGTACACTCTCTGAACCGCTTCCGGTACATCTCCGGAGTCAGCCGGAATGAATGGAGAACCGCATTCTTAATCGCGTCATAACTAGTACACTCCTCTAGGTCCAGCATGTTATAGGATTCCCGGGCCTCACCAGTCAACCTGCCCTGGACCAGAGCAGCCCAATCATCTTCCGGCCACTCCTTCAGAATTGCTATCCGTTCAAAGTGTTCGAAGAACGCCTCAGCTTCTTGTGGTTCGAACGTAGGTAAGTCACGTTCCCTTACCTTGAGGTCATCCCGCCGTGCAGGTAGTGAGGGCAGACCACGTTCAACGCGACGCAATTCGACTTCTTTCTTTGCCCTTATCTCCTCCAGTCGCAGTTGTCTCTCTCCTTCTTCCCGCTGTAGCCGAGCTTCTCGCTCCTCTCGCTGCAGCTCAGCCGCACGTTCCTCTCGCTGCAGCTCAGCCGCACGTTCCTCTCGCTGCATTTGCGCTTCTCTCTCCTCTCGTCGCAGCTGGGCTTCCAGTTGCATCTTCATTATTTCCAGTTGCAGGCTCCTCTTACTACAGCTGGACCTTCCACTGCTCCCATGTTCACTGTGAATTCTCTCCACACTGGTAGGCGCTTGGGGTGGCCCTAGTCGGGACGGTTCACCTTGCGACGGCTCCTCTTGAGATGGCTCCTCTCCCGTCGCCTCCTCTCGAGCTGTGAGCTGTGCCATGATCTCTATCCTTCGCTCCGCTACCTTAGTCGTCCTCAACCTGATCCCAAAGTGGTTTGCCACTTGTTGGAGCTGGGCCTTGGTACACTCTTCCAAAATTCTCTCGTCCCTTGTGTCAATAAATTTCTTTACTTTGTCCTCCTCCATCTCTATATCATTGAGCATACACGACAGCACAGACAAGTTAATAGGCACTAATTTCACCGTTTCAGTCCCTTAGCAGGTTGAGTAACAGTACTACTGAATTCACTGGCCACACTGTATTAGTACCCTGGCAACACTTGTCTTGAAATTTGGTCCACACTGTAGTTTGATCCACGCTTCCTGGCGAAGTTCCCAGTTCTTGGCTACTGGGGTTCGAATCCTGGCAAGGTCGCCAGTTCTCTTGTCACGTGGGGGGTGGGCGGTCCGGGGCTCTGCTAACACTCGGCTGCTAGGGGCTCAAAGGCCCAAATACTCAGCCCCTCCGACTCCCTGGATTCACCGGAGTCTCCTTGGTCACACAAGAGAGGACCAACAATGCCCACCTCCGCAGGTCTTTGCTTCCACCACAAAAGGGTGCCACTGATTCACCCTGGAAGCCCTTCAGTCAAACACGGGGAAACTGCTGTTAACAGTTCCGGCCTAGACCCGTGGGGGAGTGAAGGAAGACTCAGGCTTACCTATAACCATAACCTCCCTGAGTCTTGCCTGCCAGACAAAAAAAGGTTGCAGGAACTCCTTTCCCGCCTGTCTTCTCTATCTTCCTCTTAGCAAGGTCGCCAGCTGGGTTATTACATCTGCACCCCAGCAATGCAGTTCAGTGGGTGTTTTATATATTGTTTGTAGCCAGAAATGTATGCTCATAGAGAAATATCATAAATGGAGGCACACTCAAACACAGTAATAAAATGTGTGGATTTACTGATGCAAATTACATGAACACACACACACAATCACAAGTAATACATGAATATGGAATATGGATAATGAGTCTGGAGATCGTCAGCCTCTTCTTCCACGACCTCCAACACTCCTTCAACTGGGCAGGAAGACAGGAGTCTCACACTCACACAGGAGGGCCTCTTCACCACGTCGGCACCTCTTCTTCACTGTCCTGCCATCCATACACACTGTCCTCTCTGACAGTCCTGGACTCAAGCTGCCTTGCAGCCTATTCTACTATTAAAGTAATAAAGTCTTGCTGCCACGTACACAAGTAAATATTGTGGCCTAACTAGCCTACTCATACAAGGGGTAATGGGAGGGAAAATGATCTACCTTACATTCCTGGCTCACGACGCCTGTCCCTCGATGGTGTGAGGTTCCCACGTTTCCTTGGGTCGATCCTTGACGATCCAGGACGTTCCACAGGTCCTCAGGTGTCGTGGAGCCTTCGCGTCGTCGCCGTTCCAATCCCTGAGATTCAGCTGCCCCAATCCTGGTTCATCGATGGGCGCTGAGCTAATCACTATTTTTCCCCACACTCGCCTCTCCCACAGGGCGTTGCTCCGTGTCCTAGGCACGGTGTCGTCCTTCCAAGATTCTCAGTGGATGTGACCCCAGTCACAGCTAGGCCTGCCCGCCCACCTTCCAGACCTCAACGTCCAACCAGCGGCGCCGCCCAGCGTCGTCGCCGACTATTTTCCAAGTTTGGCACTTCTCTGCTCACTGAACTTGGTTCCTCTTTTGCTTCCCAGAAGCGCAGGGTCTCCAATAACTATGATGGGCTGCGATGGCCAGCTCAATCCACTGAACAAGGCTTGCAGAGCCTCCAATCCTTGAGAGCAGACCGACGCGCGTCCTGTCGCTTCCAAGGTCAGAACCACTCTGACGTTGGCGCCGCCCGGGGCACTCGGTGACGTCATGGTGGGCCCTGATTTGTCGCCCGCGACCTACGTCGGCCAATCCGCGATCGGCTTGTGTCCCTTCCAAAAGGTCATATCTGCCGTAGGGGATACTGTTTCATTTTATAACAGGGCGCCAATTTTCCTTTATTTACAACTTATAATATAACTTCCTTCCCTTAACTGGCAGCCGGTCTGGTCGCCACATATATCATTAGACTCCCTGAACCTCAGAGAATCAGTAGGGAGAGCTGATATGACTCTTTAAGCCGGCAAACGAAAGAAATAGGAGAGGGCACCGTAACATATGCAAGGCCCGATTTGCCTAATAAGCCACGTTTTCCTGAATTAATATATTTTCTCTATTTTTTTTCTTATGAAATGATGAAGCTACCCATTTCATTATGTATGAGGTCAATTTTTTTTATTGGAGTTAAAATTAACGTAGATATATGACCTAACCTAACCAACCCTACCAAACCTAACCTAACCTATCTTTATAGGTTAGGTTAGGTAGCCGAAAAAGTTAGGTTAGTTTAGGTTAGGTAGGTTACGTAGTCGAAATGCAATTAATTCATGAAAACTTGGCTTATTAGGCAAATTGGGTCTTGTGTAGATCTTGTGGTCTTGTGTTCCAGCGCCTCAGTGTCGCTGTTCAGAGGGGAAATGCGTGTTGTATCTTGGGTACGCACCCGACCCCCGAGGAACTGGACGAGGTCTTCGAACACTGATTGGTATATTGTTATATTGTTATATAAGTGTGTGTTTTCTGTAAACTGTAACATTGCAATAAAATCAAATAAAAAAAAAAAAAAATAAAAAAAAAAAAAAAATAATAGGGGTGGTAGGAGAGGAAAAGATTAAAGTATTTTTCTTCTTCGAGGATGTGGGTCCCTTTAATTAAACCAGTGGTGGTACCCCTATATATATATATATATATATATATATATATATATATATATATATATATATATATATATATATATATATAATCGTTAGCATTGTAAATTTGTGGCCACGTCTCTGGTAGAAAAAAACTGTTTCTCAGAGCCCTAGTTTTCTGTTGGTTAGAGGCAACACACTGCTCTGCTCGCCCACCCGTTTACTATACCGGTGTCAAGCGCGGCTTGTGAAACTCACACAAACGAACGCCCTGCCCAGCCTCAAGCCATGCGAGAGAAGATATTCTACACACCCTCACTTCACACACACCTGCAAAATTTTACAATTTCACTATGCCCAAAGATACTGAATTTTGGGGGTATACACACTTGATTGCTCCACAGATGACTGGACAATCACTTCCAATCAGACTCACAGTTAACACTGAATCATTACTGCTTCTCTATTTATCAATCTCAGAGTACTCACGAGTCTTACTGTAATTTTCTCATAAGCTGTTTTCTCTACTCGCGCTTCTGAAGCTACACATGGTTCTCGCGTTTCTAGAACCGGTTTTGAGAGTCGATTACTTCTTCTTCCAGTATTATTGATATCCGGCTGATCCACGGAAGGTACCAATGATTCGGTACTTGGATGGTTTGCGGATACAGTAAGTACTGTGTCACCAGACGTAAGTAGAACCGTCTTCACCTGAGCTCTGTGGAGGAGCGTGGTTCCACCTTGCAATCTGAGACCCGAATTCTGGTCTCGTAGTACTCGGGCAGGCTCCTGCGGATAGGGAAGGCTGTGACGTCAGCCAATGAAACCCGTAGGCCTCTTCCGCAAAATCTATGCACTTCTCTGATTGGGTCCCACACCTGTTCACTGGTGCCACCCGCTTCCAGGACAATGCCCCTTTGTTTCAAATGAGTTTGGGGGGTTTTATGGTCAGCCTTCCAACAGTTTGGTGCATGAGTCCTCGTTTTCACCCCCCACTACCTACCACTCTACAATTAGTTTTACCCCACTGGATGGGTAGTAGGCTCCCCTTGCTACCCTGGTTACAATTATGGACCTCACTGCGCTCCTGACGATGTACCTTTGTAACACGGGGAGGGGTTCTCGAATAATCTTTCCTCCTCTTTCCCCCTCTACCCGTATTCTTACTTTTATTCTCTACCAAGGGACTCCAAAACTCTTACTAAAGCCGATTCCACGCCACGTGGTCCTAAGACGATTGACCGACTTAGGATTCTACAACCCGTATGACGTGACATAGGCTTTGAGCAAAACCCTAGAGTCACCTCCGCCGCCACCACCAGACCAGTAACACTGAGCAATGATCGAGGTCTGGATCGATCATGTTAATTAATCAACCTTGGGGCTTTATCCCCACTATAACCGATACTCTTTAAGATCTTAAGTGTGGAATTAATTAAACGGGAATGATGAATTCCGATTCGATGTTAGAATCGGCGCCCAATTCAACTCTGCCTCGTGTGGACCACGTGACAAGGACCAATTCACATACATATAACAAACACATGGAAATAATGAAAATGCAGATTATTAACTAATTAATTTATTAAAAGAAAAAACTAAAACAAAATCTAAAGATGTTCACTCCCTGTCACTTTAACACTCCCTACTTGACCTGAACGGCAATGAATTGACTATCCCTATAAGAACTCATAAAGCAACTCTACCTTGGGCGACCCAACCCGTTCTCGCAAATTTAATAAGTCAATATTGACTTATTAGTTGCGTGCATAGGTGACATACTAAACATAATAGTTTCCCTTGAAAAGCTTCATAGAAAACACCGACCTTACCTAGCCTACTTAGTATGTTAAAATAAGCATCTTATAGCTTCGTAATTACAATTGTTACTTAACCTATTATAGGTTAGGTAATAATTGTAATTACAAAGCAATTAGATGCTTATCTTAACATACTAAGTAGGTTAGGTAAGGTTGGTGTTTTCTATGAAGCTTTTCAAGGGAAACTATTATGTTAAGTATGTCACCTATGCACATTTAATAAGTCAATATTGACTTATTAAATTTGCGAGAACAGGTTGGGCGACCAGCTAGATGTTCGTGCTGTCGGGAGGCCGATGATGGTAAGGCCACCTGCCCGAGTTGTTTCTCAAATCACACTAATCTGTCCTCTCTCTGATGCTCCAGGAGCCCAGAGCAGAGTATTGTTACGCATCGCTTACCAAGTTACTTAGCAAGGTTTAAGTTATAACAATTAACCTCTGTTGTACTTAATTGATCCAGACTGGTTGAATTAATTTACTGAAGTTAAATTACACAAGCATCTAACGGCAGAGCTGTTCCCGATCACCAAATGGCTATTTGACCTTTGAGAAATAGTGGACATGTCAACTCTGATGACCTATGACCGCCAGGTCACTCCGCCTTACAACTTAGATCTGGTTTGTGACGTCACTGATGGTGACTTAACTCAATAATTAGAATACTCTTGATATTATAACTAATAATACTATATAATACAATTTGAATGCAACCTGAATAAAGACTATTTTCTCTAAATTACTGAATACTATACAATGATTCATTATACACAACTATGAACAGAGGCGCCCGCCATTTGTGACTCAGACCTGCTAATCCCCAGAGGAATGTGTGTTGTTGAGGTCAGGTCACTACACGAAACTTCTGGAACCTTCTGTATAATTCTTACTAGTTTGTTACTAGTAAGTTTGTTAAGCCTAGTTTGTTACACTTAGTCCTTCGATACCCAATTTGATAACCATTGGATACCAAATAATAGATTTAACCATTTCGAGCACCAGTGCTTGCCATGCAAACAATTCATTTTTGCGCTGATTGAGCACTCTCTTACACAAGGGCTTCCAGTATTTCACAGTACAAGAAATAGGTATATGTGTATTTAACTAGATGAGTTTGATATTATTTTATCTTTACAAGGATTCGCTGAAGCCTTAAGTAAAAATCTAGAATTTTTTAACCAGCCCCAATGTTTCTGCATTCTCATCGTGCTGTTTGACAACATATATTAGAGGACGTTCTTAGTGGATTCTCACTAACAATATGAAATATATTCTCCACTTATTGTACAGGCTAGCCCACAATGGCTTTTTCTGGTTGTGTACTGCTCAAAGTCTTCACTCATCACATGAAGAGCTTTAACCTCTCAGTATATTGAAACAACTGTTTCTTGAACATTTGCATTTCTTTTGCTAAACGCTGCTATCTTACAGACTGATCTACTACCGTTGCTAGAGTACGTTTTTCGAGCACATTTGCAGATCATATGTTTACATGTCGCCTGCTTGCTGAAGCAATAAACTTTCTGATGAATTTAATTCTGCTTTCAAATTCAATTGTTTATTCATGTAAAGTACATACATACAAGGTGTGATGCAAACATTGATGGATTTATAGATATAGCTAGTACATACAATGCTTAAAGCCACTATTACGCAAAGCGTTTCTGGCAGGAAAAACACTAAAGACTAAAACTGAATACTAGTTGAGATTAAAGTATAAAGTGTGTTGAGAAAACAAAAAATAAAAAAGGGAAGAACATGGCAGAAAAATAGCAAATATACAATTTGGTCGACAAACAGCATTGTTTAAAATAGCAGACAGGTGTTGACATTTAGGGGTAAGGTAGGTTACAGGGTGTTAATTAGGTAGTGTTTAGTTTTTATCTTAAACTGGTTGGGAAAGGTACAGTCTTTAAGATGATTGGGAAGGTCATTCCACATTCCGGGTCCCTTGATTTGTAGAGCATTTCTAGTTTGATTAAGTTGTACTCTTGGAATATCAAATAGGTATTTGTGTCTGGTGTGGTGCTCATGGGTTCTGCTACAACATTCTAGGAAGCTTTTAAGGTCAGGATTGACAGTACAGTTCAGCGTTTTATATATATATATATATATATATATATATATATATATATATATATATATATATATATATATATATATATATATATATATATATATATATATATATATATATACACATATATATATATATATAAAATGCTGAACTGTAATGTCAATCCTGACCTTAAAAGCTTCCTAGACAAGCATATATATATATATATATATATATATATATATATATATATATATTGTCGGAAAATCCAACACCATTTAATAATAATATCATACAGACAGATAATTGCTGCTGTATTGTATAAACAAGTTACCCATAGAAAATGTAACAGTAGTGGAATTTCCGTCTATAGAAAACGGGATATCATCACCACATACTATTATAAATTCACCAGCTATTCTGCTGAGAATTATTCTTAAATACATTAGTCTTTGGACTTTACCATCATAAAAACATCTCATATAAATTAACTTAATTATCAGTATTAAAGTAGAGTAAATGTGACCCTTCTATCACTTACTGTCATCTGGACAATGTAGGCCAGTAGCATCAGTGAGGAAGGAGGGTCAGCCATTGTTTGTATTGAGACCAGAGGCGCAAGGGAGCAAATTCGGCTCCTGTTAATTCTCTTGGACGAAGTGTTATGGAAGATGAGAGTAGTGATCTGCCATCATCAACACGCTGTCATCAATTTCAAGGGAAGTGTCTTTCCGAAACCCGTTTATCTTTCATTTATGGCCATTAATGTCAGTGGATATAGGGTGAGCCTGTTAGAGCACGAGATAGCCTCAAACTAAAGGTAATTAGCCAGGTCTTTAAGGTTCCTTGTAGAGTGTTTTCTCTGATATAGTTGTCATATATTAGGAATCTGGCTTTCCAGCTAGAGCCCTTTTGACAGGTCAAGACGAGGAAGCATGCTTTGTGCATCAGTTACCAGGGTGTTGGAAGCTACCTCACATGAGGAAAATGTGGTGTCTACATCCTAGTTATACCTGGTGGACTAAGGCCTGCTGTACAATAAGATAAGGAACCTCTTCAATATGTGTAGTTAATACTGTAGTTTGATTGGCTGCATATATATAAATTTAATTAATATAAACCCCCCCTAATGTGTAGAGGATCTATTTGTGAGATTATGAGATTATTGCAGAAATACAGTCCACTTATCATTATACAAATTGCTATCGAAGTATATAAATTAACGTAAATATAAATTCTATATAAATTCATATAAATTAAATAAATATAAATCTCACAGGTCGGTTCCCACATTATTTGGACCTTCGGAACCGGATTATTCAGTCCTTTGAACCCACATTTGGTCATCTTAGTACCGGATGAACCAGTTAACCAGTGGATTCATTAAATATACTAGTGCAGTGTGATTTAAACAAAGGCCAGCAGTCAAAGACGGCGGCGTGGCCTCGAACGAGTTCACGAGCCCCGCTCAGTTCAGATCAGCCTCATCAGCGGTTTCATGCACACCCACAGATTTGGTGGCGTGTTATTCTGTGAAATGACAGCGCTAATATTGAAGCCAGCCAAATTAGTGGCTGTGGTTTCGCGAGATTGTTCACGGATTTCGTGGTGTTAAATTTTGCGAGAGATTATCTACGAATTTTGTGGACTTTATTTCGCGAGGTCACTAATAATATTTAATACTTCTTGATAATATTAGAAGTTTTATAGAGGCTAATTAAGAGGCTATTATCAATAATTGTGTATATTATTTCTCCAAAATAGAGAATTATTTAATATATATTGCACTAGTGATCACAGTATAATATTTACTAATTGCCAACCCACAACAGGGTAGGATATTACCATTGACTAGTTGAACTATTATTGATCATCCTAGTCCCATTATTACCATAGTCAGTTGTACTATATTGAACAACCTAGCACCATTAATGAATGGTATAGACCCTATTTTGGGTGTAATTTTTAACAACTCGAGTTGAGTTGTATATATAATAATTTACTTATGATCATTACACCTTTGAGTGATTAATTAGTGTCTCTACCATCCTAGGGTGATATAGAAGAGCTAACCTAAAGGTACTTCCAGTGACACTGGTTTATCACTCAAATCATTAGTGTGTATGATTGTATATATATAATGTGTATTAATTTTAAGTGCTAACCTCTAGTAGAGGTAGGATTATTGCCTAGTGAGTGCAGAATTTTATCCTACGCTACCATCAGTACTTGTTCAGTATTATGAGCGACCCAAGTACAAGCCCCACAAGGCTTCACCAACTAGCCAGTATAGATAATGCAGGGAGAATGAAAAGAACCCTTGCAGGTCTTAAAGGCCACTTAACAAGACAGATTAAGAAATGTGAAGATTTGTCACAACAATCAACAGTTGATTATGCTGACCTGGAAAGCTATTATCAAGCAGCTGCAGGTAAATTTGAGCAAATCAAATGCCAAATAGCAACATATGTGGCTGAACTTGCCAACACCAATTTATCAGAAACAGAAATAGACGACATTATGGTTGATCTTGCGAATTATGAAGATCACACTCAGGCCACGTTACAGCCTTATGTCAAATTAATTGCCCAGAACAAGGCAACAGCAGCAACAACAACAGTTGCATCTAGTACTAGTCAAGCAGAAGCTCGACTCCCTCCAATTAATTTACCCACTTTCTCAGGAAAAGATGAGGAAGATTGGGACGAATTTTGGGACAAATTCGTTGACCTTGTAGACTCAAAACAATCTTTACCAAAGAGTAGTAAATTCTCTTATTTGCAAGGCCAATTATCAGGTGAGGCTAAAACAGTAGTATCCCATCTGAGATTTACTAACGACAGCTATGATCTGGCAGTAAAACTCCTCAAGGATAATTATGCTGATCCAGAAGTAAGAACATCACATTTAGTTCATGAGCTGTTACATTTACCCCCACCGGAGGCTTCAGCTGATTCATTCCAAGTCTTCAAGCTGGAGATAGAATCATTGATCAATGCCCTCAGCCTGACAGCAGATACAAACGGGGCTGAATGGGTCTTGAAAATAATTGTCCAGGAGAAAATACCTAGGGACATATTGAGACAAATGAGTGCTCATTACAATAAAAGCATCTTATCTATGAATGAAATATCTTAAGTATACCTGTTTTATTCGTCCTATTTTATCAGCGATTGGCACTTTTAAAGTGCGCTTAAGTGTTTTGTTTTTTAAGCATTTTCCTTTCTTTGATAGGCAATTATATTCAGTATGAGTTCTTTGTTTACCAGTTATTTGATTGTGATTTCTGTTTTTTCTTTTAGATCTGATGATGAATACGAGAAGTATTCGAAACGTTATGTATTTTAAAGTAAAGAATCTGAAACAAGATGTTCAGTATATCCCTGGTTTTCCTATTAATCTTAATTAATAATAATATTCATCATATATATATATATATATATATATATATATATATATATATATATATATATATATAAATATATATATATATATATATATATATATATATATATATATATATATATATATATATATATATATATAAATATATATATATATATATATGCGGAAAATCCACAGAGAAATATGAAATGAGGTGAACGTTTCGGCTTTGTTAAAGCCTTTGTCAACACCAGACTGACTAAGGAGAAGGGAGAAGGGGGAGGATATATAGGCCGACACCTGACCAACCCATCCCTAGGGTTGGTCAGGTGTAATTAACCAAAATCAGGTATAGCTTAGCTTAAAATGGTTAAAATAGCTATACCTGATTTTGGTTAATTACACCTGACCAACCCTAGGGATGGGTTGGTCAGGTGTCGGCCTATATATCCTCCCCCTTCTCCCTTCTCCTTAGTCAGTCTGGTGTTGACAAAGGCTTTAACAAAGCCGAAACGTTCACCTCATTTCATATTTCTCTGTGGATTTTCCGCATAAAATGATCAGTGTTTTGTGATCGTCAATTGCATATATATATATATATATATATATATATATATATATATATATATATATATATATATATATATATATATATATATATATATATATATATATATATTTATATATATATATATATATATATATATATATATTTATATATATATATATATATATATATATATATATATATATATATATATATATATATATATATATATATATATATATATATATATATATATATATATATATATATATATATATATATATATATATAGAGTTGGGGCCAGAGTTGGATATTGTCCTAATAGCAGCTTTGTGTTGAGGAATTAGAGCACGTAAATGATTTTGTGGCAAGCACAAAGCACAAATACTATAGTTTAGATAAGGATAGATGAGGGAGTAATAGAGCATCACCAGGGCAGGGCGAGGTACATAATATCTGATCTTAGAAAGAATGCCAACAGTTTTTGAAACTTTTTTTTTATATATTTAGAATGTGTCCCTGGAAATACAGCTTGTGGTCATTGAGAACGACAAGGAATTTGCCATCTCTTTTGTTACAAGTTTGGGTATTGTTTATCCTGAGATTTATTTGATTTGAGGATTTATTGCCAAACAAAATATAGAAAGTTTTGTCAATATTGAGGGTGAGTTTGTTGACAGTTAGCCAAAGATGGACTTTATTTAGCTCAGTATTCACTGTGACATTTAGAGCAAGGGGGTCAGGACTGGAGTAAATGAAGGTTGTGTCGTCAGCAAATAGAATTGGTTTAAGGTGTTGAGAGGCATTTGGAAGGTCATTAATGTAGATGAGAAAGAGGAGAGGGCCAAGTATGCTGCTCTGAGGAACACCAATGTTGATGGGTAGGGAGGGAGAAATTGAATTATTCACAGAAACATACTGGAGCCTGTCAGTAGGGTAAGATTTAAGGTATTGCATGGAGTGACCTCTGACTCCATAATGATGTAATTTAAGAAGAAGGTTTTGGTGGTTGACAGTGTCAAAAGCCTTACGCAGGTCCACAAAAAACCCAACAGGGAACTCATTTTTATCAAGAGCTGAATGTATCAAGTTAAGCATACTAATATGTGCATCATGTGTTCTTTTTTTGGTCTGAAGCCATATTGACAAGAGCTAAGTATATTGCGTTTGGCTAGATAAGAGTAAAGCTGCTTGTAGATTAGTTTTTTAAATATTTTTTGCAAGTTTGGCAGGATTGATATAGGTCTGTAGTTGTTAACATCAGTGAGATCACCACATTTGTGAACAGGCGTTACTGTCACTTTTTTTAGAATATCTGAAAAGGTTTGGAGTTCAAGTGACTTGTTGAAGAGCAATGCAAAGCAGGAGCTAAAGATCTGGAGGCTTTTTTGTAAATTAAAGTTGGTATCTCCTCAAGGGCACTAGATTTGGTTTTAAGGGAAAGGATTATCTCATTAACATCTGTGGAATTTGCAGGTGTTAGGTACAGAGACTGCAGATAGTTACCTGTAAGATAGTTATGAACATCAGTACTGGAAGATGGAATGTCTTTTGCAAGGAATGATCCAATGGAAGAGAAGAACCTATTGAACTCAATAGCAGAATCAGAGGCTGAAAGCTGACCATCGTTACTGGACAGGAGTATTGGTTTGTTATTTAAAATTTTCTTTGATCCCAATATTTGTGAAATTGTGCTCCATGTTTTCTTAATGTTGCCCTTTGTTTGGGTAAATTTATCTTCGTAGTATTTAATTTTGGCTCTTCTAATTATTTTAGATAGCAATGATGAGTAATTCTTTGAAAATTCTTTGGAGATGATTCCTAACCTATACTTCTTCTCAAGGTCATGTTTTTATTAATGGATTTAAGTATTCCCTTTGTAAGCCAAGGATTGTTTAGCCATTTAGTTGTGACTTGTTTCGTTAGCATAGGACAGTGGGTGTTATAAAGGCTGAGAGTTTTTTGAAGAAAAGATTGCACTGCTAGGTTGATGTCCCCTCTGTTACCTAATTCGGACTCCCAGTTGATATTAGCAGCAGCAGCTATAAAATTGCCTATAGCAGTTTCATTGTGCAGCCTAAAGCTTATCTCCCTTGTCTCTAGAGGTGGTTTGTTAATGTTAGGAGAAACATAGGGTAATGGTCTGTAGTGCTATCGATGATTATCCCTGAAGTAAGCGGAAAGGTTATGTTGGTCCAGATGTGGTCAAGAGCCGTTGCAGTACTATCAGTGATTCTAAGAGGTCTAGTGATTAAGGGTATGAGGAAGCAAGAATTCATACAGTTG
This sequence comes from Procambarus clarkii, assembly GCF_040958095.1. Classification (NCBI taxonomy): domain Eukaryota; kingdom Metazoa; phylum Arthropoda; class Malacostraca; order Decapoda; family Cambaridae; genus Procambarus; species Procambarus clarkii. Next base: position 421,055 of record NW_027189203.1, on the reverse strand, counting down.
AGGAAACTAGTAGCAGTAGGGTTTTCAGGCTCTCAGAGGTCAATATAATTAGAGGTCTGTTGCGATAATTAGATGTTTTTATCAGTCTGTTGTCTAGAATTAGATTTCTAAGGTTAGAGTTGAGTTCGGACACATAGTGTTAGGAATTCTATTGACTGCTCCCACAGTCAGGATAGATTCAGCACTTAGTTTCCTCATAATACAATAATTCTCTCTATGGCATTGATAACACTTGGTGTTATGGCATATTTTAATCCCATTTATAGTATTCAAAATTATTTTGTCAACTAAAATTGGCAAGTAGAATAGTAGACAACAACATTGAATATCTGACAAAGATATTATTATCTTTTATTTGATTTATAAAATTAAAAAGTAAACTTGACATTTCCTTTATTGTAACAATAACAAATAATTTGTCAGTTTACCTATGGATCCGTGTAGTAGCATACTGGCCACTCCTATTTCTAACCAAGAATATTTAAAGGTATTTTTTATGCAATATTAGGTATTAATAAATGTTTATATACGAGTGAAGTCTTTCGAGTGACTCCTGATAACACACGTAATGACTTACCGCAAGAAAGTTCGTCGGAGTCATCGTGGCAGTCACGGTCGCCATCACATCGCCACGTCATGGGTAGGCAGCGAGAACCATCCAAGCAGCTGAATTTATTATCTGCGCACATAGCAAGATCTATGGAGAGAAACAAAATTATTGATACATTCTATTTAATACTATAAACCCAACTTGCAACCTTTGCAACATACACTTTTTTTTGTTACCAAACTCAACATTAATGGCATACTCAGTTTTACACTATAAACAATGATCACAACAGAAGTCGCACATAATGATAATTACTCAGGCAGTGGCCTTTAATCCTGGACTATGTTCTGGACTAAAGAATACTTGCTGGTTGGTAAATAAGTTACTGTTGTTGGCATGAAAACTCTTCCTAAGGAAAAATAGTTTATAAACCGAACACCAAATAATTGTATTATTGTCACAAAATTCCAAAGTGGCCAATGGTCAGGTTCCCCTCCTACTCGGTAAGCTCACTTTTGTAAAGATGCTGATGATTACTTTCGTCAGCCACTGATCTAACCGGGACGGATTTATGTCTCATGCTCTGGTAAATAATATTGTACCCACTGTGAGGAATCCGTCAAGTGTAACCTACTTTTATTAGCCTTAGGAGATCAGGTATTTTATTATTTGATTTGTTACCACTCGAGGCAATCTTTAATATTTTGTAATTGTGGGAAATTTTTCTTCACTACAACTGGTACCAGAGAAAATCCATCAGTGGTTAGGATGGGTCAATGATAGTTCACCACCTGGGCCCCACATTGGGTAGGATAGTGGCGAACCCCGGTTGGTCTTTGTTTTTCCACATTTGTAGCCATTGTTGCTACAGTTTCTACGGCTCTGACTATACTCTCAATCCTTCCATGATTTACAATGATGTTCTTGGTGTTGCGTTCGGAAAATGGCTAAACTAAAACCTGGGTCTGGGACTCAATGAAACTGCATAAGTTTCGTTGTTACTATTCCAAATACCTGATCCCTGTGACAATGTATTCTTGAAAAGGCCTTGTTTACTGCTGAGGTTTGTTTTCCATGACCGATAATGATATTGTTACTGAACTAGCATATCAACAGCTGTTAGCAGGAAAGTTATCACGAAGTTGCTGAATAACGAGTGATGGAAACTCATTCGTTAAGCTTACATTTTATTAGAGGAAAAGATTATCCATTAGCAATTATTGGAAGGAGAATAGTTGTGGTTACTGACGAGCGAGGACGTGCTGCATCACACTCCAGTTAGCGGTTGATGATTGGCTCGCCGGCCACTGGAGGGTGCGGATGTGTATGGAGGTGCTCGTCAGGTCCTAATGAGTGGTTACATTGGGAGGGTGTCCGTGGCGGCTGTGGTGATATTGTGTAGTGCACAGGCAGGGCGCAATAGTTGAGTTACAAAAGGGTAGTATTGGCCTTCGAGGAAAAGGACGACGACGGCTGGTCTGGAGTTTTCCGTGCCAGTAGACCATGTGTTGGTTGGGATTGCCCTGTTGAACGTTCTTCATGTGCAGTCGTCTGACTTGGTGGACATTCAGCTGATTCAGGGCAATCATGTGGCACTTAAATTTCACCACCAGGCTGCCTTTCAAGAATTCACCTAGTTGTACACACCTAGTTGTGGTTGCGGGGGTTGAGCTCTGCTCTTTCGGCCCGTCTCTCAACTGTCAATCAACTGTTACTAACTACGTTTTTCCCCTGACACCACACACACACACACACACACACACACACACACACACACACACACACGCGCGCGTGTGTGTGTGTGTGGCGGAGGGAATCGAACCTGCGACCACAGGATCACGCATCCAGTGTGCTATTCAGTCAGCTACCGGACCCATGAGTAGCCGGTGGGCGAGAAGTGATTCACGGGCGGTGCGAGGAGCGTGCTTTCCCTCTCACGGGTGACTCAGGTTCTGGTAGAATGGTGAATCTCGGCACGGATTTGACCTACGTAGCAGTGCATGGTACCCCTTTCGAGTTTAAGGACGACCTTTTTACTGGGTATTTTGAATGGTTGGTTTCAACTGTGTTACGACTGATGACTTACTTTGCAGAAACGTGCATGCCAGTGTGTCGGGGCAGATTTCAATGGTGGTGCGGCGTGTGTGGGTATGGTTGCCTTTGTGGGGCCGTATGGACGCTGTGGGTCTGGATCTGGATGGCGAGGCTGAGGTGATGGTAGCCGTGCCTGGCAGGGTGCCGGGGAGGGGTGGGAGGAGTCTTTACCTGTTCTAGCCTGCCTTTCACATGTTGGTCCTGTGTCCCCTGTAGAGAAGGCGGTGGTTCGGGCTGGGCATGCTGTGTCCCGTTCCTCTGGTGGTGTGGCCACTGTGGAATTTATGGACTGCAGACGGTGGTGAGAACGATGAATGTGGTTTATATTTGGTGGGGGCTTCGGTGCCCATGGGGGGTCCTGGAGGGTGGGGGTGGGGGGAGTTTGCTGCCGTGCTTCTTCCCCTGTTCTTCCCTTCCAGTTGCGGCTGCTTCACTGCAGGGGATTTTTGACTCTGGTGATTGTGCGGGAGACAGACCGGTTATTGTGCTGAAGAAGGGGGCTGTGTATGCTCCAAGGGTTCCTCCTCCAAGGGCTTTGGCTCCTGTTGATCCATGGCCTGATTCTCGTCCACAGAGGTCTGTTGCCGACCGCGTTCTTGCTGAGAGGCATTCAGTGATTATGCTTGGTGTGAGTTGGGAATACTTTATTCTTATTGTGTATTTTCTCCAGTATTTTTCTATTTCCCTGTATTATATTATATTATATTATATTATACTATATTATATTATATGTTAGCTGTTAGCTTTATATGTTAGCAGACTCTGTTAGCTTTGCCGGACGACCAGACGGAATCACACTGCGACCATGGAAGGGTGGCAGACAGTTGGCATGGGACTATACTTGTGTATCCACCCTGGCAACCACATACATCAACCTCTCTGCCGGCACAGCAGGAGCCGCGGCGACACGCAGAGAAAGAGACAAGTCAGCCAAGTACAGGCAATTAGATCATCGGTACAACTTTGTTCCAATAGGGTCTGATACCCTAGGCCCATGGGGAGAGAGTGCAAGAAGGTTTCTTAAGGATCTTGGTTCCAAGCTCATTGACACCACAAGAGACCCTAGAGCAGCAAGTTTTTTCTTTCAGCGCCTCAGTGTCGCGATCCAGAGAAGGAATGCTCGCTGCATCCTCGGTTCCTGCCCGGCGTCGGAGGAGTTCGAGGAAATCTACTGCCTCTAGGAAGCGAACATTTTTTTGTATCCTCTTAATGTTAATTTGTTGTATAAAATCAGATATGTAACTGTATAACCTTGCATAATAAAGTGTACACCATAAAAAGAGGGGGGTGCTAGGAGAAGCGAACACTCTTACGCATTCAGAGTTAAATGGAGAGTTTTTCCCTGAATGCTCTGTGTTCCCTTCTCTGAGGCTGTGGGTCCCTATAATTGCACCAGAGGTGGTACCCCCTTATATTATATTATATTATATTATATTATATTATATTATATTATATTATATTATATTATATTTAATTTGTGTGTATTGTGTCTCGTCCTGTTTGCACGAGTGTCCTGTTTTGTTGTGTGTTTTCTTTTCTTTTGTTCTGGTACCTCGGTAACTCTTTTTTTATTTGTATTTCGATGATGTTTAGTATATGTAAGATGTGAAACTGCATGTGGAATGCTAATATTTGTTGCGTCTAGCACCGTGTCGACTGTGTTCTTGCCTGTCATTTTGTTTCCCTGTGATGTGCACTTATGCGCTGTCCCATGCTGCTTGAACATGCATGTGTTTGGTTGTAATTTGTGCTTTTGTCAAGTGATGCTGTTCTCTTGTTGTGGATAGTGTATGGTTCCTTACTTTTCTTGTGTGTTTATAATGATCACTTACACTTCTCTGCTATCGAGATCTGAGTCTCCTGGCCTGAAATATTCTCGCTGAGTTCATTATGCGGTTCTGAACCAAGTCGGTTCAAGATTAGTCGACTTTCTACGTGCTCGTTTGGAACAACTGCGTGGTGCACAACAGTTGTTGTTTTGCTGTTTTATCGTTAAATTCAAATCAGCATCACCTTTTGTAGATTTTAGGGTCTTAAAATCTTATGATTTTACTTGTTGCTGAAGTTCAGCCTGTGTTGTGTTAGGGGTACATCATTGCTTGTTACTTGAGAGTTTTGAATGAGATTCCGTCGGCTACTGGGACATGTGAACGGGTAGATCACACAGTTACCCTGAGCGATCAACCTGTTCCCACCTTCAGGTGGATGGTTCCCTTCTGCAGCGGATGAGGGTGTGGGGTCCCAGCAGTGGTTTCAACTAACTCCAGGAATTTCCATGAATGGAGTGTTTGGAAGAAAGTTGTAAACGGTGGTTTGATTGTAGATGGTGGCATGGTAATATGTTAATACTCAAATTGTATGAAGGTTGAGACATAACCAATCACAGGGGGAGTAGGCCTCTGACGTCATTCCACACAGAGCCAGCACTAGCTGCTCTCCAAGCAGGCCTCAGTATCTCTCGAGACCAGAGTTAGGTAGGACCTCGGCAGGCCAGATTTATACCTTGTTACCTTACAAAAAAACTACTGATGTGATCTACTGATCTCTACTATCCAGCAGCAACTATACATCCAAGAGGTAACGAATACTGGTAGCAGCTGTGGGATTCAGAATTAATTTTCTGAGCTACGAAACCTGAAGTGCCCACATCATGTGTGTCCAGCTGCCTCCCGCCACCCACACATGAATATTCAATGATACTGTACCAGTCTGGGGTCCTACCATCAACTCCTACTCTAGGTCAACGTCTCAGAAGTAAGGCACAATATTTACCAGTGAGAACGCCATTTCATAAGTGAGGGGGAAAGGAAGATTCCAGCGCCAGCCATTTTGAATTTCGCGCCACCTGGGAACCTACGACACCCACCCACCCACTACCACAGCCATCCAAGCCCTCATCAAGAAGCCTTGTGTATGTTTGCCTGTACTATTCCAGCTACTGCAATCATTTCAAGTTTCAACTGTTCTTCAGGTGTGTTGCACATATTTATTGAGAAACAATTGGTGAACTGCAATTGTCTGACTAGTGTCGCTAGCTCCCACTCACGTCGCCACATTGCCATGTTGCCTCCTCTCACCACAGCTACAGCCCCGTGCTATACCAATCTATAGTGAACTTCTGCCTACACGCCTGCATAGCAACTGGCTCTCATTCGCTATCGTCGATATAATTATCGCCCCACTCTCAACATCACATTCCTAGTGTGGGGTCCCCCCAACCTTCTCGCCACTGCCGCCAGGAGCGCTAACTGTTGCTCCAGATGTAAACACACCCTGCATGTTCCTCTTTACACTTTCACGACGGGACTCCTGGTTCAACCTTGACGCTGAGTAGACGTCTGAATACCTCCTCTGTCTGGGAGCCGCCGGATCACATCCTGTTTTCGCGTTTTGGCTGTGCTACTGCCGTTTGGCTTCACTCTTCAACGGTCCGATTGTATGACGCCTGCCACACATATTGCCTTGGGTCACGGGATTGTTGATAGATTTTTTTTTTGGCATGTTCTGGCTGGTTCTCCCGGCGGGGTGACGGTGTTCGGGGGCCGGTTTGGCCGAGAGGTGCCGGGGATTGGCGGGTCTTGGTGGGCTCCTGGTGTGCCCTCAGCTGTGGTGGGCGGCTGGCTTCTGCTCTGTCGACGGATTCTAGATGACTTTTTGTGTTTTAGTTGAGGCCGAGTTTTGGTTTTTCTATCTGGTGTTCTCTGTGCCACTTGTTGTGTTGAATCATTTTAGTGAAATTTTGCAATTGCACTTTCCAGTTTTATTCTAAATTGCTGTGCTTAGCCTGGTTTAATTAATTTACATACCCCTAATTCCTGCCATATTCATTCCAGATTGCTAATTTAATTCAAAATTTTGCTTGTTTTGAATTATTTTGTTGCCTAGTACAATTTAATAATTTTAATTCGGCCATTTCCTTACCTTTGCCAAGTTTATATTTTTTGAGTGTTTTATTTGTTTGTGTGTACTCTATTTCTTATTCCTAGTACACTTAATTATAATTTGTGTTCAACTGCCACTTCCTCGGTACTGACAATGCCTACCACTGTTGCAACTCCTTCAGATTCAACTGGAACAATTGCTCGTCCTAATGTCCAGAGATCAGCTCAGGAAATGGTTATCCTACTTTTTGCTGGTGATTCCCGCTTATTAGAGTCATGGTTTAGTAAGGTTGAAGCGAAAACTATTGCACATTTTTCCAAGCCTACTGATGCCGAATACTTGGCAATTGCACGGTCAGCTGTTGACACAATCAAAGGTGATGCACATTTTGTAGTTGATGAGAAAGCCATTGTTAACCTCCAGTCTTGGTCTGAATTTAAGGATTTCTTTCGCCAGCGCTTTGTTAACAAAGGAGACCTCGACCCGTATAGGTTAGTCAAGAAAATTGTCAATGCCACCATGCAGCCTGGCGAATCGTTTAATGCGTTTACTAGCCGTCTCCATCAGTATCTGTGTGCCTTAGTGACTGCTATGATTAGTTCGTCATGAGTAGATAAAGACAATACTCTGACCCCTGAGGCTATGGCCAAAATGATAGCATCTGGGACTTTAATGTATTTTGTCCCGGAGCATACTAAACCGATCATCGAGTAATAAAATTTTGGAGTTAAACATGAAATTGGTGAAATATTTGAGGATATTAACAATGCCGCCGATAAACTAGCTCCCCTAAGTGCTCAACTGTTGCCATCCTCTGATACTGTGAATGTAGTAACAAGCTCTCAGCATCCTCCCACAAAATCTCAAAACTCTTGGTCGCAGAACTGTACCCATGGTTGTAGCCCCCAGTGAATTCGTCTCCTCACAATTTGCAGAGACGCCATAGTCCACAACCATCCACTCCCTCATGTTGGCATTGTGGCAAGACTAACCACCTCGCAAGGGACTGTTGGTCGGCTCCTAGATCATCACTCTCTAGACAATTCTCTCGGTCCCCTCGTCTATCTAATCATTCTAGGATCCCATATTTCAAGTACCATAAACAAGTTGGTCACCACACTGCAGATTGTAGAGCTAGGCAAAGGACATCCCCACCTCGTAACTCCTACGGTCAGTCTTGGCGAGGCGCACAGCGTCCAAGACATTATCAGAACTCGCTTAATTACAACTCCCAGCCCAGCTATAATGCAACTTCGAATTATAATACTCGGTCACAGAATGGTGGAGCTCAGAATGTTCACTCCATGTCATCGGGAAACCCCCAAACCATCCGCTAACCAATTCAGGTTTGCCAGTCCTAGTGCCCTCCCTGTGTATTCAGTTGCTACCCAAAATAGATTTTAACACCTGACAGAGGAGGACACTGACTCAAGCCCAGTTGTAGATGTTGATGGAACCACAGTGAATTTGATCCAGACGAGACGCAGATATCCTAAGCAACATAAGTCACAAGTAGTAACTTGTCCAGACTCATTTGATGGCCCCCTTTGTCTCAGCCATTGTACATGGTAGAGTTTTAAAAGTTTTTCTTGATTCGGGTGCAAAAATTTATATTGTCAAGCCCTCAGCTCTTAGAGATTTTGCAAGCAAGCACTCTACTACAGTAAGAAAGTCACCCATACCTTATCTAACTGGTGTTTCAGGAAATAAAGTAAAAGTTCTGGGTGAAATTGACCTCCCACTCAAGTTAGATGACGTCACATTGTCTATAACATGTTTAGTTGCTGACAATATCCATTTTCCTGGCAACATTCTCCTAGGTCTGTACACTATGATTGATGAAAATATTGCATTGTTTCCCCATCATTGGAACATTAGTATCAAAGACCATGTCATACCCTTGTGTAGCATGTATCGACAGGGCCACGAGTTCAACCTTCAATCAGAATACGTTAATTTTGTCGACACCCGCCTTGCAAGCGTAGGTTTGTCAGATCCTTGTCATGGTAGCATACCCGAGAAAACAGACACTCGATTGAAGCATCGTAGTTGTGCAATTGTTAAGGAGAGTGAGTATCCGGACTTTCTGGAAGGGGACGCCCTAACGGATTCTCGTTGTCTCGCTCGCCTGGCAGCTTCCATCTCTGAAGTCAGTGGTTCCACGCCTACTGACACTGCTGCACTCTCATTCTCTCACCAGAGTAAGAGTCAAGTTTCAGGGAGTGCCTGAGTTATCGGATGTCATTGCAGAAAGTGAAAAGTGTAAAGTGAATGGTGCGTTTGTTGAACTCTCCTGGCACACAATGCACAACCCATTCTCGCACTTTCTTATAGTCAATACTGACTTATTAAATTCATGCATATGTGACATATTAATTTATTGTGAATATTTTAGTTTACCTTGAAAAGCTTCATAGAAAACACCGACCTTACCTAACCTTCTTAGTATGTTAAGATAAGCATCTTTTTGCTTCGTAATTACAATTATTTCTTAACCTATGCCTATAATACATTAAGTAATAATTGTAATTACGAAGCAATAAGATGCTTATCTTAACATACTAAGAAGGTTAGGTAAGTTCGGTGTTTTCTATGAAGCTTTTCAAGGTAAACTAAAATATTCACAATAAATTAGTATGTCACATATGGACTTATTTGATAAGTCAATATTAATATAGGAAGTGCGAGAACAGGTTGCAGTGCAGGATGGTACTGTTACATTGTATATTGCAAACGCTAGAAATGCCAACATCTATCTTCAGTCTGGCACCCATGTTGTAGATTTTGCCCATTACTCGTTACCGGTGCGAGTTGTGGATGATGTCTCCATGGAACATACTGTTTGTTCTCTCACACCTGGAGAATAGGGATCTCAGCAAGAGGTGCAAGCACTACACCTCAGTCCTACTGATTTTCCTGACTCTGTGGTTCAGCTTTTGGAAATTTTGAATAGGAATAGAGCCATTGTTGCTCTACCAGGAGAAAGGTTAGGTCTCACTCCTCTTATTACACATAAAATTCCCCTTGAACAAGGAACTATGCCTATTTATGTATCAGTTTACCGTCTACTCCATTCTCAGAGAGCAGAAGCTGATAGACTCATAGGGGGAAATGTTACAGAGTAATGTAATTGAGTCGAGTAATTCGCCATGGAACACTCCATTGATTCTTATACCAATGCGAGATGGTACTTGGAGACCTGTAATCGATTATTGGAAGCTTAACAGAGTAACTATACTTGATCATTTGCCACTTCCAGTTCTAAATGATTCGTTGCAAGTATAGGTCGAAACAACGTATTCTCAACGTTAGATTTGTTTCTGGAATTCTGGCAAATCCCCCTTGATGAGGAAAGTAAGCAGTTGACAGCCTTTAGTACTCCAATGGTCATTTTCATTTCAAAAGAATGCCATTTAGTTTGCGGAGTAGTCCAATAATCTTTTCACGGCTCATGGCGAATCTATTTCGTAGATTGAAGGGAAGTACTCTTCTAGTTTACCTTGATGATCTCATAATCATATCACAAGATGTTCAGACTCATTTCCAGAACCTTGAAAAAGTACTTGCAATGCTCGCAGAAGCTAATTTAAAAATAAAACTTGAAAAATGTTAATTTTTAAAGGAGAAGATTAATTTCCTAGGTCATACAGTTACACCTTCAGGCATTACATTGAATGAATAAACAATTATTGCTGCCCGTGATTTTCCAATGCCTCGTACCGCAGATGCCGTAAGACAGGTCACAGGTCTTGTAGGATTTTAATGTTCATTTATTGCTGGATTCTATATTATAGCAGCTCCACTTTACAAGTTGCAAAGAAAAGATGAACCCTTTGTTTGGGGAGAGGCCCAGGATCATTCAAAAAACTCTAGGCAGCCTTGATATCGTCACCTGTCTTTAGGTACCCAGATTTTTCTAAACCTTTTACGTTGGTTACAGATACTAGTGACATTGGCTTAGGTGCTGCATTACTTCAAATAGAAGGTCACAGAGATCACGCAAGAGCTTATGCAAGACGTACATTATCTAAAGAAGAGAAAAATTATAGTGCAACAGAACGTGAAGCTTTAGCAGTTGTTTGGGCTCTTATACATTTCAGGGATACAATTTATAATTACCCAGTTTATGTTCGTAAAGATCACCAACCATTAATTCCCTTGTTCAAAAATAAGAATCCAGTTGGAAAGTTTGCTAGATATTTGCTCACAATTCAAGAGTTCAATCCCACATTTGGTTATATTCCAGGAAAGCAAAATGTTGTAGCCGATGCATTTTCTGGACACGTAGCTGCTATTCAGTTTAATTACCCAGCATTAGATGCTACAGTAGTCGAGACGGAACAGAGACAAGACCCCATATGGGCACCGGTAATTAAGTTTTTGACCAAGCAAGACACTCGCCCGATTCACAAACCTACAGTACCATTGAAAGAGATAGTGATGTTAGATAATTTACTGTGTAGAGTAGTAAAGCTAGGGACAGCCCCAAGGAAATGTTCCAGCTGTCTTGGTACCAACTGTGTTAAAAATTATCCATGATGCTCCCGCAAGTGCACATCCAGGAGAGGATCATAGACTCCAGCAAGGTCGATTAAAATTTTTTGGCCGAAAATGGCTAATGAGATTGTTCATTATGTTGACAGATGTTTAACCTGCTTACAGTACAAGGGACACGTAGCAAGACCTAATCCAATTCAGGTGTATCCAGAAACTAAATCTCTTTGAGAACGAGTATTGATGGATTTGTTGACAAATTTTGCGGAAACAGAAAAAGGGAACAAACACTTGCTTGTAATGGTTGATAATTTTTAACGGTATTGCGAACTAGTTCCTATCCTGAACAAAATAGCAGAAACTATAGCCAGTGCATTCCATGACCAAATAATTTGTAGATATAGTATTCCTAAAGTAATATTTTCAGTTAATGGTCCAGAATTCAGTAATAATATTTTAACTAGCTTGTGTGATTTATAACAGTCTCCATGGTGTAGTGGTAAGACACTCGCGCTGGCGTTCCGTGAGCGCTTTGTCATGGGTTCGTATCCTGGCCGGGGAGGATTTACTGGGCGCAAATCCCTAACTGTAGCCTCTGTTTAACGCAACAGTAAAATGTGTGGGAACCGACCTGTGAGATTTATATTTATTTAATTTATATGAATTTATATTTACGTTAATTTATATACTTCGATAGCAATTTGTATGATGATAAGTGGACTGTATTTCTGCAATAATCTCACAAAACGATCCTCTACACATTAGGGGGGGGGGGGTTTATATTAAATTTATATATATGCAGCCAATCAAACTACAGTATTAACTACACATTAGTGTACATTGAAGAGGTTCCTTATCTTATTGTACAGCAGGCCTTAGTCCACCAGGTATAACCAGGATGTAGACACCAAATGATCCTCTTTGAGGTAGCTTCCATCACCCAGTAACTGGTACACAAAGCATGCTTCCTCGTCTTGACCTGTCAAAAGGGCGCTAGCTATGAAGCCAGAATCCTAATATATGACAGCTATATCAGAGAAAACACTGTACATTGAACCATAAAGACCTAGGCTTAATTACCTTTAGTATGAGGCGATTTCGTATTCTAACTGGCTCACCCTATCTACTGACATTAATGGCCAAAAATGATTAGATAAATGGGTTCGGCAGAACACTTAGCTTGTATTTGTTGACAGCGTGTTGATAATGGTACACCTTTGGTTTCCATAACACTTCGTCCAAGAGAGATTAACAGGAGCCGCATTTGCTCCCGTGCGCCTCTGTGGTCTAACAATAACAATGGCTGACCACTCCCTCACAACTGACGCTACTGGCCTACATTGTCCAGATGGCAGTAAGTGATAGAAGGGTCACATTTACTCTATTTTAATTCTGATAATTAAGTTAATATATATGAGATGTTTTTATGATGGTAAAGTCCAAAGACTAATGTATTTAAGAATAATTCCCACCATAATAGGTGGTGAATTTGTAATAGTATGTGGTAATGATATCCCATTTTCTATAGACGGAAATTCCACTACAAGTTACATTTTCTATGGGTTAACTTGTTTATACAACACAGCAATATTATCTGCCTGTATGATATTATTAAATGGTGTCGGATTTTCCTACCTAATTCCCCGGGGGCTGCTCACGGGTCGAAGTCCTATTTAGAACAGACGAACACCGATACTCCTCCTTCGAATTATTAGATTAATTTGATGTTAGTAGTTAGTACTCACACATTTGTGCGTCTGTTCGTACAGGACGGATGTCCCGTACTAGAGTTGCAGGGGTTAGAAGTCTAATGCGATTTCATTTCCCTGTAAACTCTTGAAAGGCTAAAATTCAAGCCTAAATACATATTATTTAACCCAGAAGACTGAATGTGATCAAGTACTACAGTCAAGTATGATTCAGGGACTGCAGTGAGATCAGTGACATTAGATATAACTTGAAGTTTGTTCAGGTAACTGGTCACTGATATATAAACACTGAGGCCCATGGAATACATCTTGATTAAATAATAAATGTATCAAATCAGTCATCAGATTTATTGGGGTTTAATTTAGTTAATTGATTCAGAGGATTGAATAGCTCATCATTAAAGTCAAGTATGGTTCTGAGACTGCAGTGGGTTCAGTGACATTGGTCGCAGTGACTTGTAGCTGTTTAGGCTACTGTTCACTGATTTGCCACTGAGGCCTCATGAACTCATCTTTAGCTTTAAATGATGATACTAACATCAACCTCTGTTGCTATAGTCAGCTGTAATCTCCTTAGTATAATGTTACTGGAGAAATATAATCAGCTGACAAATTTAGATTTCTACTGGTATTGTTTATCTGCAGGCATAGGTCTCCTCAGGCTTGATACTGGGCCTGAGAGTAATTTACCTCCTGCAGAATTTAACATGGTTATGCCCTGATATTTAGTAGGGCTACCGATGAATCGATGGCAATAGTCTGTCCCAACAAGGAGACCGAAGTCGGTGAGGTGATCAGACTTAATATTATCTGCCAATTTTATTCCTCTATTTCTCAGGAATTTGGCTGTTGCTCTCAGACCTTGAACTTGTAGGTCTACTGGTATTTTGTCCACCACAATGGCTTGTACTCTACAGACGTACCTGCCTAAACGTACTGATGGTTGTACCACCTGGTAGACTTGAGATCCTGCATCTGTTACAAACCCTGAGATATTGAATGACATCTGGGCTACAGGCCTTAATTGTAGTTCATCTGCCAACTTTTTAGTGACATATGTTCTCTGGGACCCTTGGTCAAACAACCCACGGGTATGGACCTTGGCCCTTTTATTCTGGATGGTAATTTGGGCAGTAGGCAAAGTCGTATTACCTTTAGACTTTGCCGATTGGACACACTTTGTTTGTTGCACCTTGCAGTACTGTACTGTGGTGGGCATGCTATCTTCCACCTTGAGTCTTGAATACGTTAATTTCGTATATTTGCACAGTGCTGCATGGTGCCTACCTCTTCTACACCTGTTGCAGGTGTTGAATTGGGTATCACAATAGTCTATGTTGTGTGACTTGAGACACCTTGAACATCTTCCTAATTTCTGGAGTCGCTCAATACGAGTGTCTCTGGTTGGATAATTAGCACAACAGTATGTTGAATGTTTCTTTTTGCAGAACATACATGTCCCCCAGCCTACTGCACGTTTGGAAGATACCGGTTTGGGTGAACTAGTAACAGTAGGCTTGGAGGATTTTGCTGCATTGTCAGATTTTCTGTAACTTGATGTTTGAGTAATTGGTTGATGTTTATTTGGGGTAGTTGTTTTACCCTTTAATTGACTATTATTTTCTATTTCTGAAGGCTTGCAAGAGGCTTTAACTTCCTCATTTGCACGTCGTTTGTTTATGATGAAATGCAAACCTTCAATGATGTCCTGTACTGTCAGGATGGTGTTATGTTGATGTGCATATAATTCATCTAGTATATCGCTGGACAATTTTCGTTGAAGGACTACTATGGTCATCCATTCACTTGTAGTTATATCAACCTAAGACTGAATGTTCTTAGTAGTGACTCAAACTCCATGCTGAAGGATTGTAATGAGTCAGCAGTCTGATCAGGTTGAGGTAAATCCAGCAATTGTAGTACTAGATGTATGACAGTTTTCTCATTGCCAGCATTATTCCTAGGAGGCTGGACTGGGAAATTAGTGCTGTCGCTATTTTCATTTACATTTCCTACTACTGGTTCAGCTTCACCTCTAGCTTGGAGGCATGTTAACTTAGTAGCCTCAGGTATTGGGTTTTCAGAATCCACAGAGACTGTGGATAAATTGTCTGAGAACTGCTTAATTTCTGGTGGTATAATATTGGGTGAAGCTTTACTGGGTGAAGCTTTATCCTTGTTGATTAAAGGATCTAATCTGGCTTGACATTTATTCTCAAAGAGATCCAGATCATCCATAACATTATCTACTTTATTTGATGTACTGGCTAATTGTTCTGATTCAATTATCCTGTGTAAATGTTCCAACCTGCCTTGAGTTTCTTCTTCATATTGTGCTAGGTCAGACAGGAATGGTTCTACATCTTCAGCTACTATGTCGTCGTCGTCGTGGACCTGATTTTGGTAAGATTTCCTATTTGCTTTCAATATATACAATTGGGTTTGAATCTGTAACAGTGGTATTTTCAACCGACGATAATTAATTACAGGCTCATATAACAACTGTTCATATTGGTCGAGATCTCTTGTCAGTTGGCGTTTACTTGCTACTAAAGCACGCTTTGCTTTCTGTGGATTAGTCATGGTGACTTGTTAATTGGGCACCACTGGCTCATAAATTGTGAGCAAGTACTGATGGTAGCCTAGGGTAAAATTCTGCCCTCACTAGGCGATAATCCTACCTCTTCTAGAGGTTAGCACTTAAAATTAATACCCATTATCTATATACAATCATACACACTAATGATTTGAGTGATAAACCAGTGTCATGGAAGTACCTTTAGGTTAGCTCTTCTATATCACCCTAGGATGGTATAGACACTAATTAATCACTCAAAGGTGTAATGATCATAAGTAAATTATTATATATACACAACTCAACTCGAGTTGATAAAATTTACACCCAAAATAGGGTCTGCACCATTCATTAATGGTGCTAGGTTGTTTAATATAGTACAACTAGACTATGGTAATAATGGGACTAGGATGAACAATAAATAGTTCAACTAGTCAATAGTAATAGGGGACTAGGTTATCTATAAACACTAGTTAATGTATATCCTACCATGTTGTGGGTTGGCAATTGGTAAATATTATATTGTGAACACTAGTGCAATATATATTAAATAATTCTCTATTTTGGAGAAATAATATACACAATTATTGATAATAGCCTCTTAATTGCCTCTATAAAACTTCTAATATTATCAAGAAGTATTAAATATTATTAGTGACCTCGCGAAATAAACTCCACAAAATTCGTGGATAATCTCTCGCGAAATTTAACACCACGAAATCCGTGAACAATCTCGCGAAGACACAGGCACTAATTTGGCTGGATTCAATATTAGCGCTGTCATTTCACAGAATAACACGCCACCAAATCTGTGGGTGTGCATGAAACCGCTGATAAGGCTGAACTCAGCTGAGGGGGGCTCCTGAGCTCGCACGAGGCAATGCCACCGTCTTTGACTGCTGGCTTTGTATAAATCACACTGCACTAGTATATTTAATGAATCCACTGGTTAACTGGTTCATCCGGTACTAAGATGACCAAATAATCTGTCATCCGACTCGCAGATGACCAATAATGTAGGTTCATAGGAACAATAATCTGTCATCCGGTTCGAAGATGACCAAATAGTGTGGGAACCGACCTGTGAGATTTATATTTATTTAATTTATATGAATTTATATTGAATTTATATTTACGTTAATTTATATACTTCGATAGCAATTTGTATGATGATAAGTGGACTGTATTTCTGCAATAATCTCACAAATCGATCCTCTACACATTAGGAGGGGTTTATATTAAATTTATATATATGCAGCCAATCAAACTACAGTATTAACTACACATTAGTGTACATTGAAGAGGTTCCTTATCTTATTGTACAGCAGGCCTTAGTCCACCAGGTATAACCAGGATGTAGACACCAAATTATCCTCTTTGAGGTAGCTTCCATCACCCAGTAACTGGTACACAAAGCATGCTTCCTCGTCTTGACCTGTCAAAAGGGCGCTAGCTATGAAGCCAGAATCCTAATATATGACAGCTATATCAGAGAAAACACTGTACATTGAACCATAAAGACCTAGGCTTAATTACCTTTAGTATGAGGCAATTTCGTATTCTAACTGGCACATCCTATCTACTGACATTAATGGCCAAAAATGATTAGATAAATGGGTTTCGGCAGAACACTTAGCTTGTATTTGTTGACAGCGTGTTGATAATGGTACAACTTTGGTGTTCATAACACTTCGTCCAAGAGAGATTAACAGGAGCCGCATTTGCTCCTGTGCGCCTCTGTGGTCTAACAATAACAATGGCTGACCACTCCCTCACAACTGATGCTACTGGCCTACATTGTCCAGATGACAGTAAGTGATAGAAGGGTCACATTTACTCTATTTTAATTCTGATAATTAAGTTAATTTATATGAGATGTTTTTATGATGGTAAAGTCCAAAGACTAATGTATTTAAGAATAATTCCCACCATAATAGGTGGTGAATTTATAATAGCATGTGGTAATGATATCCCGTTTTCTATAGACGGAAATTCCACTTCAAGTTACATTTTCTATGGGTTAACTTGTTTATACAACACAGCAATATTATCTGCCTGTATGATATTATTAAATGGTGTCGGATTTTCCGACAAAATGTGTACTTGGTTGTAACAACGATTCTTCGCTGCGGGGATCGTATTCCAGGGACCTGCCCAAAATGCTATGCGTACTAGTGGCTGTACAAAAATGTAACAACTCTTGTATATATCTCAAAAAAATGCGGCTCCTGTTAATCTCTCTTGGACGAAGTGTTATGGAAACCAAAGGTGTACCATTATCAACACGCTGTCAACAAATACAAGCTAAGTGTTCTGCCGAAACCCATTTATCGGAGGAGGAGGAGGAGACAACCGAGAGGGGCGGGCAAGGAAGGCAGGAGGAGTAGGGGCAGAAAGAGGGGAGCAGACCTCAGCAAGGACAGCAACCGAGACGAAACCGGGGGCTAAAGACACCTCCACAGTAGGAACAGGGGGCTCTACCACAAAAGTGGGAGGGGAAGGAGTGATAGGATCAGAGATAGGGGGTGAAGAAGAAAGCGAAAGGAGAGAGATGTTGAACTTCCCCCCAAACAGATACCATAACTACGACGTTGGTACAACGTTGGAACAAGTCTTAACACCTCCTAACCAGTTATAACAACCAATATAGCAAGTTGTAACAACGTTCTAATACGTCATAAACACGTTAAGCCAAGATGTAACAACTTTATTACAAGTTGTAACAAGCGGAAAATAGAGACAGTTTCGGTTTGTGTTTCCAGGGTTGGCGCCTAGCCTCAGGACAAGATAAACGGTCCCGGTGCTTCAAGTTGAGGATGGGCACCTGAAGTCTGTAATGTATACACGTGCAGGAGAAAGTAGGGTGGGCCTCACCGCAACTGAGGCAGCGGGCCCGGGGAGAAGTGCACTCCAACTAAGAGTGACCCTCGCCCCCAACACATAGGACAGAGAGAGACAGGACAAGAGCATTTGAGGGCACCATGCCAAAACCTCCAGCACTTATTGCAGAGCCGAGGAGATGGAATATACTCCTGAACGGAGCATCTGGCACCAACAAGAATGACAGAGGATGGAAGGGTCCTACCATCAAAGGTAATCTTCACAACCCGAAGGGGCAGACGGCGACGACCACGAGGGGGACGAGTAAACGTATCCACATGAAGGATAAAATGACCTTGGGCCTTGAGGATATGCTTGATATCCTCGTGGCAGTCTTTTAGATTTCTAACACTGGTTGCGACATGGTGCGGGAGGAGAATAGTGCCAACACTGGCATTTAACCGAGCGTTCTTGGAGACCTGAACAGGGGTCTCGCTAATGCAGGATAAGGCGGCTAAGTGGGTGGCTGCATCCTGAGAAGGAGCAGCAACGACACGGGTACCAAGACCGGTGGGGTTAAAAGTAACTGAGGTATCTACGGAATCGACAAGATGCCTATTAAGGGAAAATCGTCAGGAGGAGTAGAATCTAAAAGATGGAGGTCAAAGTACTTAGTCCACGTAGCAGGACCACACAAGCATGGTATGAATTAGTATGGGAAGGGAACATACGTGAGCGGCCGTGGCGGGGACGGCGATGAGAACCTCTAGAGAGAGATGGGTCATAAGGTGCAGTAGTCACAATAAGAGATGGAGCCGTGCAAGGGGACGAGACGGTCACCACAGCGGGCTAGGGGCTCGAACCAACCACAGAGGAGGGAGGGGAGCAGGGAGGAGTCCGGTCTGGGCCTAAACCGGGCCCTGTAGTGGGGGCTTCAGAGCCCGGTCTTCCAGGACAGTCCGACTCAAGGGCCTGGTCGCTCACCTCATGAGCCTGGGTAAGAGAAGTCGTCATCCATGCAGCTACCAAGTTCAAAGGTTTGGGACCTGGAACCAACGGATACTACCTTCAAGGGCAGCCAGGGAGGCCAAGCACGGGCCAGTGCAGGAAGGGTGTGTCGTTCCCAGCGGTGATCCCGCTTTTCAATAGGGGAGTCCTACTACATCGTCCATTCTCCTACACTGGTACTAAGACCCCATTCCCCCTATCGCCCCAGCCTGGACACCCAACCATCCACTCAGGGCGACCTCTCCAGTGGGTGGCCTGATGGCTCACAAGGCCCCAACGTGGTGCCCTTCAGCACGTACACCACCCAAAGAAGGGGCAGGAGAGGGGGCACAGGCAACCCACACCGGTCCCAGGGAGGTGTTCATGAGCCCCTCACCACGGCAAAGAGGCACCATGGAGGGGTGAAAACATAAGACTTCCAACATTCATGCTTAGCTGTACAGATGGTCCTATGGGCCACCGCACTTGCCTTCTGAAACAAACAAGAGATTAGTAGGGAGCGGTGAAGCGTTGGATGAGGCCGGAAGAGAAGCCGGAGAAGCCAGAGAGTTGCCTGACTCCGGCTTTTAGCTGTCCGCCAGGTCTTACATTTTCACCCTGAATCAACAAAGGACCATCAAACCGTTGAATGCTCGAATCTGAATTCATCTGGATGTCGATTATTAATTTCAGGTCCCATGTGAACACAGCCTCAAGCATATGAAGCCTCCTATGATCGTCGGGGCGTGTGATTACTGTCGTATCTTTCAGTATGTCTTGGCGATTAAGGACGGTGTTGTGGTATTGAGAGTGATGTTGCTTAATACCTCCTTCTTTTAATTTAAATGTAAGACGTCTACTTAATGTATTTTTTGTATGTCCAATGTAGCATATATTTCGGAGCACACAATCTCTAGAGCTGCATTTATATTGATACACTACATTATTGCACCTCAGTTTGTCAGAGGAGGCAGCGATGTTATTTCTCATAATGAAGGAAGATGTACGAGGGTTGTTATAATAAATGACAGGACGAAGTCTTGCGTTTTCACTGCAAGGTTTGCAGTTCCTGTCTATTATGTCTCTTATCACCTTTGCATCCTTCTTGCATGCCTGAGGGAATGTATTTTTATAATACGTTACAATGTCTTCTCTTTGAGGCAGATTTTCTACCCCTAGTGCTTGATTATCTTCAGTCAGATGGCGGCCTACCTTCTTACAATTTCATCGAATTCTGTATCGCTGTAATCGTTGTTCACGCCAAATTTGGCGAATTTGTTCAAGTTTGTGGTGCAAGAGCTGCCATGAAGAGCACGTGCACGACCTATATATGCATTGATGACGCTTTTCATATACCTGTCAGTGCATTCACCCCTACCGTTCATACATTTTCCTGCATCAGTTGGTTTACAGTACACATCTGTGATGAGCTTACCCGAATAACCGTCAACGAGAACAATGAGGAATGGAATCCTGCCTCCTTTGCTTTTCTCAACAGTGAACTTAAAGCCTGAGAATTCTTGTAGCTTGTCACGAAGCCTCTTCAATGTGTTATCATTGTCAACACATACGAATATGTCGTCGACATATCTGCAGTAGATATTAGGGTTCAGCCCTTCCCTCTGCATGATGGACGACTCAACATGAGACACGAGTGCCTGGGCGAACAGTAAACTGCAGTAAAGAAGGTAAACTCTGCTTGCAGAGTGATAGTGTGGCAAAGGGGCCCCATTGGGGGTCTTGATCGCCTAGGCATTTACTTCTCTGCTTGATAGACGACTCAACATGAGGGAAGGGATAAAACCTAGTATCTACTGGTAGAATTCCCCCTCCCCACCCAAACCTGGCTTCTAACATCTACCTCCGCAACCACCATATAGTGATCAGAGAAAGCATCCGGAACTGTAAAAAGATGTGCACAGCCCCCTCCACCTTATGAACATACAACCTATCCAACCGGGAACTCGAAACATGAGAAACAAAAGTAAACTCCAAAGCACCCCCCCCCCCCTTGAACGCCAGCCGTATCCCATAACCCCAAGTACGGCAGCGTTTCAACCTGCCGGGGATACATTTGCAGGCAGGAGACTACTACAGTCCCGTGCCGATGTAACGCAGTTGAAATAACCCCTCAAAACAATAGGCCTAGTATCATGTTTCAGAAAATGCCGAACCTCAGTAGAAAAGAAAACCTCCCTCTCCTGGCGCCGAGCAGAACCTTTACGGAGCATAAACAGTCAACAGAGGAATCACCGACCCTAGAAAAGAAATCCCCACAAACATATTCCGGCCATCATCATACATTTCCGTATGCAGGACCGAAATCGGAGCCTGCTTGAAGATCAGGACTTACGTACCCCCATTTCAACAATCTGGTAGGGTTCAACGATATCCTATACCTATCAGCTAACCCCTGCAACATGCCCACATCCGATACATTATGCTCCTGAATGAAAACCACGTCAACCTTATGGCACTGTAGCATCGAGTCTAGACCCAACTGAGTCGCCAGAGAACGAAGCCCATTTACAATCAGGGAGGCACAAATTAGATTGGGAGCAATCGTGAAAGGGAGAGGGAAATGCAAGGGATCTAACCATTGGGCTGGGGCAGCCCCCCCCCCCTGGACCGGGATACCTCCCAGGGAAACACCAACAGAACCGTGAATATCAGGGCGAGGGGGTCTCGATGGAGTGGGGCCATTGTCAAACAGAATGCAGAAAGTGTCGGTCAATCAAATAAGATCAAGCCCATGTGCAGTAAAAAGTTATGTGCCCCAGGGCACAGTCCTTGCACCCCCTGCTATTTTTTATTCTTACCTCGGATATAGACAAAAATCTAGTCCCATCTTTGTCATCCTTTGCAGATGATACCAAAATCAGCATTAACATTTTCTTTGTAGAATTATGATGTCTGACGACCTGATACTTGATGAACCTAACGGAGCAAATATGGTGGCAGCCAGGAATATGATAGTATGGATTATGAGAACGTTCAAAGCCAGACACCCCACAGCAATGCTAATGCTATTTAAATCACTGGTGCTACCCCGTCTTGAGTATTGCTCGGTACTCACTTCCCCTTTCAAGGCAGGAGAAATCTCTGAATTAGAGGGAATACATAGAACATATAAGGCACGCATAGCAACGATAAAACGAATAAATTATTGGAACCATCTATAAGCTCTCAAAAAACACTTTTTGGAAAAAGAGACGAGAGAGAGATATCAAATAATATATACATGGAAGATACTTGAAGTCCAGGTCCCAAATTTTCAATCGAATAACTTACTAGAGCGAAAGGTACGGAAGGAAATACAGAGTAGAACCAGTGAGAGGTGGTGCCATAGATACAATCAGAGACTATTTGAACATGTTGGGATCGCACTACCGGATCAGGAGTTGAACCATCACATTTACCATCGAGCACGGTATAATATTTATGTCAAGTTGTCGTCATGACGTTTAACCATATAGTAGTCCATGATCAGGTGTCCTCCCAGCCTGGCCTATCGTCAGGTGCGATGCACTTCACTGACTGGGGTCCTGACTAATTATGTCCACGAAGGAAAATACTTGGATATGAATGTATCACCAGTGACTGTAAAGTATCTATATTAATCACAAATGTACACTATGTATAATATGTACATATATATAGGTTGCGTCATGAAATACGAATACAATATTCGTCCACAGACAGTCACAACCTGTCACAACACCAACAGTTCATCAGATTATTTCATCTTTTCTTAAATCCAAGTCAGTACTCTGTGCTATCCACAGGAGATACGTGAAACAGCGATATAGTACACTGTTGCAGAGTAGGGGTAAGGCTGGAATCACACACGACGATGTCAACCAGTAAAGATGCCATGTCGACTGGATGGGAGTGAGTAGAGTACTGATCAGTTCCCGTTTCAGCAGACACTCGTTGCCTCGTCCGGCGACTCTGGCCATCTGAATTCCCGCGACCGGACGAGCCAAGTCACGCTGGTTAAACCACCCTCACGGTCGTTAACCTCATTCTTCTTGCAATAATAACAATATAAACATGAACACTTTGTTATTTACTTTGTATATCCTATTTCCAAAAGGATGGCACTTTCTAGATGTGATGAATTTACACTTCTCTCGCTTCCTTTATGTAACAACATCCGGGGTCCACAGCTGTTCAACACCCTCCCAGCAAGCATTTAGAAATATTGCTGGAACAAAGGTGGATATATTCAAGATGCACTTAGTTGAGGCCTTGCAAGAAGTACCGACCAACCAGGTTGTAGTGGATATGTGGTCCTGTGGGCCACTCCAAACAACAGCCTGTTGGACCAAATTATCACAAGTCGAGCCTGTCCTCTGGCCAGGCTCGGGGGAGTAGAAGAACTCCCAGAACCCTATCCAGATATGCTCCAGATGAGGGGAGAATTCCCTAGAGGAGGGGTGATAGACTCCCCTCTTCACCATCATCCACAAATCATGCCCATCGCGACCACGCGCACCAGGCTCAACGAACCCTCACATCGGGCGATCCATTCTGGGGGGACCCAAAGGCTGAAACCAGCGAGGGAAAATTTTCACCCCGTCCCTGCTCCTCGGCAGCTACTGCCGCATCCACCACATCCAGCTCACTCTCCATCTTGTCCACCAGGTCCTCACCACCATTGGACCGCATCCAGGCAGGTCTCTTCCTGTGTTTCTTCTGCTCAAGGTCCAGTGCACCCAAAAGTGATGCACCCTGAGGCCTCTTCGAGGGGAATGCACACCCTCCATAGGAGAGTCAGCCAGAAGCACCACCCGAGAAGAGGGAGGAATTCCCACCCCACCATGCACCACAGGCAAAGCAGGCTAACCAGATGCACATTCCATTGCCATCGTGGAAATTCCCCAGGGAAGCTTCCTCCACCACCATGGCAATAGGCACATGATGTTCCTCCACAGGAACATGAAGCTGCACACACAACCTTTCTAGCACATCCTCATCCAGACGCACAGTCGTACCAACGACTCCTGAGACCATAGGGCACACCACATTCTCTTCGCCCGCACCTGGGATATGTTGACACACTGCCTCATCATCCAGAAGAAATGGAGGCAGGTCACCACCATCGTTCAACACTCGCACGGAAGTTTCCGGGGACTTGAGAGGCGGAAAATCAACCTTCTGGAAAATATTCACCCGGTCAGCCGTACTAATCAAGCACACCGCTGCCAGGAGACCAGGCAATGCACACCTAAAACAAATACGTGGTTGGCATGAATACATAGAGTAGATGCTATACCTCATCAAGGAGACCGAAGACGGCACATTCCGTTCCAGGAACATCACCAGATTCCTCGTGCCAGCTAGCAGCCCCATACCTTAGCCAGTAGAGACTGTTTTCCACCTGATGCTGAGCACCTTTCCATAAACCCCGTACCTCAGCCAGTGGAGATCGTATGTCACCAGATGCTGTGCACCTTGCTAAAGGGTCATAACAGCCGGACCAACAGGTCATCTGGCATTTGAAATGGCGCTCCTCTCATCACCACGTATGTTGTTGACACACTTAGGTTGACCACCCTGACGGTAACTGCTCCGTCAGGCAGTGGGTAAGAGCGACCCTCACATCGATTGATGAACCCCTGGAACACACATTGTCACTGGAACTTGACCACCACACGCCGGTCACGAATGAGCTGAATCCCCCCCCAAATCCTCCATCTTGACATTGAGCCCTCCATGAACACAACACCTTCAGACGTATGGTCCACTGGTGTAGAGAACTCCAGGCCTGCGGAAGAAGTACTCTTAATTGAAGGCTTGTCGACCTAATCCTTAAACAACTGCACCCTGCACTAGCAGGACACCAAACCATGCTCGTAATAGTCACCCAACCACCGACTCCAAGGATTGCGCATCAACTGAGGAGCTTAATGTAGGCATACCCGTCCACTTTGATGGCCGGCCGTCGAATACTCAATTCTATAGGTCGTTACCCAAACACAGAACAACCAAATTTATAACTTTTTCAAAACCACAGAAACTGTAGAAACATTAATCGAAGTATTTATGGCACACTGAATTAAGGGTATAAATTCAGCCCAATTGCTGTTATCAAAATTCAAGGTGACTATCAAGACCTCTAATAAGTCCTCTAATTACTCAACACAAAGCTGCTATTAGGACAATATCCAACTCTAGCCCCAGACATCACTCGGTACCCCTACTCAAATCTCTGAATATGTTAGATATTAAGTCACTACACATTCTCTCATGTGTATTATACATATATAAAACGCTGAACTGTAATGCCAATCCTGACCTCAAAAGATTCATTGAAGGTTGTAACAGAACCCATGAGCACCACACCAGAAATAAATACAGTTTTAATATTCCTAGAGTACGACTTAATCAGACTAGAAATGCTCTTCAAATCAAGGGACCCAGAATGTGGAATGACGTTCCCAACCATGTTAAAGACTGTACTTCTCTCAACCAGTTTAAGATAAAAACGAAGCACTACCTAATAAATTCCCTGTAACCTACCTTACCCCTCTGTTGTCAACCCATGTCTGTTTTTTTTTTTCAAAACAACGCTGCTTGAATGTAATTGTCTGTAATAATTTGTAATTGTATTTGTGCTGCTTTTTTCAGCCATGTTCCCCCCTCTTTTACCTCTATTTTTATTTGTTCTCAGCACATTTTATTCTTTATACCCATTAGTATTAAGCTTTAGTAATTAATGTTTTTCCTGCCCGAAACGCTTTGCGTAATAGTGGCTTTAGGCATTGTATGTACTAGCTCTATGTATTAATCCAACAAACTTTGTAAAATCTCTTGTATGTATGTACCTTACCTAAATAAACATTTATTTATTTATTTTATTTATTTATAACACTTTCCTGTTAGTATGCTCTGCTAATCCATTACTTGCAGGGTTATATGGCATAATACTACATTTTTTAATGTTATATATATATAACATTATATATATATATAATGTTATATATGCGTAATGCGTAATAGTGGCTTTAGGCATTGTATGTACTAGCTCTATGTATTAATCCAACAAACTTTGTAAAATCTCTTGTATGTATGTACCTTACCTAAATAAACATTTATTTATTTATTTTATTTATTTATAACACTTTCCTGTTAGTATGCTCTGCTAATCCATTACTTGCAGGGTAATATGGCATAATACTACATTTTTTAATGTTATATATATATAACATTATATATAACATTAAAAAACCAGCGTTGAATGTAATGAAACGCCATTTTCTGGGTGAGTCCCGGAGGCTCCCCGGAGCTATCCCAGGCTGATATGCTAATGTCAGACTTTGGCATCAGTCATGTGTATGGAGTTCTTAGGCCTACCGGGGACCACGGCCAGAACCGGGCCCCCTCAGAGAGGCAAGGGGAGCAATGGCCTATAGAAGCCCCTGTGTTAGTGGAAGCATTCTATGTCTGCCATCGACCGGAACAGGCACCCAGAAAGGTAAGCGCCCCAAAACAAACCCCTATTCTGGTTAAAATTGCTACCTAAAACCGAACTAGTGGATAGAACTCCCCAACCGAAAACAAGCAAACTAGTGTGACGTCACACACTGCCGCGCCGCTGTCTGCGCAGCTCCCCCCTCCCCGGGAGGGGGAAGGGGGAGCCCCAGACCCCCAGCGCCGGCTACCCACACCTCAGTTCTTGAGGCTGGATGTCAAAAACGCGAAAAACCGCCGACCGGAGGGAGGGAGGGATGCCGGGGAGCCTCCGGGGACTCACCCAGAAAATGGCGTTTCATTACATTCAACGCTGGTTTTCTGGGGGGAGCCCCGTCGGCTCCCCGGAGCTAACTACCCACAGACAGAAAAAGAGGGACTTACCCGGGAGGCGGTCGTCGCTCACCCCTCAACTCGAAGCCGAGACAACTGGCTGCAACCGCCGATCACAAAACATGATGCACCCCCGGCCAGACCAACCAAGCATCAACCACCCATGGACCCCTCCGGAACACAGCAGTCTCATTCTTCGCCAGAAAAGAAGGAGACGGCTGCAAACGAACAAAACTATCACCACGACCAAAAGAGCAGAAACCCCTGCGCCGGAGGAGAGCATGAAGCTCCCCTACCCGACCCCCAGAGGCCAAAGCCAACAAGAAAAGTGCCTTGGAAAAACAATCCTGGACCGAAGGGGCCACAACGAAACGAGGAGATGAAAGGAAAGCGAGCACTCTGTCCAAAGACCAGGACGGCTCAGACGACGCATGAGCAGGCCGGAGGTGAAACAATGCACGAGACAGCTTGCGAAACGGCGCAGACGTAACATCGATACCGAAAGCAAGCTGAAGCGGCTCCGCCAGCGCCGCACGATACGAAGCGACAGTGTTAGGCATAAGATGACGGTCCTGAAACAACCACGAGAGGACGGACAAGACCACCCGAACAGACAAGGAGCTAACACGACGAAGACGCAAAAAGAAACGGAAAGACCGCCAGGAAAACTGCATACTGCCGCCGAGAAGAAGCCCTCAGGTGGGACACCAACAAGGAGGCCACCTGATCACCATAGAGATGATGATAGACTCGAGTCAAAAAAACCATACGCGAAGACTCGAGGAGAAGATCGAACCAGCTACGTGACGTACCGGCCCGATCTGCTGAAAGAGGCGGAGCCGCGGGAAAAACCCTCGGGTTCGGACACCGAGCAACCAGCGCCTGAAACCAAGGCTGGGCCGGCCACCAAGGGGCCAGAAGAACAACTCTCCCCCGGTAAGTCTCTAAGCGAGTCAGGACCTGGAGCAACAGCCGAACCGGGGGAAAGAGATACAGGAACCCCCACCTCGTCCAGTCGAGCCGAAAGGCATCGACCCCGACGGCCTCGCAATCGGGGAAGGGCGCCGCATAAACGGGAAGACGCCGCGACCACGCCGACGCGAAGAGGTCCACCTCGGGGCGCCCGAACGTCTATAGCATCAGCCTCAAGAACTGAGGTGTGGGTAGCCGGCGCGGGGGGTCTGGGGCTCCCCCTTCCCCCTCCCGGGGAGGGGGGAGCTGCGCAGACAGCGGCGCGGCAGTGTGTGACGTCACACTAGTTTGCTTGTTTTCGGTTGGGGAGTTCTATCCACTAGTTCGGTTTTAGGTAGCAATTTTAACCAGAATAGGGGTTTGTTTTGGGGCGCTTACCTTTCTGGGTGCCTGTTCCGGTCGATGGCAGACATAGAATGCTTCCACTAACACGGGGGCTTCTATAGGCCATTGCTCCCCTTGCCTCTCTGAGGGGGCCCGGTTCTGGCCGTGGTCCCCGGTAGGCCTAAGAACTCCATACACATGACTGATGCCAAAGTCTGACATTAGCATATCAGCCTGGGATAGCTCCGGGGAGCCGACGGGGCTCCCCCCAGAAAATGTAGTATTATGCCATATACCCCGGCAAGTAATGGATTAGCAGAGCATACTAACAGGAAAGTGTTATAAATAAATAAAATAAATAAATAAATGTTTATTTAGGTAAGGTACATACATACAAGAGATTTTACAAAGTTTGTTGGATTAATACATAGAGCTAGTACATACAATGCCTAAAGCCACTATTACGCAAAGCGTTTCGGGCAGGAAAAACATTAATTACTAAATCTTAATACTAATGGGTATAAAGAATAAAATGTGCTGAGAACAAATAAAAATAGAGGTAAAAGAGGGGGGAACATGGCTGAAAAAAGCAGCACAAATACAATTACAAATTATTACAGACAATTACATTCAAGCAGCGTTGTTTTGAAAAAAAAACAGACATGGGTTGACAACAGAGCGGTAAGGTAGGTTACAGGGAATTTATTAGGTAGTGCTTCGTTTTTATCTTAAACTGGTTGAGAGAGGTACAGTCTTTAACATGGTTGGGAACGTCATTCCACATTCTGGGTCCCTTGATTTGAAGAGCATTTCTAGTTTGATTAAGTCGTACTCTAGGAATATTAAAACTGTATTTATTTCTGGTGTGGTGCTCATGGGTTCTGTTACAACCTTCAATGAATCTTTTGAGGTCAGGATTGGCATTACAGTTCAGCGTTTTATATATGTATAATACACATGAGAGAATGTGTAGTGACTTAATATCTAACATATTCAGAGATTTGAGTAGGGGTACCGAGTGATGTCTGGGGCTAGAGTTGGATATTGTCCTAATAGCAGCTTTGTGTTGAGTAATTAGAGGACTTATTAGAGGTCTTGATAGTCACCTTGAATTTTGATAACAGCAATTGGGCTGAATTTATACCCTTAATTCAGTGTGCCATAAATACTTCGATTAATGTTTCTACAGTTTCTGTGGTTTTGAAAAAGTTATAAATTTGGTTGTTCTGTGTTTGGGTAACGACCTATAGAATTGAGTATTCGACGGCCGGCCATCAAAGTGGACGGGTATGCCTACATTAAGCTCCTCAGTTGATGCGCAATCCTTGGAGTCGGTGGTTGGGTGACTATTACGAGCATGGTTTGGTGTCCTGCTAGTGCAGGGTGCAGTTGTTTAAGGATTAGGTCGACAAGCCTTCAATTAAGAGTACTTCTTCCGCAGGCCTGGAGTTCTCTACACCAGTGGACCATACGTCTGAAGGTGTTGTGTTCATGGAGGGCTCAATGTCAAGATGGAGGATTTGGGGGGGGATTCAGCTCATTCGTGACCGGCGTGTGGTGGTCAAGTTCCAGTGACAATGTGTGTTCCAGGGGTTCATCAATCGATGTGAGGGTCGCTCTTACCCACTGCCTGACGGAGCGGCTACCGTCAGGGTAGTCAACCTAAGTGTGTCAACAACATACGTGGTGATGAGAGGAGCGCCATTTCAAATGCCAGATGACCTGTTGGTCCGGCTGTTATGACCCTTTAGCAAGGTGCACAGCATCTGGTGACATACGATCTCCACTGGCTGAGGTACGGGGTTTATGGAAAGGTGCTCAGCATCAGGTGGAAAACAGTCTCTACTGGCTAAGGTATGGGGCTGCTAGCTGGCACGAGGAATCTGGTGATGTTCCTGGAACGGAATGTGCCGTCTTCGGTCTCCTTGATGAGGTATAGCATCTACTCTATGTATTCATGCCAACCACGTATTTGTTTTAGGTGTGCATTGCCTGGTCTCCTGGCAGCGGTGTGCTTGATTAGTACGGCTGACCGGGTGAATATTTTCCAGAAGGTTGATTTTCTGCCTCTCAAGTCCCCGGAAACTTCCGTGCGAGTGTTGAACGATGGTGGTGACCTGCCTCCATTTCTTCTGGATGATGAGGCAGTGTGTCAACATATCCCAGGTGCGGGCGAAGAGAATGTGGTGTGCCCTATGGTCTCAGGAGTCGTTGGTACGACTGTGCGTCTGGATGAGGATGTGCTAGAAAGGTTGTGTGTGCAGCTTCATGTTCCTGTGGAGGAACATCATGTGCCTATTGCCATGGTGGTGGAGGAAGCTTCCCTGGGGAATTTCCACGATGGCAATGGAATGTGCATCTGGTTAGCCTGCTTTGCCTGTGGTGCATGGTGGGGTGGGAATTCCTCCCTCTTCTCGGGTGGTGCTTCTGCCTGACTCTCCTATGGAGGGTGTGCATTCCCCTCGAAGAGGCCTCAGGGTGCATCACTTTTGGGTGCACTGGACCTTGAGCAGAAGAAACACAGGAAGAGACCTGCCTGGATGCGGTCCAATGGTGGTGAGGACCTGGTGGACAAGATGGAGAGTGAGCTGGATGTGGTGGATGCGGCAGTAGCTGCCGAGGAGCAGGGACGGGGTGAAAATTTTCCCTCGCTGGTTTCAGCCTTTGGGTCCCCCCAGAATGGATCGCCCGATGTGAGGGTTCGTTGAGCCTGGTGCGCGTGGTCGCGATGGGCATGATTTGTGGATGATGGTGAAGAGGGGAGTCTATCACCCCTCCTCTAGGGAATTCTCCCCTCATCTGGAGCATATCTGGATAGGGTTCTGGGAGTTCTTCTACTCCCCCGAGCCTGGCCAGAGGGCAGGCTCGACTTGTGATAATTTGGTCCAACAGGCTGTTGTTTGGAGTGGCCCACAGGACCACATATCCACTACAACCTGGTTGGTCGGTACTTCTTGCAAGGCCTCAACTAAGTGCATCTTGAATATATCCACCTTTGTTCCAGCAATATTTCTAATGCTTGCTGGGAGGGTGTTGAACAGCTGTGGACCCCGGATGTTGTTACATAAAGGAAGCGAGAGAAGTGTAAATTCATCACATCTAGAAAGTGCCATCCTTTTGGAAATAGGATATACAAAGTAAATAACAAAGTGTTCATGTTTATATTGTTATTATTGCAAGAAGAATGAGGTTAACGACCGTGAGGGTGGTTTAACCAGCGTGACTTGGCTCGTCCGGTCGCGGGAATTCAGATGGCCAGAGTCGCCGGACGAGGCAACGAGTGTGCTGAAACGGGAACTGATCAGTACTCTACTCACTCCCATCCAGTCGACATGGCATCTTTACTGGTTGACATCGTCGTGTGTGATTCCAGCCTTACCCCTACTCTGCAACAGTGTACTATATCGCTGTTTCACGTATCTCCTGTGGATAGCACAGAGTACTGACTTGGATTTAAGAAAAGATGAAATAATCTGATGAACTGTTGGTGTTGTGACAGGTTGTGACT
Organism: Procambarus clarkii; assembly: GCF_040958095.1. Taxonomy (NCBI): domain Eukaryota; kingdom Metazoa; phylum Arthropoda; class Malacostraca; order Decapoda; family Cambaridae; genus Procambarus; species Procambarus clarkii. Next base: position 389,331 of record NW_027189203.1, on the reverse strand, counting down.
GTCTGTGGACGAATATTGTATTCGTATTTCATGACGCAACCTATATATATGTACATATTATACATAGTGTACATTTGTGATTAATATAGATACTTTACAGTCACTGGTGATACATTCATATCCAAGTATTTTCCTTCGTGGACATAATTAGTCAGGACCCCAGTCAGTGAAGTGCATCGCACCTGACGATAGGCCAGGCTGGGAGAACACCTGATCATGGACTACTATATGGTTAAACGTCATGACGACAACTTGACATAAATATTATACCGTGCTCGATGGTAAATGTGATGGTTCAACTCCTGATCCGGTAGTGCGATCCCAACATGTTCAAATAGTCTCTGATTGTATCTATGGCACCACCTCTCACTGGTTCTACTCTGTATTTCCTTCCGTACCTTTCGCTCTAGTAAGTTATTCGATTGAAAATTTGGGACCTGGACTTCAAGTATCTTCCATGTATATATTATTTGATATCTCTCTCTCGTCTCTTTTTTCCAAAAAGTGTTTTTTGAGAGCTTATAGATGGTTCCAATAATTTATTCGTTTTATCGTTGCTATGCGTGCCTTATATGTTCTATGTATTCCCTCTAATTCAGAGATTTCTCCTGCCTTGAAAGGGGAAGTGAGTACCGAGCAATACTCAAGACGGGGTAGCACCAGTGATTTAAATAGCATTAGCATTGCTGTGGGGTGTCTGGCTTTGAACGTTCTCATAATCCATACTATCATATTCCTGGCTGCCACCATATTTGCTCCGTTAGGTTCATCAAGTATCAGGTCGTCAGACATCATAATTCTACAAAGAAAATGTTAATGCTGATTTTGGTATCATCTGCAAAGGATGACAAAGATGGGACTAGATTTTTGTCTATATCCGAGGTAAGAATAAAAAATAGCAGGGGGTGCAAGGACTGTGCCCTGGGGCACATAACTTTTTACTGCACATGGGCTTGATCTTATTTGATTGACCGACACTTTCTGCATTCTGTTTGACAATGGCCCCACTCCATCGAGACCCCCTCGCCCTGATATTCACGGTTCTGTTGGTGTTTCCCTGGGAGGTATCCCGGTCCAGGGGGGGCGGGCTGCCCCAGCCCAATGGTTAGATCCCTTGCATTTCCCTCTCCCTTTCACGATTGCTCCCAATCTAATTTGTGCCTCCCTGATTGTAAATGGGCTTCGTTCTCTGGCGACTCAGTTGGGTCTAGACTCGATGCTACAGTGCCATAAGGTTGACGTGGTTTTCATTCAGGAGCATAATGTATCGGATGTGGGCATGTTGCAGGGTTAGCTGATAGGTATAGGATATCGTTGAACCCTACCAGATTGTTGAAATGGGGGTACGTAAGTCCTGATCTTCAAGCAGGCTCCGATTTCGGTCCTGCATACGGAAATGTATGATGATGGCCGGAATATGTTTGTGGGGATTTCTTTTCTAGGGTCGGTGATTCCTCTGTTGACTGTTTATGCTCCGTAAAGGTTCTGCTCGGCGCCAGGAGAGGGAGGTTTTCTTTTCTACTGAGGTTCGGCATTTTCTGAAACATGATACTAGGCCTATTGTTTTGAGGGGTTATTTCAACTGCGTTACATCGGCACGGGACTGTAGTAGTCTCCTGCCTGCAAATGTATCCCCGGCAGGTTGAAACGCTGCCGTACTTGGGGTTATGGGATACGGCTGGCGTTCAAGGGGGGGGGTGCTTTGGAGTTTACTTTTGTTTCTCATGTTTCGAGTTCCCGGTTGGATAGGTTGTATGTTCATAAGGTGGAGGGGGCTGTGCACATCTTTTTACAGTTCCGGATGCTTTCTCTGATCACTATATGGTGGTTGCGGAGGTTGATGTTAGAAGCCAGGTTTGGGTGGGGAGGGGGAATTCTACCAGTAGATACTAGGTTTTATCCCTTCCCTCATGTTGAGTCGTCTATCAAGCAGAGAAGTAAATGCCTAGGCGATCAAGACCCCCAATGGGGCCCCTTTGCCACACTATCACTCTGCAAGCAGAGTTTACCTTCTTTACTGCAGTTTACTGTTCGCCCAGGCACTCGTGTCTCATGTTGAGTCGTCCATCATGCAGAGGGAAGGGCTGAACCCTAATATCTACTGCAGATATGTCGACGACATATTCGTATGTGTTGACAATGATAACACATTGAAGAGGCTTCGTGACAAGCTACAAGAATTCTCAGGCTTTAAGTTCACTGTTGAGAAAAGCAAAGGAGGCAGGATTCCATTCCTCATTGTTCTCGTTGACGGTTATTCGGGTAAGCTCATCACAGATGTGTACTGTAAACCAACTGATGCAGGAAAATGTATGAACGGTAGGGGTGAATGCACAGACAGGTATATGAAAAGCGTCATCAATGCATATATAGGTCGTGCACGTGCTCTTCATGGCAGCTCTTGCACCACAAACTTGAACAAATTCGCCAAATTTGGCGTGAACAACGATTACAGCGATACAGAATTCGATGAAATTGTAAGAAGGTAGGCCGCCATCTGACTGAAGATAATCAAGCACTAGGGGTAGAAAATCTGCCTCAAAGAGAAGACATTGTAACGTATTATAAAAATACATTCCCTCAGGCATGCAAGAAGGATGCAAAGGTGATAAGAGACATAATAGACAGGAACTGCAAACCTTGCAGTGAAAACGCAAGACTTCGTCCTGTCATTTATTATAACAACCCTCGTACATCTTCCTTCATTATGAGAAATAACATCGCTGCCTCCTCTGACAAACTGAGGTGCAATAATGTAGTGTATCAATATAAATGCAGCTCTAGAGATTGTGTGCTCCGAAATATATGCTACATTGGACATACAAAAAATACATTAAGTAGACGTCTTACATTTAAATTAAAAGAAGGAGGTATTAAGCAACATCACTCTCAATACCACAACACCGTCCTTAATCGCCAAGACATACTGAAAGATACGACAGTAATCACACGCCCCGACGATCATAGGAGGCTTCATATGCTTGAGGCTGTGTTCACATGGGACCTGAAATTAATAATCGACATCCAGATGAATTCAGATTCGAGCATTCAACGGTTTGATGGTCCTTTGTTGATTCAGGGTGAAAATGTAAGACCTGGCGGACAGCTAAAAGCCGGAGTCAGGCAACTCTCTGGCTTCTCCGGCTTCTCTTCCGGCCTCATCCAACGCTTCACCGCTCCCTACTAATCTCTTGTTTGTTTCAGAAGGCAAGTGCGGTGGCCCATAGGACCATCTGTACAGCTAAGCATGAATGTTGGAAGTCTTATGTTTTCACCCCTCCATGGTGCCTCTTTGCCGTGGTGAGGGGCTCATGAACACCTCCCTGGGACCGGTGTGGGTTGCCTGTGCCCCCTCTCCTGCCCCTTCTTTGGGTGGTGTACGTGCTGAAGGGCACCACGTTGGGGCCTTGTGAGCCATCAGGCCACCCACTGGAGAGGTCGCCCTGAGTGGATGGTTGGGTGTCCAGGCTGGGGCGATAGGGGGAATGGGGTCTTAGTACCAGTGTGGGAGAATGGACGATGTAGTAGGACTCCCCTATTGAAAAGCGGGATCACCGCTGGGAACGACACACCCTTCCTGCACTGGCCCGTGCTTGGCCTCCCTGGCTGCCCTTGAAGGTAGTATCCGTTGGTTCCAGGTCCCAAACCTTTGAACTTGGTAGCTGAATGGATGACGACTTCTCTTACCCAGGCTCATGAGGTGAGCGACCAGGCCCTTGAGTCGGACTGTCCTGGAAGACCGGGCTCTGAAGCCCCCACTACAGGGCCCGGTTTAGGCCCAGACCGGACTCCTCCCTGCTCCCCTCCCTCCTCTGTGGTTGGTTCGAGCCCCTAGCCCGCTGTGGTGACCTTCTCGTCCCCTTGCACGGCTCCATCTCTTATTGTGACTACTGCACCTTATGACCCATCTCTCTCTAGAGGTTCTCATCGCCGTCCCCGCCACGGCCGCTCACGTATGTTCCCTTCCCATACTAATTCATACCATGCTTGTGTGGTCCTGCTACGTGGACTAAGTACTTTGACCTCCATCTTTTAGATTCTACTCCTCCTGACGATTTTCCCTTAATAGGCATCTTGTCGATTCCGTAGATGCCTCAGTTACTTTCAACCCCACCGGTCTTGGTACCCGTGTCGTTGCTGCTCCTTCTCAGGATGCAGCCACCCACTTAGCCGCCTTATCCTGCATTAGCGAGACCCCTGTTCAGGTCTCCAAGAACGCTCGGTTAAATGCCAGTGTTGGCACTATTCTCCTCCCGCACCATGTCGCAACCAGTGTTAGAAATCTAAAAGACTGCCACGAGGATATCAAGCATATCCTCAAGGCCCAAGGTCATTTTATCCTTCATGTGGATACGTTTACTCGTCCCCCTCGTGGTCGTCGCCGTCTGCCCCTTCGGGTTGTGAAGATTACCTTTGATGGTAGGACCCTTCCATCCTCTGTCATTCTTGTTGGTGCCAGATGCTCCGTTCAGGAGTATATTCCATCTCCTCGGCTCTGCAATAAGTGCTGGAGGTTTTGGCATGGTGCCCTCAAATGCTCTTGTCCTGTCTCTCTCTGTCCTATGTGTTGGGGGCGAGGGTCACTCTAAGTTGGAGTGCACTTCTCCCCGGGCCCGCTGCCTCAGTTGCGGTGAGGCCCACCCTACTTTCTCCTGCACGTGTATACATTACAGACTTCAGGTGCCCATCCTCAACTTGAAGCACCGGGACCGTTTATCTTGTCCTGAGGCTAGGCGCCAACCCTGGAAACACAAACCGAAACTGTCTCTATTTTCCGCTTGTTACAACTTGTAATAAAGTTGTTACATCTTGGCTTAACGTGTTTATGACGTATTAGAACGATGTTACAACTTGCTATATTGGTTGTTATAACTGGTTAGGAGGTGTTAAGACTTGTTCCAACGTTGTACCAACGTCGTAGTTATGGTGTCTGTTTGGGGGGAAGTTCATCATCTCTCTCCTTTCGCTTTCTTCTTCACCCCCTATCTCTGATCCTATCACTCCTTCCCCTCCCACTTTTGTGGTAGAGCCCCCTGTTCCTACTGTGGAGGTGTCTTTAGCCCCCGGTTTCGTCTCGGTTGCTGTCCTTGCTGAGGTCTGCTCCCCTCTTTCTGCCCCTACTCCTCCTGCCTTCCTTGCCCGCCCCTCTCGGTTGTCTCCTCCTCCTCCTCCGGACCCAGCTCGTCCACCTCTGGTCTGTCCTCCCGCTCCTTTCCCTCCTTTACTCAGTTTACCCATGCCCCCTAAACCAGACTTCGCTGACTATGATCCTGACCCTGTGCTTTTTTTAATGCGCTTTGTTCCTTTTTCACCTTCCGTTCTTCTTTCTCTGTTGCAATCCTTTCTCTTTTTGTCGATGTCTATTCTTCAGTGGAACATCCGTGGATATTACGCCAATTTCCCTGACCTCCAGCTTCTAATTTCACAGTTTTCGCCCCTTTGTGTCTATCTCCAGGAGCCGATTCTTGGTGCTCGTCCTGGTCGCTTCCGTGGCTATTCTTTTCTCCCCCCCCCCCTTGTCCAACCACTTGGGCTGGACGGTAGAGCGATGGTCTCGCTTCATGCAGGTCGGCGTTCAATACCCGACCGTCCAAGTGGTTAGGCACCATTCCTTTCCTCCCGTCCCATCCTAAATCCTAATCCTGATCCTTTCCCAGTGCTATATAGTCGTATAATGACTTGTCGCTTCCCCCTGACAGTTCGTTCGTTCTCCCCCTTCCCCTCCCAGCTGTTGCTGGGGCCCATAACTCTTCTGCTCTCTTGATTCGCTCTGTTGTTCCCTTCGTCCCCTTCCTTTTTTCATCGCCTCTCCACTGTTCTCCTGCTCGTGTCTTTGTGCGTGTTTAAATGGTACACGGTTTGTTCCATTTGTTCCCCCCCCCCCCTCCCACTTTCTCTTCCCGATCTTAAACACCTCCGGGACTCCTTGCCGGAGCCTGTGCTCCTGCTGGGTGATTTCAACTGTCGACATGCCCTTTGGCGTGATGTGCAAACACCCGGGGTCGCCTTCTTGAATCGTTCTTCCTCTCATCTACCCTGTCTCTTCTGAATTCTGGTGAACACACTCATTTGGACTCTCGGACTTGTTCCCTTTCCTGTCTCGATATTTCTCTTTGCTCGTCGTCCCTTTATTTAGATTTCGAGAGGTGGGTCCTTGATGACCTCCATGGCAGTGACCATTTTACCATCCATGTTACCTTTCTCTCTTTTCAACCTCCTCTCTCCTTCCCTAGCTGGCGGTTTGCCGAGGCTGATTGGCGCCTCTTTACCCTCCGTGCTACTATCTCCGACCTCTCCATTCTGCCTCTCCCTCGCGCCCTCCTTCTTTTTCATGACACTATCTTTGACACTGCCTTTCGCTCTTTTCCTCGCTCTTTCTTTCGGGGAACGCGAAAGTGCGTTCCCTGGTAGAATGTGAACTGTGCTCGGGCTGTCCGCTGTAAGCATGCAGCCTGGAAGAGACACCGTCACCGGCAGATGGTTGAGTCTTTTGTTTCGTTTTGGAAGGCGAGTGCGGTGGCCAGTAGGACCATCCATATGGCTAAACATGCATGCTGGACGTCTTATGTCTCCACCGTTACGTCCGAAACTCCTCTACCTATCTTGCGGATACGTCTGGAAACGTATCCGCAAGATAGGTAGGTCCCTGTAACCTACCTCACTCCTCTATTGTCAACCCATGTCTGTTATTTGTTTTAATCTACACTGTCAACCTATTGTATTTGTGCTGCTTTTTCAGTCATTTTCCCCCCTTTTTTTATCTTTATTTGTATTTGTTCTCAACACTTTTAAATTCTTTATGCTCAATTAGTATTAAGTTCTAGATATTAATGTTTTTCTTGCCCGAAACGCATTGCGTAATAGTGGCTTTAGGCATTGTATGTACTAGCTCTATCTATATATCAATCCATTAATGTAACATCACTTGTATGTATGTACCTTACCTGAATAAACATATTTATTTTATTTATTTATTTTATAGCGGGTAAGTTCATTCTCAGTATCTCGCCGGTCCTTCGCCACCCTGGTGCTCTTGTGGCGAACCGTTGTAGGTCGAGACCGAACTGGGTTCCCACTTTTCATCTGTTAGCTCTGGTTCTCATCTTCCTCAATCCTTCTTTCTTCGTAAGCCTATTCTTGAATCTCGTTCTTTAGATTTCTGTACCCATCTACGCCTTCCTTATAATGGTCCCGTCTCTCTGAGCTTCAGTCTGCCCTAGCCCTCTGTGGTTCTACGACGGCTGGCTCCGATGGCATTCATTATAAGAGGCTTCGCCATCTCCCTCCGTGCATGTCTCCGTCTCGCCAGTGGTCGTATCCTGGTCCTTCTCCCAGGTCGTGGTGGTCTCACAGTCTTCACCGTATACTCTGCCGTGTCTTAATCTCATGTTGGCTTTTATCAACAATCGTCAAGTAAATAATGTTAGCTTACCTCCCTCCGAGCACGTCTCGGTATTTACTGAGTCTGTACAATCAGGTCTGGGAGTCGTCGTGAGTCCCTGAGGACTGGCTCGATGCCGTTGTCCTCCCTGTTCGGAAACCAGGGTCTCCCGGGGTGATCCCCCAAGGACTTCCGCCCTATTGCCTTCACGAGTTGTGTCTGCAAGCTCTTTGAACCTGGTGAACGTTCGTTTGATGTGGTTCTTAGAACACCATCATCACCTTTCCCCTTTTCAATTTTGTTTCCGTGCCGCATCACAACAGATGTCCTGGTGAACTTGGAGGTCTATATTCGTACTACTTATGCTGATAAGACCTCCGTTGTTGCCTTCCTTTTTGACCTGGAAAAGGCTTACGACACCACTTGGCGATATCATATTCTATCCAAACTCCGTTCTTTTGGCCTTCGTGGTCGTCTCCCTCTCTTTCTCTGCAGCTTCCTCTCTCGTTGTTCCTTTCGAGTGAGGCTTGGTACCGCTCTCTCTGCTTCTTTTCAGCAAAACGACGGTGTGTGCCCCTGGGTAGTGTTTTGAGCACTACTCTTTTTCTGGTTGCCCTCAATGGTCTTCTTTCCTCACTTTCTTCTGGCGTCTTCTCCACACTCTGTGTCTACAATGTTACCCTTTGCTGTCAGGGTGATGATTCGCCTCTCCTTCAACGCCAGCTTCAACTTGTGATTGATGTCGTGTCGTCTTGTGTCACAGATCATGGCTTCAGGTTCTCCACGTCTAAGACTTGTGCTATGACTTTTACTCGGAAGTGTGTCGTTCTCTGTCCTTCTTTATTGCTTTATCATCACCCCATTGTGTACAACGATTCCGCTAAACTTTTGGGGTTGATTTTTGACACTCGTTTTTCTTGGTCGCCCCATATCTCTTACCTCAGTGTAGAATGTTCTAAAGCCCTTACCCTCCTTCGGGTATTGTCCCATACTTCTTGGGGAGCGGATAGGCGCACTCTCCTCGCTTTGCATTCCTCTCTCGCTGTGTCTAAGCTCGATTAAGGTTGCCCTGCTTACTCGTCTCCTTCTCCTTCTACTCTTTGCCGTCTTGATGCTTTGCAATGTTCTGGGTTGTGCCTCAGTTCTGGTGCCTTTCGTTCGACTCCCATCCTCGGCTTGTATGTTGACACTGGCATCATATCTCTCCAGGACCGCCGTGATTGCTACTGTCTTCGCTATCTTACGCGGTCCTTACAACATCCTTCCTCTCGCCTCTGTCATGCTTTAACTTTTGCCCCTCCTGCGGTTAATGTTCCTCTTCACCACCTCCCTGTTTCTGTCTGGTTATCTCGCTTACAGGATTCTCTTTCAGTTCGTATTTCTAATATTTCTCCTCGTGTTGTTCCTTCTTTGTTCCAATGGAGAGATCCCCTTCCGCAGTTTTGTACATTCTTGACCCGCATCACTAAAGGTTTACCCCTCCTATGGATCTAAAACTCCTTTTCCTCGAGCACTTTTCATCTCACTTCCGCTCCGTTTCCATCTTCACCGATGGGTCTAAGTCTGCGGACGGTGAAGGCTACTCTGTTGTTTTTCCTGATTGCACTTTTATGTGTCGCTTACTTCCGGAGACTATCATCTTCACAGCGGAACTTTATGCTAATGCAGCACAATTTATGGTAGTGTGTGGTGGTGGTGGTAATGAGTGGTGGTAGTGTCTTGCGGTGATGGTAGTATATGGTGATTGTGGTAGTGGGTGGTGGTGTTGGTAGTGTGTGAAGGTGGTTGTAGTGTGTGGAGGAGGTGGTAGTGTGTGATGGTGGTGGTTGTGGTAGTGTGTAGTGTTAGTAGCAGGTAGTACTCACCTATTTGTGCTTGCGGGGGTTGAGCTTTGGCTCTCTGGTCCCGCCTCTCAACTGTCAATCAATTACTGTACAGATTCTTGAGCCTACTGGGATCTATCATATCTACATTTGAACTGTGTATGGAGTCAGCCTCCACCACGTCACTGCCTAATGCATTCCATCTGTTAACTACTCTGACACTGAAAAAGTTCCTTTTAACGTCCCTGTGGCTCATGTGGGTACTCAGTTTCCACTGTGTCCCCTTGTTCGCGTACCATTAGTGTTGGATTGTTTATCCTTGTTACCCGGTCAGATTCCCCTGAGGATTTTGTAGGTTGTGATCATGTCTCCCATTACTCTTCTGTCTTCCAGTGTCGTAAGGTGCATTTCCCGTAACCTTTCTTCGTAACTTATGCCTCCATGAAGTGGTGGTGGTGGAAGTGTGTGAGGGTAGTAGTATGTGGTGGTGTAGTGTGTGGTGGGGGTTGTAGTGCATGGTGGTAGTGTGTGGTTGTGGTCGTAGTGTGCATGGTTGTGATATAGAGTGTGTTGCTGGTAGTATAAAGTTATGGTGGAGGTAGTGCATGGTGGTGGTGGTATTGTGTGGTGGTGGTGGAAGTGTATGGTGGTTGTGGTTGTGTATGGTGGCGGAGGTAGTGTGTGGTGGTGGTGGTGGTAGTAGGGTGGTAGTAGTAGGGTGTTGTGGTGGTGGAAGTGTGTGGTGGTGGTGGTTGTATGTGGTGGCAGTGGGTTGTATTGGTGGTAGTGTGTGGTGGTGGTGGAAGTGCATGATGGTTGTAGTGTGGTGGTGGTTGTGGTGGGGATTTTTAGTGTGTGGTGGTTGTGGTAGTGTGTGATAGTGGTGGCATTGTGAGGTGGTGGTTGTGTGTGGAGGTGGTGGTGATGGTGTGTGGTGTCAGTGGTAGTGTGTGGTGGTTGTAGTGTGGTGGTGGTGGTGGAAGAATGTGGTGGTGGTGGTAGTGAGTGGTGGTTGTGTGAGGTGGTGGTTGTATTGTGTGTGTGGTAATGTTGTGATAGTGGTAGTGTGTGGTGGTGGTGGGAGTGTTGGTGGAGGTGTTAGTATGTGGTGGTGGTTGTAGGGTGTGGTGGACGTGTGTGGCGGTGGTAGTATTTAGTGGTGGTAGTGTGTGGAGGTGGTGTAGTGTGTGGTGGTGTTGGTGGTAGTGTTTAGTGGTGGTAGTGTGTGGAAGTGGTGGTAGTGTGTGATGGTGTTGGTGGTAGTGTTTAGTGGTGGTAGTGTGTGGAGGTGGTGGTAGTGGTGGTGGTGTTGTGTGGTAGTGAGTGGTGGTAGTGTTGTGGTGGTGGTGGTAGTGTGTGGGGATGGTGGTACTGTGTGGTGGTGGTGGTAGTGTGGTGGTGAGGGTAGTGTGTGTGCTGGTGGAGGTTGTGAGTGGTGGTAGTGCATGGTCGTGGAAGAGTTTGGTACTGGCAGTGTGTGTTGGTGGTAGTGTGTAGTGGTGTGGTGTAGTGTTCCAGAGGAAGTGTGTGTAGATGGTGTGTTTGTAGTGTTGCAGTGGTAGTGCGTGGTGGTGGTATGTGGTGGTGATGTGGTGATGGTGGTGATGGTGGTGGTGGTGTGGTGTAGTGTGGTAGTGATAGTGTGTGGTTTGGAGAGGAGGTGGTTGGGGTAGTGTGTAGTGGAGGTTGTGTGTGGTGGTAGTGGTAGTGTGTTGTGGTGTTGGTATTTTGTGGAGGAAGTGGTGGTTGTGTGAGGTGTGGTGGTAATGGTGGTTGTGGTGTGTGGTGGTTGTGTGTGGTGGTAGTGTGTGGAGGTGCTTGTATTGTGGTGGTGGTAATGTGTGTTGTGGTAATAGTGAGAGGAGGAGATGATAGTGTGTGGTGGTGGTTGTAATGTGTGGTGGTAGTGTTGTGATAGTGGTAGTGTGAGATGGTGGTTGTATTGTGTGGTGGTAGTGTTGTGATGGTGGTTGTAATGTGTGGTGGTGGTGGTAGAGTGTGGTGGTGGAGGTAGTGTGTGGTAGAGTGGTAGTATGTGGTCTGGTTGTAGCGTATGTTGGTGGTGGAAGTGTGTGTGGTGCTGGAGGTAGTGTGTGTTGGTGGTAGTAAGTGGTGGTGGTAGAGTGTGTGGTGGTGGCAGTGTGTGGTGGAGGTTGTGTGTAGTGGTGCTGTGTAGTTTGGCAGAGGAAGTGTGTGGAGCAATGTGGAAGATGTAGTGTGTGGTATTCACCTAGTTGGGCTTGCGGGGGTTGAGCTCTGCTCTTTCTGCCCGCCTCTCAACTGCCAATCTCAACTACCTCAACCACTACCCGGTGGTAGTGGTAGTGTGTTGTGGTAGCTTGTGGTGGTTGTGGTAGTGGTAGTGTGTGGTGGTAGAGTGTGGTGGTGGTTGTGGTGGTATTGTGTGGTGGTGGTAGTAGTGTGGTGGTGGGGATAGTGTGTATGGTGGTGGTGGTAGTGTGTGATTGTGGTGATATTGTGTGGTGGTGGTTGTAGTGTGTGATGGTGGTAGTGTCTACGGTGGTGGTGGTAATGTGAGGTGGTGGTGGTAGTACGTGATAGTGGTGGTGGTGATAGCGTGTAGTGGTGGTGGTTGTGTTTGGAAGTGGTGGTAGTGTGTGGGGTTAGTGGTAGTGTGTAGTGGTTTTTACGGTAGTATGTGGTGGTAGTGGTAGTGTGTGTGGTGGTGGTATAGTGTGTGGTGGTGGTAGTAGTAGTATGTGGAGGTAATGTTTGGTGGTGGTTGTAGTGTGTCAACCCGTTCTCACACAAGACAGCACATATATGACTTAATGCTTAAAGTCAATATGTTGAATATGAATTAGTAAATATGTGATACATTCCCAGTTACTTTTTTTCCAAGGCCCCAAACTCTTCCTCACGTACCAATTATGTCTCACAGTACCTGTCCGTCAACCTAGATAGCAGAATAGTCGTGATTGGTTCAATTATAAGGAAAATTGTAGTTTTCAGGTCCCACATGGGTTGTGAAATTTACCTACTATTGTCCATGCTCTTAGAATATTACAGATCAGCTACTTCCTATTGAAGGCTCGTAGTTTTGTTTTGAGAAATATTAGTTGTTCTTAGTAAATTATAATAAGCACTAAAAATTATTACATAGAATAACAGTCTCCGTGGTGTAGTGGCTCGCCTGGTGTTCCGCGAGCGCTATGTCATGGGTTCGTATCCTGGCTGGGGAGGATTTACTGGGCGAAATTCCTTAACTGTAGCCTCTGTTTAACGCAACAGTAAAATGTGTACTTGGATGAAAAAACGATTCTTCGCGGCAGGGGATCGTATTCCAGGGACCTGCCCAAAACGCTACGCGTACTAGTGGCTGTACAAGAATGTAACAGTTCTTGTATATATCTCAAAAAAAAAAAAAAACAGTCCTTCACCAATCAATATTATATACCATAGTTTGTGCTTTACAAATCTTTAAAGGATGTTTTGTGGGAACACTAACAGAAAACGATGTTACGTTGGAATGTCTATGGGGTAAACTACTGCAAACAGGATGGTATTGTGTCTACTATACCAACTATAGCTAGGATGGGTATATTGTCCACTACCACCTGTTAGGTGGGTAAGGGGTACAATACCACCCACAGGATGGGTATGAGGGTCACATCCACCCACAGGATGAGTATGGAGATCACATCCACCCACAGGAAGGGTATGGGGTCCAATACCACCCACAGGATGAGTATGGCATCTACTACAACCCACAGGATGGGTATGGGGCTCCAACCACCCTTAGAATGGGTATGGGGCTCCAACCACCCATAGAATGGGTATGGGGTCCAATAACACCCACTGGATGTGTATGGCGTCCATTGCTGCGCGTCGAGCTCGAAAACCGCAGCATTCATCTCAGAACCATGCCTATTTCACGCAGATTCCTTAATAAACGTAAGAGTTTTATATGACACAAGAAAGATAGAAATATAAGCTTCATTCTAAATACCTTACCATGGGCATATTTAAATTTAAAGCGAAGATACGTGTACTTTTATAATAGCCGAGTTCCGACCCTGGACAGATCGATCGACCGAGCAACTCTCTCTCAGAACAATGTTTATTTCACGTGAATTCGTTAATAAACATATATGTTTTATATGTCTGAAGAAAGGCACACATATAACCTTCACTTTAAACACTTTACCATAGACATATTTAAAGTTCTAATGAAGATACATGTATTTTAAAAATTACGGAGCTCCCACCCCGTAAAGACTGAACGACAGAGCCACTCTCTCTCAGATCAATGTTTATTTCACGTAAATTCGTTAATAAACACAAATGTTTTATATGTCTTAAGCAAGATAGAAATAAGAGATTCATTTTAAATACATTACAATAGACATATTTGTCATGTTCACAGAAAATGGTACCATCCGTTTTCTATGTGTGGCGGAGCAGACGCCAGAGGGAAGGTAAACAAGAGCGTACAGGACGCCCGCCAAGCTTGGTAGCTACTAGTCATGTAACATCTTAAGTATTAAAGTCAGTAACCAAGCCATGGCTTTATATCAACCCTACAATCAAGACTTCCTCAGTAACACACAAACACCACATTGGCGACGAGGATGAACTGTGAACGCAGGTATTTGTTCAGTTTCAAACACAAGGGAGAAGCACGCTGCCTGGAGGAGAAAGAGAAGCTGTGAGCGCCATACCCGATGCTGAATGCTAGCCGATGCTGTGTGCTAACCGATGCTGTGTGCTAAACGATGCTATGTGCTAACCAATGCTATGTGCTAACCAATGCTATGTGCTACCCCAAGCTATATGCTGACTGAAGAAACTGTGTACTGAGGAATCTGCCGACGTGGTGTACGAAACGACGCTTTGATGCTGTATACAAAACCCGATGTTTTGTATACGAAACGCGCTCTGTGCTAAAATTCTTCACGCTGTGAACTGCCTGCTGTGCCAACTGCTGCACCAACTGCTGTACCAACTGCTGCACCAACTGCTGTACCAACTGCTAACTTCTGCTGTGCCAACTGCTGACAACTGCTGTGCTGCTGTGAGTAGGAACAACACATGTACACAAGGGCTAGGTAAGAAGTCAGTTGCTGCTATATTGTGCACTGTTGTGAACTTTTGCATTAAAATGCTTGTGTGCTTTGCAAAATTAAAGTAATTACAGTGAATTCTTAACTAACATATACAGTGCAGTAAGTGTTTAATATTTTGAGGAACATGTAAGTGATAAGTTTACATTTATTCAGTAAAAAAAAATGGCAAATATACCTCAGTTTCCTGCATTTGATCCTGACTGTGACCAGACAAACCTGTTACAGAGGTGGGTCAAATGGCTTAAAAGGTTTGAAAATTTGTTGATAGTTTCAGACATCAAAAGTGCTGAAAGAAAGCGTGCCTTTCTACTTCATTATACAGATGATAGAGTTTGTGACATCTTTGACACACTGAAAGACACTGGTGGTGCCAAAGATTATGACATTGCCAAACCTAAATTAACTGAACATTTCAAACCAAGGCAAAATACTGCAATGAAAATTATGCATTTCAGGAGAGCCAGACAACTCTCTAATGAAACTGTGGATCAATACCACACACGTCTGCAGAGTTTAGCAGCCCATTGTGAGTTTGCTGATATTGACAAAGAAATCAAACAGCAAATAATTGAAACATGCACCTCTAAACGTCTTCGTCGAAGAGCTCTAGAACTTGTTGATGATGACAGTTCTCTTACCAAGATACTGGATATGGCTCGTCGAATGGAAGATGCTGCACGTGATGCTCGTGCCATGCAGTGCAGTACCAACAACGGTTCTGCCACTGTTACTAACAGTGATGAGGTACGTAAGGTTCAGGGAGGACACCGTGATCAAAGAAGATATCATGGCAAACCTAACAGTGAATTGAGCCGAGAACCACATCACAACTGGGGTCATGGAACAAGACTCAAGCAGTCACAACGACCCACATCAGAGGGTGTCAACAATAAATGTTACAATTGTGGAGGAGACTACCCACACCAAGGTAATGTTTGTCCTGCTCAAGGTAAGAAGTGCTAAGAGTTTGGAAAACTAGGTCATTTTGGTGCTATGTGTCGTTCCGCACTAAAGAAATCACAGTCAATGAATAAAAGCACTGTACGAGGATCAGGTCATAGGGGTCGAGGTGATAAACACAATATTGCACCTCATATCCAGAATGATAATAATGTACAAGACAACATTTCATTACAACCAGTCTCAGATGACAGTGAATGTGATTATACTTATGGAGTACAATCAATCACAGAATGGAATGATCTTCCAAACAACCCAGAGACATGTATATACATTGCTGGTATTTGTCTCAGAGTTCTCATTGACACTGGATCAAACATTGACACCATTGCTGAGTGCCACTATGAAAAATTTAAAAAACAGTTCCCAAAGCTTGAAAACTATGATGGCAAAGCCACTGCCTATGTTTCAAAGGTAGCCTTGCCAGTGATTGGAACTTTCACTGCAGAGATTAAGTCAAAGAATGCAATGCTCACTATTACATTCCATGTTGTTAGGAATGCAAAAGAGTCTTTACTCAGTTACAAGACTTCAACCAAATTGGGGCTACTTCAGCTTTATAATGCTGTAGCAGTGGAATCTGCAAACAATGTTGATGGTATTGTTGCTGAATTTTCTGATCGATTTAAATCCATAGGTTGTTATACTGATAGCAAAGTACATCTGCATATCAACCCAGATGTAATTCCAGTTGCCCAACCACATCGCCGACAACCATTCCATATTCGCAAGAAAGTCGATGCCGAACTGGATAGGCTGATCGAACTAGATATCATTGAACCAGTAACAGGCCCAACACCATGGGTAAGCCCAATTGTCACTCCACCAAAGCCGAAGAATCCAGATGAGATACGCATTTGTGTGGAGATGCGTGTTCCCAACAAGGCAATAATGCGTGAACGCCATCCTACACCCACTGTAGATGATATGATCTACCGCCTGAATGGTGCAACTGTATTCAGCAAGTTAGATTTTGTTGTAATCCACAAGTTAGTAGGAATTATTAGCTAGAGGAGCATTACTACAACACTTAACGAATGATGATTGGAAGTACATGTAAATAGACAGACTATGGATCACATATCTAAGAAAGGTCAATGGATTAAGACCGAAGCTGTTTAGCCAAATTAATAATTCCTGGAAAGAGGAATTATTCTTCGTCAGGCTTCTAGGATCAAGGTTACCGCTCTAGGGATAAGGTTAATCGGATTATACCTTCCTCGAGAGGCGTGGTGAAATGATTGAGGCCATGGTTGGCTGGAGTCAGTCTGATTGTGGGAGTTGAACTGGGAAGTCCTCTGGATCCCCGTTTGCGGCAGCAACGAAGTGTAGCAGACAGCTATGCGAGAACCTGATGTGATCTTAGTGACCAAGTTACGTCTGCAGTATGTGAGTATTGAATGAAAGACTAATTGGGTGTGGAGCGTTGTAGTAATCATTCCGTATTAGGGACTTAGGCGGAAGTTACGAGTGTGGGTGGTGATCGCGGAGGTCAAGTGGTCTATGGGTATTGGAAGTGTATTGACCTAATAGAGTATGTTAATATGTATTTATTTGTCAGAGTCAATTCTTTGTAATTAAATAACAAAACCCGACGGCCTTTAAATACCTTCCATATGTTCATTCATTGTGTTCCAGTACAAACCGAGTGGTACGCCTCAAGGGTCTGGTGTGTGTAGGAGTATAGGTGGTAGTAACGGTTGCTGAGGCAAGGTGTTATGTGTTGTGTAATCGCTGTGTTCGGAATGAACCGGGGGGCGGCGTCACGACAATTTAAACAAGGGCTATCATCAGCTTGAACTTGATGATGAGAGTCGCTTCATCACAACGTTTACGACACATCGAGGTCTGTATAGGTACAAGCGCCTGAGTTTTGTTATCAACAGTGCTGCCGAGGTATTCCAGCACATCATCAGCCAGGTAATGCAAGATATACCTAATGCTGACAACATGTCTGATGACATTATTGTTTATGACCGTACCCAAGCTGAACACGACAAAGCTCTTTGTGCAACATTGCAACGCTTACGAGAAAAGAATTTGACATTAAGCCGAGCAAAGTGTGAGTTCAATCAACGTAAAATTGAATTCTTTGGACATGTACTTAGTGACAAAGGTCTGTCTCCAGATGCTAAGAAAGTTGCAAATATAAAAAATGCTGCACCTCCTTCAATGTCCACTGAAGTACATAGTTTTCTGGAATGGCAAACTACTGTTCTCGCTTCATTCCAGATTTTGCTACCATTACGAAGCCTCTACGTGAGCTCCTGAAGAAAAATGCATCATGGTACTGGAGCGATATCGAGCAAAATGTATTTGATGCTGTGAAAGATGCACTAGTCGAGAATGCGACTGCTGCATACTTTGATACATCAATGGACACTGAGTTAACGGTGGATGCTAGTCCTGTTTATTTAGGTGCTGATTTAGCCCAACACAAACCTGGTCAACCAGATTCTAGAGTAGTAATTGCCTACGCCAGCCGTTCTCTCACAGATGTTGAGCAACGATACAGTCAGACAGAGAAGGAAGCTCTTGCTCTTGTATGGGGCTGTGAACACTTCAATGTGTATTTGCTTGGTGCGCCCTTCACCACGATAGTCACTGACCACAAACCGTTGGAGACCATCTTCAATAATCCAAAGTCCAAACCACTAGCTCGCATTGAGAGATGGGCTCTTCGTGTGCAACCATACAACTTTACGGTGAAATACAAGCCGGGTGCAGGCAATCCCGCTGATTATATCAGTCGACATCCTGCCAACAGTTTCACCATCACCAAGCATCAGCAAGTTGCCGAGGAATATGTACACTCTGTAACCTGTGATGCAGTCCCTAAGGCTCTCACTCTTGATGAAATCCGTACTGCAACCCTAGAGGACCCAACTCTGCAAGCAACAGTGGATGCATTGACTAAGAAAAAGTTTCCACGCATCCCACCCTCAGGAGTTGACCAAGATGCATTCAAAGCACTAGAACGCATCCAGACAGAATTAAGTGTTACGCAACAACGCGACACCGTGCTGCGAGGTACTCGTATCGTCATTCCAGCTGTTCTCCAGCAACGTGCTCTGAAGCTTGCACATCAAGGACACCAAGGTCTTGTTAGGACCAAACAGCTGCTACGAGAAAAGGTGTGGTTTCCTGGCATTGATCGTCAAGCAAAGGATATGCATGATGCCTGTGTCCCTTGCCAAGCTGCAGTGGATACTTCAAGACCAACACCTCTACAACCTTCACCACTACCTGCTGCACCATGGACGGAAGTATCGATGGACTTCTGCGGACCACTACCAACTGGAAAGTACTTGATGGTAGTCATTGATGATCACTCACGTTATCCAGAAGTAGAAATCATCACTTCCACATCTGCAAAGGCCGTCATCCCGAAACTGGACAAGATCTTTTCAAACTTTGGCATTCTTGAAGTTGTCAAGACGCACAATGGACCGCCATTCAATGGACAAGACTTCGTCAACTTTGCTGAGCATATTGGATTCAAACACCGCCGTGTGATGCCACTACATCCTCAAGCAAATGGAGAAGTTGAGAGATTCATGCAACCTCTCATGAAAGCGGTATGCTGTGCTCATGCCGAAGGACGATCCTGGAAACAAGCTATGTATGCTTTTCTCAGGAACTACCGTGCAACACCGCATGGAACACAGAGCAAGTCGCCTGGCGAACTTTTATTTGGACGTCCTATGAGGATCTCACTACCTGTCATGCCAGCCAAGGTAACGGATAAACGTCTCGCTCAGAAGGATGCACTAGCCAAGGGCAAAATGAAAATTGCTCATGATCAACGTGCAAAGGAACAATTCATAAAGGTTGGAGATACTGTTCTCGTTAAAAAGAAAAAAGAGGGAAAGCTAGATATGCCGTATGATACAAAACCATGTAAAGTGATTAGTGTAAAAGGAACTATGGTAAAGCTAGTAATAGAGATCATAGTATAACACGTAATATGGCCTATTTCAAAGTGATTCCAACTAGTGTAGAAAATGATGAAGTGCAAAGTCGTGCAAAAGAAAAAGAAAAAATGAGTTATAACTCAATAAACAATTCATCAAGGGATATTATTGTATTTGGGGACTCTCTTCCTAAACGCCATGTTAAACGCGCTACACGATTTGATGATTAATTGTGTTCCTATGTAATGCAAAGTATTTACCTATTATGCTAAACTAAATTTAATATTATTTGAATAATGCAGATCTCTCATTCAATATTTTGTAACTTTGTATTACAGTTTCTTTCATGTTTGTTTAACATTGCATATGTATTTTTAAA